>NW_026571036.1:29406877-29546877 GCF_026225935.1 Boleophthalmus pectinirostris | reverse complement strand
TCCTCTCGTACTGGAGCCAGAACATGAACAACTTACTTGTTTTAAGGAGGAGAGGACGAGGTTTTTGTCGTGATGGTAACAGTGTTTGATGCACTACTTCAACGCAGAATAGTGACATTTGTGGCTTGTTGATAACGTGTAGGTTGAATGAATGCGCTTTGACCGTTCAGACTGAAGTCGCATGTCAAAAAATCTGAAATGTATCGGTTTCAGGAGCACATATCCAAGTGGCCTGGGTCGCATTTGAAAAAATCGGATCTGTGTCGTTCAGACTGTCATTAAAAGATTGGATAAAGGTCACATAGGGGCCAAAATATCTGATTTGGGTCACTTCAGGCTGCAGTCTGAACGCAGCCTATGTGACCCAAACTGCACTCACGGGACTAAGGTTACATTTACACTGAAACAAATCACTGTATCACTCTATCATTGTATCGGATCGTATCTGTGTCCAGACATGTCGTTTCTGTGTCCGCAAGTCTTCCCTGTCCACACATCTTTGCGCATATTTGTTTACATTTTACAGAAATAAAACTTAAAACTGCATGGCTAATTTGCATAAACTGAACACTCAAAAAACTGTTCGCTATTGTGCGCTGATGCGGCTCAGCTTCTGTCGGATTAGGACATGACTCAGTGGAATATCGGTGTTCTTTCTGTGATAGAGGGATGTTCTGCTGATGATGGTGAGTCTGTTCTGTGCTTCTGTCACGTTGGAGATGGTTCACGTTAAACTTTTCAGAGATTATACATCAGCAGGTCATACACACAGACCGTATATATGAATTGACATACATTCTAGCCTCTTAGTGTTTTGGTGGTGAATTACTTTGCGGTGCATAGACCTACATCAGTGTATCAGTGTTTTCAGGAGTCCACACAGTGCAGGATCAGAGCTGTACTCAGATGAATTTGTGGGAGCTGACGGCACCAGATCGTTCCATCTCTGGAGCTGTTTTCATTTGGATTAGTGTGGACGAACACTGCATCTGCAATGAAAAAGACTCGAATATGTACTAGTGTGGATGAGGCCTAAATATGTAGGGGGAGTAATGCAAAAACGACTATCTATGCAGAAAATGTACTAGAAAACATTGCATTAAAGACTCATTAAACTTGTGAATCATGTGTTTTATTTATTTATTTTTTTTGCATGTAAATACTAGGGCCTGACTGATATATCAGTTGGCCAATATTATCAACCGATATGGGCACTTGGAGACATATCGGCTATCGGCCTAAATCTTGCCAATATAGGCCAATTGTCCACGTGGGCATGTTATACCTCATTATAAAGCTTACACTCTCTATATTCTGCCCATTTAATCAAATTTACAGACAGATAAATGTGCTATGTGGCGGAGTATTTTTTCTGCATGTTTGACGGCGTACTGCCCCTGAACGCCACCTAGTGCCTCAGTTCAATTTCATTTCTCTCCAGCGACTACGTCAGGAATCAGAATACACCAGATGGTTTGCAAGAAGCCCAGAAGTGCAAGTTCAGGCACCAACCAATCAGTGGAGCGAACAAATCCTAATGCTGCAAGGTCAGACGGTTTCTACGAAATGAAACTGGCTGATGAATCAGGCTAAATATCTACATCATGAAATCGATTTTTAATTTTAATTCTAGAATCAGTCTGAGTGAACAAGTTACTTATGTTTTACTCAGGACCATAACATTAGATTTGTTCAGAAGTTCACTAATGCCAGTTGTCGTTCGCCTTTTTCATCTTTCTTCACTTGATAGTTGTGGATACCTACTTGGACAAAATATATCCTTTGTGGACCTTGATGGATGAAGATTTGGTGATGGGGCAGATTTATGAAGTTGGTGGAGATTATGCTAGACATTTCCAGAGATATTTTTGTGAAAAGCATTAACCGGAAGTGACATTTACATCACATTACATCACGGCACTTCTGGTCATTGTGAAAAATGTCTATTGATCCTCAACGGAAATGACTTGGACACAGTAGCTCACACATCACATTATATTACAATAACACAGAGTAAAAAATGGTAATAAACTTCTAAATAAGTAGCAATAAAAAACAGCAAGAGATTGGTTTCAGTAGATTATATACATTTATAGCAAACATACCAAATTATCTAATAGGCTACTGCACTGCCCTAAAACTCAAAAAACTAAATGTAAACTTGTTGAAATTCAAAGTCAGATTTTCCAAGATTACGCACTTTAAATGTTCATGTGTTTGCAGTGTAATATTGAGTCGTGAGTGGATAGTATAGTGAGTAATCCAGTCTGAGTCAGCCATCTGATCTGACTCATCCCACCGAGCTGAAAATAGACCAGAGAAGAGAAGAGACAGGAGGGGTGGGTAGGGGGGTCCTCGTCTCCCCCCCTCTCCCCCCCTCCCTCCTCCATTCACGAGTACAGACTTCGGAGGAGTCCTGGGGGAGTTCGGGGGGTCTTCCTCAGGAGGAGTGTCCCGGTTCCAGATGCTCTTCCCTGATAAACGAGGCGGTGTTGGGGCGGTAATGATAAAGCATGAGGCCTGTCCTGTCAACTCAGTGTGCTGAATTAAACCAGAATTAGACGTGGTTAGAGCTAATCTACACGCTCACTGTACCACGGAGGGCTTCTACAACAGCGGGACAAGTGTCTAACAGTGTCCTTCATCTAATATTACAAGTTATGTGTTGGACTGGAGGTAATTGTGGGTTTAGAGACGACCCCAAGACACACTGGCAGATACCCACTGATTTCAGGACAAAACAAAGGCTCAACCAAGACGAAACCAGGACTAAACTAGGACTAAACCAGGACTACAACATGGACTAAACCAAGACTAAACTAGGACTAAACCAGGACTAAACCAGGACTACAACATGCTCAAAACCATGGACTAAACCAAGACTAAATTAGGACTAAACCAGGACTACAACATGGACAAAACCGTGGACTAAACTAGGACTAAACCAGGACTACACCATGGACAAAATCATGGACTAAACCAGGACTAAACCATGGACAAAACCATGGACAAAATCATGGACTAAACCAGGACTAAACCAGGACTACAACATGCTCAAAACCATGGACTAAACCAAGACTAAATTAGGACTAAACCAGGACTACACCGTGGACAAAACCGTGGACTAAACTAGGACTAAACTAGGACTAAACCAGGACTACAACATGGACAAAACCGTGGACTAAACTAGGACTAAACCAGGACTACACCATGGACAAAACCATGGACAAAATCATGGACAAAATCATGGACTAAACCAGGACTAAACCATGGACAAAACCATGGACAAAATCATGGACTAAACCAGGACTAAACCAGAACTAAACCAGAATTTAAGGCCACCACACACTACAAGAGAATTTGCCCGATTTTGAGTGCGTTTTGCTTCTCTCCGAGTTCGAGGAGGAGTGACCTGACTTTGTGTGTTTGTGTGTGATTTTGAAGCTGCTGCTCTTGTGACTCTGAGCTGCTCCTCCATATCGTAACCATCAAATATCAACAACGCTACGGAAACAGCCAATAAAACAAGGACAGTTGGAGTGGTATATAGTGATAATAATGAGAAGACTTTATTCCTCACCTTTTGTAAAGCTGTACATTTAAACTGCAGCATCTCAGCCACATTATCCACAGAATTTGTTCTCTGCAAACAATGGCACGCATTCTACAAAAACATCGCTGTGAATTCAGTTTGAATCATTCTTTGAAAGTAAAAAGGCCGGAGTAGTTCCTCACGTGTGTCTGTTTGCATCCACACAGCGTACAGATTGAGGTGAAAGTGCACATTAGAGATAGTGACTCTACTTCCTGTGGACTTTATCTCCAATCTTTTATGCTTTCAAATTCATGTATGTGAAGTATTGCACCACATTTCTGCTCTTTTGTACACTTAAGAGTCTCAGCACGGGTGGTTTTTCTGTAGACAGGAAACAGCTGATGCAATTGTGCTCACAACTTTATATCCTGTGGTCCACAGACATATTCCCCTGCAGTCTTTGTGATTGGAGATTTTAAGTCTCATAAGATTATCCTCATGTGCGCTTTTTGTCGCATGTTCAGTGTTTCCTGCAGAAAATTAGTTAGGCAAAGCGATTCTGTGCACAGAGAAAAAGTGACCGTAGTTTTATGAGGATTGGGGTTTGGAGGGACGTAGTGAAGGCGGGGGTCACTTGTTGTCAAGGTGGCCGCCTTAACTATAAATCGGTAGTCTGTGGCGGCCTTAAACCAAGACTAAACCAGGACTAAACCATGGACTAAACTAGGACTAAATCAGGATTAAACCAGGATTGAGCTAGGACTTAACCATGGACTAAACTAAAGACCTTTAATGAGAGAGAGTGTTTTTATTGTATGAGTGGTGATTGGTTGAGAGGTGTTTGTGGTTTTCAGCTTTCTGTTATATGGTGCCATTTTGAACACTTTTTTCTCCATATTATTTTTGTTTTAAATTGTTAATCGCTTTGGCATCGCTCCCAACTCCCAACTCATTCTGGACCCATAGAGAGCTGTCATTGGCTGACAGCAATGACAAAATATATGTGTATTTTCCAGGAAGCAAATACAATCTTTGCTGAGTTTTTTTTCCTCTAGTGTTGTCACGATACTGAAATTTCAGACTCTAATTCAGTACTAAAGAATGTACTCAATACACAATACCACTACCACAATGATAATAAAGAACGCACTTTCTTTAGACAATAGAATGTGATTTTCAGCATCTATATTCGACGTCTATATTCCCATGTGGTGTTTTATATATACCAGATTTTAGTGGTCCATGGGTGTATACTAGTCTATGTGCTCTTATACTTACTCAAAATATTGTTTAGTATCTGATTTTCGATACTTCTGACAGCCCTTCTTTCCCTCATAATCTCACCTGTGTCTGTTCTTCTCCACAGAGCGATTACGAGCGTCAGTCTCGGGACACCAGCCCTCAGGTGCTCAGTGGAGACACTTACCCCCGTGGGCCTCTCAAACTACCTCAGAGCCACCCCAAACCGCCAGGGTACCCCCCAGCGCACCTGCCGCCGCACCTGCCGTACCCGCCCGTGTTCCACCACTACAAGCCCTCGCCCTACCACCACCCGCCCTCCCAGCCCAGCCCTCCGTACACGCCACAGGTAACTGCACCAGACTGAGACAAAACTCCAAACTGGAATCAGAAACTATTACTGACAACAATTTTTAGAGATATTCAAATTTTACAAGTGCTAAAAAGTGTAAAATGGATTAAATGCTTTACCAAACTACTACAGAACACTGAAAGAGGTCAACTCCAGCAATTTGCATCTGTCATCATTAGAGCAAGTTAAAACCGCAAGCGACAATGACGGGCCTTGACTCTACTAAACCTGTTTTGTGGTCATGTAGCCTTGCCATTTTTTGCCCTAACAACATGAAACTTGACACTGCACACACTTGTACAATTAGTACGACACCCTCCAAATTTGATCCATTTAAGACATACAAATAAGCCAACAGGAAGAGACACAGACAGACGTTCCTTGCATTAATTGATACAGTAGTTAATGTCTAAATGTAAACTATTGCCGGGGTGCTTTTAAACTATTTATTTAGATATGAGATTTAAGCCATGTTTAAATGTTACAAGCTTTTGTTGAGTAGGGACTGGCAATTCCAGGGCTGAAATTATCCAGCCATTTCTAGTTAAGGTGTATGGAGTTTAAAAACACAATGGAGCACCTCCTGTATAACAACGGGGTTTGTGTGTTTGTGTGAATGAAACAAAAACACAACTCCAGGTATGATTTGATGAAGAAACAACATTATAACATAGACCAGAAAAAAGCATAATATCTTTAATATACAGTACCTTTAACTTTCCTGTCCTGTTCTGTTCTGTTTTGTTTTTCAGGGTGCGTACTCCCAGCCCTCGTCGCCCTACATCCCCCCGGGGCGTACCCTCCTCCGTCGTGGGGCTCCAGCTCAGACACTCAGCCCTCCAGAGTCTCCCACGAACAGTTCAGAGCCGCACTGCAGCTTGTCGTCAACCCAGGTCAGGAGAGACTCTGTTACCATAGAAATTAAAAGTGTAACTGTTCATCTTGGTGATGTTATTGTTTTGCCAAGAATGTTCCATAGTATGGCAATAAACGTATCTATTTCCATGAAGCTGTGCTACTGTGCAGTGGTGATCACGCAATAAATACACCTGTAATTGAATAAATGCAAGATAAGTAAGCATTAAACAATAAGGAATCATGGGTTAAATACATTCTGTGCCATTTTGTGGAACATTTCCAACAAAGCAATACCATCTCAAGCAGGTGAGAGGTTGGCAGAACACAGAAAAGGTACAGAGGTTTCTCCAGCATGCAATAACACAGACGCCATATGTTGATGACTTTATCTGAAATGCTCATATATGCAGTGTTGGGAAGGTTACTGTTAAAATGTATTCCCCTGCAGATTACAGATTACATACACCAAAATGTATCTTGTAACATAATCCATTAAATTACTTAAAGTGAGTAACGTAATCTGAATACTTTGGATTACTTGATTTGCTGTAGAGAAGCAAAGACGAGGAAATCTTCACATAAGATGTTTTATCTGCTAAAAGAAAATAAAAAGCCCAGACTTTACTTAACTGTATTAAAAATATTATTGATAGAAGAGGAGGAGACACGTCCGACCCAGCATGGTTTAGTCCTGTTAAATCCTGTTTTAGACCTGGTTTAGTCCTGGTTTTAGACCTGGTTTAGTCCTGTTTTAGGCCTGGTTTAAACCTGGTTTAGGTCTAGTTTAAATCTAGTTTAGACTTGGTTTTAGTCCTGGTTTTAGTCCTGGTTTAGGTCTAGTTTTAGATCTGTTTAGACCTGGTTTTAGTCCTGGTTTAGACCTGGTTTAGACCTGGTTTAGTCTAGTTTAGATCTAGTTTAGACCTGGTTTTAGTCCTGGTTTAGTCCTGTTTAGTCCTGGGTTTAGTCCTGGTTTTCCTGGTTTAGTCCTGGTTTAGTCTAGTTTAGATCTAGTTTAGACCTGGTTTTAGTCCTGGTTTAGACCTGGTTTAGACCTGGTTTACATCTAGTTTAGATGTAGTTTAGACCTGGTTTTAGTTTTCCTGGTCTAGACCTGGTTTAGATCTAGTTTAGTCCTGGTTTTAGTCCTGGTTTAGACCTGGTTTAGTTTCCGGCAATGAGTGGAATTACTGAGAAAAAAAAAAGAAAAAAAGGGGATATATCCCAAAATGTGAAAACAGGAAAACAGGAAAATACCTCAGTGTAATCCATTTATTTTGACAAAGTAACTGTAATCCAATTACCACTCACTGAAACAGTAACTGTAACTGAATACAGTTACTTATAATTTGTACTCTGATTATGTAACTCTGGTACATGTAATCTGTTACTCCCCAACAGTGCATATATGTAAAAGTCCTATATTACACAAAATAGATTTGTGTGAGCATTAAGACATGTTAGAATGCTGTTACCTCCTCAAAAACACATTTATTTATTAGTCTGTCTACAGCTCAAAAGCTCCAAATGCTCTGTTCCACCTTATGATGTCATGAAGTGGTAGTTTTTAAGTGCACAGCTACCTTTTACCTTCCTAAATTCCTACTGAATTGGAAAATTTCAGGTCTGAAATCATCCAAATTGTTCTACTGAAGGTGTATGGAGTTTAAAAACACGGTGGAGAACTTCAGTTCAGTGTTTTATGTTTGAGAGAACAACTCAGCGTTAAATAAGTCCAGTTTGTGTGTTAAACGTGTGAATGAAACAAACACAACTCCAGGTCTGTTTGTGATGAGAAAACAAGCCTATAACATAGATCATAAAATAAAGTAATATGGGCCTTTAAACTGGATCACACAGCTGTAGTCTGTTGCTCAGATCTTGTACGTTGACCTCCAGGTGACCCCCGGGAGTATCTGGACAGCTTCATAAAGATCGGGGAGGGCTCCACGGGGATCGTGTGCATCGCCAGTGAGAAACACAGCGGAAAACAGGTGGCGGTGAAGAAGATGGACCTGAGGAAACAGCAGAGACGAGAGCTGCTCTTCAATGAGGTGTGGACATGCACATTTTTTCACATTATTAGAAAATCTTGGCTTGATTAGTCGACTAAAAGCGTGTATTTAGACTAGGGTGGTGTGGTAAAAATCTAATTGTGAGCCCTATGAAAGTCATATCATGCCTTACTAATTTTCTGTTTAATGTCTATACTCAAACACACTTTTCCCTGTACAAAATGTCTATATTAAGATTACTTTATTTACCTCCTCAAGACAAAATAAAGTACATGGATCTGGCTGTGACCTGGCTCCAAAATTTGGTGTTTTTAGGGCTTGTATTTTAGCTTTTTGGCACATCTGACACAAACTACACTCTTAAGATTTCATTGTTGTTAAGCCATTTTCAGTGAGCCTAATGTTACACTAGTTGTGATTTTAAAACGTTAAATACTTGTATGTAACAATAATCAAAATATTGTGATATCGTATCGCCAAAAGTCTCACAATATTATCGTGGACCATCACAATAAATCCAATTACAAGTGTCTTTACGGGGCCGGAGGTGCGCCCACATAGACTGTCGGGTGTTCAGGACTGAGACCAGGACCAGACCGGGCCCAGGCTGGAACTGAAACTGGGACTGAGACCAGGACTGAGACCGGGACCAGACTGGGACCAGGACTAGGGCTGAAACCGGGATTGAGACCGGGAACAGACCAGCACCAGACCAGGACTGAGATCAGGACCAGACCAGAACTGAGATCCAGACCGGGACTGAAACCAGGACTCAGACCGGGACCAGAGCAGGACTGAGACCGGTTTAGTCCTGGTTTAGTCCTGGTTCAGTCCTGGTCTCAGTCCCTGATCACCTGACAGTCTACGCGGGTGCACCTCTGGGCCCATCTCAACATTCAGTCCTGTTTTAGTCCTGGTTCAGTCCGTATGCGGTACAGTTTAAGTCACAGAAATGGGAAACAGCAGTTTTCCGATTTTTTTTTTCACAAAAATCGAAAACTGAAAAAACAAATCGTTATCCAGTTTTTTCATTTTGGTTTTGGAGACAAATAATTAAGAAAATAGTTGTTTTTTCCGGACCATGAACACTTGTATTGATCACAGAAAATGTGTTATTTAAATCCAGTTTCCAGATGATATAAACATTTTTTGTGGCCTAAAAATCAAGCTGTTTTTTTATACAAGTTAAACCAAATAGAGAGGTTCGAGTTAGATTATGGTGTAGTATAGTATATGTCCTATGTTACATACACGACATAAATGCATGGAGCTCAGTGATGACAATGTGGGTGTGTGTGTGTGTGTCATCTCATTAGCTTCATGTAATCCTCCGTTAATCCTCTGTGTAATCCGTTTACTCTCCAAGCTACACTACTTTTATCTTATTTATTTATTTCAATTATTTTTTTTTATTTATAATCACTTACACTGCTTTTAATATCCTTTCATGTGGTTTAGCCTGTTGCCGGGTTAGTTTTGGTAACAAGAAGTGAGTAGTGTAGTTAAAAAAATTGCAATTTTTCAGCAATAATACAGTGTTTTAAATGTGCACTGTGTAACTTGTGCGTCACCTGCTTGTCTCCATGGAGATGTGGCTAGAATGTTCCACAGTATGGCTGTAAACTTAAGATCTTCCATGGAGACTTGTAAACCAAATTGCAGGTTAGATCTGTGGAGAGGCGACCCTACTCAGAAAGAATGGATTTTTAAAAAGAAATGTCTCCTGTAGTTGAATAAATACAAGACAGATTATTTTAAAGCCATACTGTGGACAATTGAAACCACAGCATTAAGATCTCCATGGAGACAAACAGGTTAAGGACTCTCTCCAGAAAAGTTACGCAGTGCATCTTTAAATCAATGCACAAATGTATGTAAATAGTAAATAGTGACAGAATTAAATGTCTGCTCCTTATACTATTAAGTTTTTGCGTCTACGTCACAAAACCACATGACTTGATGTTTATGCCGCCATATTGGAGGTCAAACTATCCATCTGGACCAACGTGTAGTATTTGTGTGGGATAAAATTTGAATTGAATAACAATGGTTTTGACCTGCGTTGCTATTGGATATTCTGCCCGGAGTCAATCTGCTAAAGAAGGAGGCCAAAGTATCTTTCTATCAGATCCCGGCTGATAAAGATCGCAGACAGAAGTGGAGAGCGACATAAAAAGAGAGGGATGAGATGCCCACTGAGTACAGTCGCCTGTGCAGTCAACATTTCATTTCTGGTGAGGAACCAACTCCACAAAAACAAAGAAGGGATTTACAGTAAATGAAATGATATATACCAAACGTATTTTTCTCTCATAGGTATGAAGAATGATAACCCACTTTCACCAGATTATGTCCCATCATTCCCATATTTTCCGGGCTATTAGACGCTCTGGATTATAAGACGCACTGTCATAGAATGGTTTATTTTCAAACTTTTTTCACTTAATAAACTGCATCGGACTTTAAAAGAAACACAGTTGGATGGGTCAGTGTTACTTTGTTTGTGGCGTTCACGGTGACTCTGGGCTTTGTTCAGTTGTGGCGTGTAGGGAGGTGCTGTCTGGGAACACTGGATTGTCGGCGTGTTCACAGTGACTCAGTTGTTCAGTTGTGGCTAGAAGTGGCACATTGCACTCGCTTTTTCGGTTCGTTATTTCGCGTGGAGTGATGAGTGTGTCTGTGGGTGTTTTTCACTATGTGGTCGCTGTCTGCTCTGTGTGTGTTTGCGTGCGCTGCGGGTGGTGTGGCTTTGTAGTTTACTGAAGTCGTGCTGGGACACCTGAATGGATTCATGTATAGGGCGCTCTGGATTGTGGGGCACGTAGTCGTTTTTTGATGCAGTTAGAGGCTTAAGCGCACCGTATAGCCTGGAAAATACAGTATTCATGTACACCCCATCGCCAGTGGGGTGTACAAAGCAAAAAGTTCATGTATTTCCTATGAAAATCTAACATGAAAAAACAGATACTAGAGGTTTGATTTGATTAAACTAACAAAGCGGTCTGTTAGATTTAGATGGGGTTCTATTCCACAACCAAGGAGGATGACTTCAGCTTTATACCTTTCTAATGGCGGCTGATCTAACGAGCTGGTGATTTTGGACAGTTTTGTGTCTTTTGCGCTGTTTAAAATAGCCATGATTATATTGTCAACTCAATAACACCTTCCGGATCAACTTGACCTCCAGTATGGCCGCCAAAACATTAAATCACGACTGCCACGTCACACGCAAATCCTCAATATCAGAGACTGTCTCACCTGCTGTATTAACAAAGGCAAAACAGGTTTCCAACGCTTTAATAAATGTGGGTTTTTGTATCCTTAAAGGTGTGTAACTTTTCTGGCGGAGGCTCCGTTGCTTGTTTATATGGATGTCACTGTTCTGCCTGGAATGTTCCACAGTGTAACATTAAACAGCTCTACTTTACATTTATTCAATTACAGGTGGTTTTATAGCTCAAAAATACATATATCCTTCAGAAAAGTTACACAGTGCACCTTTAAGGAATATGTTATCTGCTCCATCTGATAAATATGACTTTAAAGTAATTGAAAATAAATACATTTTGATCTTTTAAAATGGGTACATAATGGTGGTATCTATTCTAATATTTTAAAAAAAAATTCATCCTGTGAGCCTAAAAATGCAGTGTAAATGTTGTGTGTTTGTGTTCAGGTGGTGATCATGAGAGACTATCACCATGAGAACGTGGTGGACATGTACAACAGTTACTTGGTCGGAGACGAGCTCTGGGTCGTCATGGAGTTTCTGGAGGGAGGGGCTCTGACCGACATCGTCACTCACACCAGGTAATGATCATCACAGACTTAACTCAGCGATTTGTATCTTCAATTTAACTTGTCACTGAAGGACCAAATACTCCTGGCACCTTGTGACCATTTTGAAGTATTTAAGGTGCATTCTATTGTTCTCGGGGCTCTGGGAAAACCACGTGCAATGAAACCGTCAGTCAAATCTGGGTTCTGAAATACAAACTCGGGCTGGTTCGGTGCAGACCGAGTCAGATGGATTTACGTCACAGCAAAAATGGCAGCGCACACAGTCATCCACATAACCTATACATAATGTTACAATTGTATGAATAGCCACTTCTGCTAAAGTTACCGTCACACCAACACATATTTGAAGTTAAGTGACAGTCTAGGTCATTGTTTCTCAAAGACTGGGTTGCGACCCTCAGGTGGCAATAAAAAATATTAATGTTCAATAATGGTCATAAATTTATTTTGTGATTTACAAATAGTATCTATTGACTTGGGTCATGAAGGTTTGTGACTTTTAAAATATGGGTCCCCAAAAAAAAAGTTTGGGAAACACTGGTCTAGGTTCCATGATTCTTGAATGAACAAATTTATACTTGCATCATGTGCCGTCTCTGTTCAGTCATAGTCCTGGAGTAGTTTGTGTATGCTGATATGGCTTGCTTATGGTATTCATAAGCAAACAAAATAAACATTTCTCAGGCATCTATATTTTCCTCAACTTGCTGCAATGGAATGCATTTACAACAGATGTCAGGAGAACTGACTTAGATTTATCGACTATCAACATTTAACAGAATGAGGCATAACTCTCCGATCAAAACTACAAAACTCTTTTTGCAGAACAGTTTAAATTGGGATTGCAACTGTAACACTCTGCACATGCTCTAGTCTGTGGATCTGAATACTGCACACTGTTACCTAAGTCCATAGACACAGAGGACAAAACTGAACACAGGGCAATCACAATATGAAAGATTCTAGACACAGAAGCACTGCAAACACAATCTGAAAGACTTCTGAAGTGGACTAGGTTTTCATTTAGAGACTTGAAGGTCTGACAGTTTTTAAAAAGGACTGATTTGAAAATTGTGCTTTTTTTTGTTGCCTAAATGGCAGCTCCATCAATCTCAAACCATTAGAAACAGTTGGACTTACAAGTCTTATTATCAACAATCTGAACCAAGTTTGGCACCATTATTCTGAACACTTTTCTGTACTGTACTGCCACTAGGTGTGTGCAAAACTACTGAAATATCGATATGTTGTATCATTTAACTTAATACAGTATCGATAATACAGTATTGATATTGTGGGCTGCTGTATTGATATATTGCCAAGAGTATTTTTTGGTATATTTTACTAAATTATTTTGTGAAAGAGCTACAGTTGTGGAAACTTGTTTTTGTGATAATTTGACATTTTAACTGTTTCGAGTAAAATGGGCATTTTTCATATTAACTTTTCACAAACTTAGTGGTTTAATAAAGACTTTTATTATCACAGCCATAATATAACATTGAACTGTATCGAATAGATTTGTAATATATCATATTGAATCGTATTGAATGGAAAGTGCGCTGTATTGAAAAGGCGTATTGTATCTTGGCTTATGTATCGTATCGGCAACTTCTTAATGATACCCAGCCCTAACTGGCACATTTAAAAGTCTGTCCTTATTCATGTGTCTTCCCCAAGAACCCAACAACACTTTAGAATGAGTCTTTACACGCAACACTTCCAAATTGTACTTTAAACCACACAAAATACAATATCTTTAACAATATTCACAACCCTTTCTTTCAAACAGAATACTAGCGTTCTAAAACAATACATCCTTGCCTACACTCTCCCTCATTATGATCTCACTGGAGGCTAAAGGCCCCGAGCAGAAGCACAGATAATCCCGAGCGCCGCATCGGATCATTGAGGGATTCGTCTCAAACTTTTCTAATCGCTGTGGGCTGTTCTTGTCATTGTTTTGGACCTACTTTGTGTGGCGTTTGATTACAGTCATTTGCGCGGAGTGTCTGCGCCGTGTCAGATGTTAATAACACGCTTTGTCGAGGTGGTACTTGAACGCGTCTCCCACACAGATGTTAGCCTGTTTGCGAATGCCGTGTGCACGTTCCACTTGATCAGAATGCCCAGGAGCGCTCGCTAAAACCGCTAATGGAAAAGCGGGATGGATATTATTAGACGGGCTAAGCGTACAGCCTATATTCAGTGTTTTAAATACATCAGTGTGGTTTTGTGTGCAGGGAGGTGCAAAATTAGAATGAGGTGTTTGGGGTTTTTTTAGCGTTTAGTGACACCTCAATTGATAATACAAATGAGTTTTTTTTTCAAGTATATTAAAATGGCTTCATAATATGGCATTAAACTTATCCATCTCCATAAAGTAGACGACGCCACCAGATCAAGTTACATGTCAGGTCTGTGGACAGGCGAGCCCACTCACTGTATGAATGCATGTTTTTCTGAGTGTTTCTGAGCAATAAAAACACTGAAAATTAAATAAATGCAATAAAAATGACTTTAATGCCATACTGAGTCACATTCTGGACAAAACAATAACATCTCCATGAGACTAGCAGGTGACAGGACCCTCCACCAGAAAAGATACACATTAGGGCCCGACCGATATGGATTTTGTTGCAGCCGATAAAATGGGTGTTGGAGGTGCAGATATAAAAGCCGATATATTTAGTGATGTAAAAATTCACTGTTAATCTTTTATTGATTATAAAACTTAGGTTTGGCTCTACTGGATTTTAAATTAGGTTTATTGTTATTCTGCCTCTTTATAGTCATATTTAAAGACAGTAGGTCGACCTAATGGCATTTTTGCATGACAGTCTAGCCCAGGGGTGTCAAACTCATTTTGGTCCGGGGGCCGTATCCAACCAACTTTGATCCCAAAGGAGCCGGATCAGAAAACTCATGTCATATAAACCCCAAAAATAACAATAAGATCAAATATTTGTGCAGAGAAACACAAATCTGTTACAGAAATCTTTTTTAATTGATGAACTCTTTCTTTTACAAAATATTATATTATGAACAACCTGAAATTTTAAGAAAAATACAATTTCAACACAATGTTTTAACATGAACCTTGTTTAACATGAACTTGTATAAATAGGGATAAGTAACTTTTTCTTGGAAAATCCTGCACTCGGCTCCACTTTTCTCATGTTGGACATTTTGTTGATGAGGGTGTCACGGTCAACAGTCAAAACGATCGTCCTTTAAGAGCGTTTGGAAAGAGACAAGTCTTCATTTGTGCTGCTCTGGTGGGAGGGGCCACGTACAGAGACACTGGAGATGCTGCTATGATAAGCACCACAGAAAATTAACAAGATTTTAATAAAAAAATAATTAGAAATTAGAAAAAAAAAATTGAAAATCTGCCGAGGGCCAGATTAAAGGTCTTGGAGGGCCGGATGTTTGACACCTGTGTTCTAGCCTGTAAATAAAGTAAGTAAACTACCACTATCAGCCTTTAGTGGTAAATGCGTGTGCACCGCTGTAATTAATTATATCTGTAAAAGCTGATCATTTACACCTCTATTCACAGCTCATTTACATATCAATTCATTCATTTTATTTGTTTGAGCGAAGTACAACAAAATTTAAATACAATAACAAAAACAGGGACATGTACATGAACATATTTGGGACCTGGTGCTCAAAAGGAGTAGGATGAAGGTCCAGTAAATTGTACACAGACACTACAGTCACTTTACACTAGGCCAATGGAAGAAAAACAGGCTGTTTATTTGTGTAATAATAACAACAATAATAAAATGATAAAATCAACTATTAAAATTATCATACTAGTCTTAAAATAAATAAACCCAGTAAAATAGAATAAGAGCAAAATCGTAGAATAGCAATAAATAAATAAAACCAATAAAAATACATTAAAAATAAATTAAATAAATCAAAAAACACAGAGGACCACACAACTCATGCGGTGTTAAAAGACAGAGAATAAAAGTGGGTCTTAAGACGAGACTTAAAACTCTTCACTTTGGGGGCTGTTCGAATCGCTAATCAACAAAAAGAACAAAAAGTAGGAACCACACACACACTCATACACTAGTGTTCGCAGACTGGGGGCGAGGTGGGTTAAGTGTCTTGCCCAAGGACAGAACGACAGCATTCATCTGTGGGAGCTGGAATCACCCCCACCTGTGGATCAGTGAATCTGACCGCTCAAACAATGATGTTTATGTCGAGAGCAAGATTCGAACCACCAACTTTCAGTGGATCAGTGGACAAACACTCTACCAACTGAGCTACTGTCGCCTTGTCTCCATAGAGATGTTACTGACATGTTATTTGCCTTGATTGTTCCACTATATGGCATTAAACCATGTTACAGGTCAGATCTTCAATGACCCAACCCTGCCCACACTAAGAATGCATGTCTTTCAAGTTGTATAAGATACAAAAATACATGAAAAGTAATTGAAATAGTTTAAGACAGATGAGTTTAAGGGGCTCATATTATGTTCTAATGTTGTTTCGTCATCACAAACACAATCTGCATATTTAGGCAGAGTTCTCTCCAACAGAAAACACTCTGTTCCACCTTGTGATGCCAGGTGATAATACACGAAGGTGGAACAGAGCATTTTCAGCTTTGGAGAAGTAGACAGAAATAAAGCATTACTCAAACATGTGTGAATGAAATAAAACTCACATTTCCAGGTCTGTTTCTGAGGAGGCACCAACATTATAACATTATAACATGTCTTAAAGCTCACAAGAGTCAGTTGTGCATAATATAGGACTACTGAATTGAACTACAAATTTAACAACTGTATAAATCGAACACCTTTTTGTGAGTAATCTCCAAAAATAGCATATTAAAGTATAGCCCATTTCTGCATATATATACAGCCAGTGAAGCAGCATTAATATATTCACATCTTTACAGTTGCCTAAGTTCTTTTATTTGCTCTGTTCACATGTCCAGGTTGTTCTATTTTTATGAATCTTTTGTTGCAGAAATAACAGCAGTCTGCCTCATGTGGCGCCAGGCTTTTCAGCTCACTCAGCTGTGCACAAACAGCCCTGTTCTGGTACAAAGAACCAAAGTGCATTGTGCTCATTCTCATTCTCATTTTTTCACGTGTCTAAATGTACGTGTTTAAATGTATTCTGCAATGTTTATCAGTGGTTCCAAATTTATCCAACAATGGGGTAAAAAAAAAAAAAGGCAATTAAAGTCATACAAACATCTACCTGAAATTTAAAGAGAGATGGTGTTTAAAAAACCATCAAACATTTGATGAACATAGAAACAAATCATCTAGGCCTATGTAAATCTCGAGTAGCTCCAACCAGCGCCTGTACTGTGCTGGTGTTGTGTTCTTGGGCAAGACACTTCACCCACTTTGCCTGTGTATAATGTAATATGTGCATGAGTGATTGGTAGATTTTGGAGGAACCATTGCCATATGTCTGTATGAAGCTAGAGAGGCTAGATAGTTTTAATTAAAGCCGTATTTGTAATATTTCTGGTGGAGGACTGGCCCCCATAGCCTGATTCATCAGCTGGTTTCACTTCGTGGAAACCATCTGACCTCGCAGCGTTAGGATTCGTTTGCTCGACAGTAGGCTGGTTCTTTTTTTATATAACCAATCGCTGCTATTTGGTCGTGACGTATGTAATGCGCCAAATCCCATAGGAAGAAGGGCAATAACGTCTTTCTCCTTGATAAAATTCACCAAAAAATCCTTTTGTTCCGGCTTTAACTTCTCAGGAATCACTGCCAAAACAGAATGTCTGTCTTCGTCTACATCCATCTTGACCGCTTTGTTTACTGTTGTGCTGTTCCACAAACCCAGACAGGCGCTTGAGTTTGACGTCATGGCTTCACAGCTCTTCACTGATTGGCCGGTACGCAGTCTACAACTTCTGGGGTTCTTGCAAACCTTCCAGTGTATTCTGATTCCTGACCTAGTCGCTGGAGAGAAATGAAATTGAGCACTGGGCACTAGGTGGTTTTGCTTTGCCCAGAATGTTCCACGGTAAGGCATTAAAGAAGGGACGACAGTGGCTCAGTGGCTCAGTGGTTGGAGCAGTGAGCAGCTCGAAAGTCAGACCAAGTTCTGTCCTTACCTGTTGTGTCCTTTGACAAGACACTTCACCACCCCATAGTGTGAAAGTGGTGTGTGTGTGAGTGTGCATGTGCGTGTGTGTGTGTGTGTGTGTGAAGCCTGTGAAGTGCATTACAAGACAAGAAGTTAAAGCTATCAGGTCAAGTTACAAGTCTGTGGAGAAGCGACCCCACTCACTGTAAGAATGCATATTTTTCAAATGTATTTTTAAGCAATAAAAATGTAAATGTCTGAATGAATAAATGTCAAATAGATCAGTTTAATGCTCTACTGTGGAACACTCCGGGCTGAGATTTGCATGTTAAATATACATAAATATACATAGGAACCATTTTGAAATAAGCAGCTGTTCTGTAGCGATGACATCCTCCCTCATTGGCTGAGTCTGTCACGTTACGATTTCAATTATACTTTGGAGTTTGTTAATGGGCTTCTCTACGCAGTCATTTATCCCTCTAAGTGCTCCCGGTGTGTGTGTGTGTTTGTGTGTGTGTGTGTGTGTGTGAGTGCAGGGGTGCAAGGGTAATTTCTCCTCCTCGTGACAACCTTTACAGGCTTGTTATTAAAACTGTTTTTCACTTTGTGTTTGGAGACAATTTTCTCTTTGACTGATCCTGTTTTCCGTGAGATTGGGTGTGTTTATTCGCCCGAGCGTCCCAGATTTTAGTTACAATCTGGGGACTTGTGTCAGAGGAGCCTGATTTTGTAAAAGGTTAAAATGATAGTTTAGTTTGATGAGGCAAAGAGACTTATTTTCATTTTATTGCATCGAATACAGCTTTTATTTAAAGGTGCACTTTGTAGCTTTTAAGGTGCAGGGTCCGCTACTTGCTTGTGTCCGTGGAGATATCATTTATTTTCCCAGAATGTTCCACAGTAGGGCATTAAACATACAGTATCTGGCTTGCAAGTGTTTTATAGCTCAATAATAACTTTAAAAACATGAATTCTTACCATGTACAAGCTTGCTTCTCCATAGATCTGACCATTATCTCCATTATGAGTACCAAGTTTATTTCCATACTGCGGAATAATCAAGACAAAACAATTATATCTCCATGGAGATCCACCACAGACCCTCCACCAAGTTGCGCACCTAACTAAAAATATTTTGTAACATAGAAATCAAAATCGAAATACTCACACAAAATAGACCAGTGATGAATGCAGCATAGATAAGTTTAATGCCATACTGTGGAACATTTCAGGCAAAGCTATACCATCACCATGGAGATGAGGAGGTGGCGAACATTCCATTTGAAAAGTTACATAGTTCAGTTTTACCACACATTGCTTGGTACTATTCAGGTAGGTGGTACTATTTTATAAGGTAAGTTTAAAGCAGGTAAAGTAGCTCGCCAAAGGAATTCTGAATAACTTGAATTGTCTTGAATAACTCAAATTTGATGAATTAAAGGCCTATTATTATTGTAAATCTATCATTCTGATGTCTGACTGTGCATTCATACATAAATGTTCTATTTTTCTGTGTATCTAAGGCTGCGTTCAGACTGCAGCCTGAAGTGACCCAAATCTGATTTTTTGGCCCCTATGTGACCTTTATCTGATCTTTTAATTTTTTCAAATGTGACCCAGGCCACTTGGATATTTGCTCCTGAAACCGATACATATCTGATCTTTTGACATGCGACTTCAGTCTGAACGGTCAAAGCGCATGAATCCGACCTACACGTTATCAACAAGACACAAACGTCACTATTCTGCGCTGAAGTAGGCGAAAATTGTTAATGAACTCCATGTCACTGAAGTGAAGCACATCACCACTCACCACTCTTGGCTACGTCTCCACATCCACACGTTCCTTTCAACGGACGTCACTGTCACTGCCGCACAAAACACCACGGCCAAAAACCTCGTCCTTCTCCTTCTCAATCTCCTCCTTAAAACAAGTAAGTTGTTCATGTTCTGACTCCGGTACGAGAGGAACTTTAAAATCTCCAGGTGCTCAATGCTGCGTCCATGTTTGGACAACTTCCGTAAACACAGAGCACGCTCGCTGCGGTTGATGTCATCGTGTCTCCAGTGCACATGCGGGACACTTTCGGGCCATTTAACGTTCACACTGGAGTCACATACAAGTCACATTTAATTGGAAATGTGAACGACCTCGCAAAAACATCGGATTTCACAAAAAAATCTGAATTGAGCATTAAGCCCTGCAGTCTGAACCTAGCCTGACTGTACCCCATCTAAGTCTTGCCATGGCTCTTATGTACACTTTATTTTCTGCGACTGCTAAAATGAGTAGCTCTCTGGAATTTTCATTTTGTAAAAGTAGCTCACCCCAGGTAAAAGGTTGGAGACCCCGGTTTAAAATGTTCCTTAAAGGTCCTATATTACACACAATTTACTTCTTTGACCTTTTAGTCATGTTATAATGTACATGACTATACCTGGAGTTGTGTTTTGTTTCATTCGCACATGTTTGAGTAATCCTTTATTATTAGTCTGTCTACATCTCCAAAGCTCAAAATGCTTTGTTCCACCTTGTGATGTCGTGAAGCGGTCGTTTCCAAGGCCTTTTTATAGTTTTGCATCAACTCAACGCTCACTGCCTCTGTCGCCTTGTCTGCATCGTTTTTGATTTATGGATCTGCGTCGAGGTCTATGCAGCGCAAAGTAATTCACTGCCACAACGCTAGGAGGATACGATTTAAAACTGGAGTTCGTGTTTACAAAATGAAGTGGGAAAGTGGAGTACTGGAAATGTATGTAGAGTAGAGATGTAACAATAACTGAAATATTGTGATATCGTATCGTCAAAGTTCTCACAGTAATATCGTGGACCATCACAATATAGTGAATTAGAAGTTTCTTTGTTAAATGAAGAGTTATGGTGCAGCAATATCTAAAAAGACAAAGGGAACTACATAGACCATGATCCTTTGCTCCGTTTTAGTGTAGACTACATGAAGAAATAACAGTTAGTTCTTTGGATTAAGTCTTGCCAAGGCATTTTAAGAGGAAAAAGTAGCATATTAGCCTTCATAAAATATAGCAATAAATATCGTACTGTGAGATGTATATCGTGAAAATATCGTACCGAGAGATTTAGATATTGTTACATCTCTTAATCATGAGCCTCCCCACCATATCGTGAGCTTTCCCACGATATCACAATAAATATCGTACCGTGAGGTTCATAACGTGATGATATCGTATCGTGAGACTTGGATATCGTTACACCCCTAATTTAGAGTGATAGAAGAAAGGACCAATCACAGCCCTTATTGTCTGCGTTGCTTTGCCTTGCTGTCTACTTCTGTTCAACACGTAGTAACAACATTTTGGAGGTGCACGTCAGTCGCGATACAGACGATTTGACGCCCAACCCCAAATTGACGTTTAGCAGCTATGTTTTACCTTTTGTTCAGTCGAGATTGGCAATTCCAAGGCTGAAATCATCCAAACCGTTTTAGTAAAGATGTATGGAGTTTAAAAACACAATGGAGCACCTTGTTTATTTCCACATGACATCACAAGGTGGAGTGTTTTCTGTTTGAGAGAAGAACTTGGCCTAGATATACCGGGTTTGAGTTAAACATTATAACATAGATCAGAAAATAGCGTAATATGGCTCTTTTAAAGCTGAACAAATGAATTGCTGTTTGTAATTCATTATAGTCAGATTTCGGTGGCGTGGGGGAGTGATGAGCGCTGGAGGCAGGAGTGAGTAGGTGTTTGGCTGATACTTCCTCCTCTCATTCACTTTACATTAGCCTGTTGTTTGTCCATTATCTCAAAGCTCATTTATTCCTGTGCCTGGGAATGCATACACGTGTGACCATCAAATCTGCTGCTATCTCTGCCATCAAATTTGTCTGTTCATGTGCAGTTGCAGCCTGGGGGGAGATTTTCACAATTACAATAGGTAGACGCGTCACGATGATTACTCTATAGACTTGTCGTTCAGTTCATGAATTTAGAAAAGGAAATGAACTCACAAAAAAGAATCATGATTTATTGAAACACTGCAAATTTCTCTGATCTGGCCAAGATTTTAAAACTTATATCTGGTCATTACCTCCGCCAAGGAGGTTATGTTTTTGCCGGCGTTTGTCTGTTTCTTTGTTTGTTTGTTTGTTTGTCTGTCAGCAACATAACTCAAAAAGTTATGGACCGATTTTGATGAAATTTTCAGGATTTGTTGGAAATGTGAAAAGGAAGAAATGATTTCATTTTGGGGGTGATCCGGAAGAAATCCTGGATTCTGGATCACTTTGAAATTTTAGTTAACATTGTGGTAAATGGGGCCAAATATTTTGTTTCTCAATATCTCAGTTAATTATTGACCAAACCCCATGAAGTTTGACTCAGGGATGGACAATGGGATCCTCTTTCATATTCCAAAGGCCGATCCAGATCTGATCCAGAAGACTGATTTTATCACAATTTATATAAAAAATGGGAGTAGTCCTTGGCGGAGGTCTGCGCTCTCTGAGTGCTTTTCTAGTTCATCTTGTTTTCACATTTCTAGTTCTGAGATGCTTAATTCTATTCTACAGGTCATTTATTTTAAGATAACTTGTCCAGTAAAATCATCTTGCTGCATGGACAGATCATTTCACTACTTTTAAGTCATTTTCTGATAAATTTAAGTGTTTATAGCTTAAATATTGGTCAAGCTTTTTTGCAGTTTAGGCAAACGATGTAACTTTCTGATTTAGGCTTCCATAGTATGACATTAGACCTGTCTATGTTACATTTATCCAGGTACATGTGTTTTTATTGCTCAAAGTACCTTCAAAAACATGCGTTCTGACTGTAAGTGGGCACGCCTCTTCACAGATCTGGCCTGTAACTTGGCCCGGTGGGGTCACCCACTTGTTTCCATGGAAGTAGTGCTGTTTTGTTGAGCACTTTATGCAAAACGCTGTATGTAGATGATCCTTTATCCTTTCACTGACTTTGTATTAACAACACAATACAATACAATGTTGTTTGTTTAGTCTAGTCATTTTTGGTCTTAAAATGTTCGTATTAACTCACCCTATATGATTCTGGTGTTTTTATTGCGCTATTTGTCCGTAATTAAATACCTGTTCCTAATATGGAACTTGGATCCAAATTCGCTTCTGTAAGTGCAGGCCTCGTTGAGCTTCATTTGACTGGAGCTGAATGCATTGGGTGATGTCACACTCCCTTTGTCCACGTCTTTATACATTTTATGCAAAGAACCGACAAACTAACACAAGAATCACATTCCAGAACATGTTTACAAATCTAAACTACAGGGTTAGTCATTTTTATGCAGAATAATACCACATTCTATTGAATGTTGGTAGTTGATAAATCTAAGTCAGTTCTCCCGATATTCGTTGTAAATGCGTTCCATTGTAACAGTTGGGGAACAGTTGCTTATGAACACTATAAGCAAGCCATATCAGCATAAATAAACTACTCCAGGACTATGACTGAACACAGACGATGCATGATGTAAGTATAAGTTTGTTCTTTCAAGTATCATGTAACCTCGGCTGTCACATAACTTCACATTTGTCTTGGTGTGACGGTAACATTAGCAGAGGCTGTTGATACAATTGTAACATTATGTACACTATGTGTATTACTGTGTGTGACAACATTTTTGCCATTAAATCTAACTGACTCGGTCTGCACTGAACTAGCCCGAGTTTGTGTTTCGGAACCCTGATTTGATTCCATTGCACTTTCTCGAGGTGGAGGTCAGTTTTCCCAGCATCAGTAGAATGCATAATAGAATGCACCTTAACACAGGAGAGTTTGTTCATTGTAGAGGAAATTATGGTAGCCTACTTTAAAAAAAAGTGTTTTGTTGTCCATTGTGTCCATTTAAATTGCATTATGGAGATGATTTATAGAAAAGTCATAGTTGTATGTGACCAAAAGAGCGAGGCAGTGAGTGAGCACATGTTTGGAGTTAGCTTAGCGTGCTGTGCGTCTGGGGGCCAGCTGGGGCTAAGTGTTAATGTTCACTGGAGCTAGCAATAGCATGTTAGCGCAGTGAGTGTCCATATGGGGCCCTCCTGCTCGGACCGTACAGCCTCTGGGAACAGGGCTGCACAGAACAGAGACCATCACAAGGGCGTTTGAGATGGAGAGGCTTTCACACGGGGCTTAAACTCCACATTGTGATGGACTGTTTTGTGTGTGTTTGGAGCTGTTAAGAAAAACTACGAGGTTTCAAATAGTTCCTCTCCTTCAGGGCTGCGGCAATTCAGGCTCCTCAGACCAGTAACTCGAGTCCATTCCAAGCCCATTGTCCAGATGAGTGCCTTTAATCACCAGTTCTACCATGAATCACTCCAAATGAGAGATTACACAGAATAGTTTGTAAAGTGTAAGAAATAATTAGTAAGACTCATGTTTATTTATATATTTCAATGAGTCTAACAACAAGAACCCATTTGTCCAATCATGCAGACAAACATCTGTTTGAATGCTACCATAGACGGTATAAAGATGTGGACTAAGGGAGTGTGACGTCACCCATAGTGTTTAGTTCCAGTCAAATGAAGCTCACCGAGGCTGGCAGATATAGAAACGAATTTGGAGCTAGGTCCATATTAGGCAGTGGTGTAGTGGGGATTTTTTAAGTGGGGGTACGCGTTTCATTACATCGCCATCCCTTTCAGAATAAACATAAAGGCGCCAGCCCAGTAAAAATCAGTGATAATTTGATGTTTTTTTACTCAAAACGATGCGGAATCATGTTATTAACATTAATGCCATTCATAATCCAGGACTACAGGACTAAACCAGGTCTAAACCAGAACTGAACCAGCACTAAACCAGGTCTAAACCAGGTCTAGACCTAATCTTGGACTATAGAGAGAGAGATCCGTCTCCTGGGGTCACCTGACGGTCTACAGGGGCACACCTTTGGGCCTGTCCCGAGACTCAGTTCTGGATCAGGTCACTATATGATAGTACTGCAGATATCATGAGCCTGTGCAGGTTGTTGTCACCATTGCCAATAGCAGCGGTTTTACATTTGTCATTTGGGAGAAGTGGGTGGATGGCGTACCCCCGCGTACCACGGCCTGCACACCCCTGATATTAGGAATAAAAATTTATTAAGGCAAAATAGCTAAATAAAATGATGAGGCTCACAGTTACAGAGAGATGACAGTTTTTCAATGTAAAGTGAGTTGGAAACAGAGTCCATGGAGCCTGAAGTGCTCCCATGTTCATTTCCTATCCTATGTCCATTTCTATACACAGTTTGGTGGCACAGTGATGAGCTCTTCAGACCCCCCAGCTATAAAGCTTTTGGTTATGGTCAGCCCTTTTGCAAATCATGTACTGTCTATGTCTGCACAGGTTTCCTCTGGTTCTCCATTCCTTTAAAAACAAAGGCCTTTACTTCTAGAGTGAGACTCCCCTTAAAAAAGTATTCTCATTCTCAGTTGAATTGATTAAATACAAGTCAGTAATCAATTATCACATTAACACTGACAGGAGGAAAGGCAAGAAATTGTCTTGTCCAAAGACACTGTAGCATTGCCATGTCTTTCTCCACAGAGAAACATGGACAGAAAATACTCAGAGAAATCCATGTAGTAATTGTATGTATTTCTAATGACCTGATTTTCATTACTTTACAATTACTTCACAATTTGATCATTTCCTTCACCTTTCTGCTGTTAGGGCCCTTGTTTTTGTCATATTATGGTCAAAGGGGCCATGTACACAACGTATAGATTTAACCAGATATTAAAGTATAGCAGTATATAAACTAAAGTGAGTGTGTTTGTTTGTTTCAGGATGAACGAGGAGCAGATTGCGACGGTGTGTCTGTCTGTGCTGAGGGCCCTGTCGTACCTCCACACTCAGGGAGTCATCCACAGAGACATCAAGAGTGACTCCATCCTCCTCACCAGCGACGGAAGGGTAAAAACACCACCACCTCTACTGCTTATATACTATGTCTCTGTAGTGTAGCACCTCTATGTTACACTATAGGCTTATATATACTGTATGTACCTGGAGTGTAGCACCTAAGGATGTCCTGATCTGACATTGGTATCGGTATCAGCTGCAGCTTACACTCAGAGAGGCATAAACACAGACTGAAGAGGCTCTTAAGCTGCTAAACGTTATTAATGACAGAGATAATATTTGTTTTACCTCTGCGATGTCTTCACGGAGCCTTAAGAGCGAAAAACAAACTCAAAATAAATCAGCAGAGGAGCAGAGTCGCAGAACCTAACATCCCAAATACCTAACTTGTTTACACAGGTTAAGTGGCCGTGTGCTTCAGCAGGCTTCTCTGTTTACAAGCCTCAAACAGAAATAATATGGAGAAAAAACACACGGCCTTCAGAAACAGAGGTTAAAACTGAAGTTGCTGCACTGTGGAGGAGTTCAAGATATTATTTTACAATATTATAACAAATTATTAGGTTGTTTTTAAGTAGTGCTGGTAATCATTTTATTCAACTGAGGCTAAATTCACCATACAAAAGCACAACCTAAATCAGGGGTCTCCAACCTTTTGCATCTGGTGAGTTGACTTTACAAAATGAAAATGCTGGAGAGCTACTTGTTTTAGCGTACGCAAGAAATTGAGTCGACAAGAGGACAAGCCTTAGATCTTGTACAGTTTGATTCCTGTAAACATAAAACCATTATCCATTTATTATGTTACGACCCCAGCACAAAGTTCAAAATAACACATTACAATGTTAATTAACCAAATTTGAGTTATTCAGTACAGGACATATAATTCACAGAGCTAGAGGCTCCGAGCTACAGGTTGGAGACCACTAGCCAGGCTGGCTAGAATACACTAGATCGTTTGCAAGAATCCCAAAAGTTGTAGACCGCGCACCGGCCAATCAGCTGTGAGCTGTGAAGCCATGACATCAAACTCAAGCACCTGTCTGGATCCCTTTTGTGGAACAGCACAACAGTAAACAAAGCGTCGAGATGGATGTAGACGAAGACAGACATTCTGTGTTGGAAACGATTCCTGAGATCGAGGATTTAAAGCCGGAACAAAGAGAATGTTTGGTTAATTTTATCAAGGGGGAAAGACATTTTTGCCCTTCTTCCTACGGGATTTGGCGTATTACATACATCACAACCAAATAGCAGCTATTGGTTAAATAAAAAAAGTACCTGCCTACCGTCGAGCGAACAGATCCTAATAAATCCTAATGCTGTGAGGTCAGACGGTTTCCACAAAGTGAAACCAGCTGCTGAATCAGGCTAGGAGACCCCTGGCCTAAATGGTATAAATAAAATAATTAAAAATAAGAAGATTGGTATCAGAATGAGATCGGTATCGGGAATTGCAAATATTGAAAAATCTGTATTGAATTGGAAGCCAAAAAATCTGGACATCCCTAGTAGCACCCCTTAAATATGTCTCTAATCAGAATTAGACTCAGAAAAGGTTGAACTCATTATACTTCCACACACCTCCAAACTCTCACCAAGTTTCAGGCAATTTCATGCAGGATTTTAGAAGATATTACATATTTGCTTGCCAGTTCATGTAAACAATACATTATATGACCAATATTTATACTGTAAATTAAAAACAACAACACATTGCAGCCGCAAGTGGCGATAAAGGCCCTCGCCCCGACATACACCGCCCTCCCTCACAACCGCCATACCTTTGTAATAATGAACAGGACATAGGTCTAATTGACTTTTTGAATCAATGAAGTCATTTCCTGTCAAATTTCAACATTTTTTATTATTCCTTTATTGTTTTCCCCCATTGAAAATTGTGTGCACTTCTCTAGGAGTTGTTATTGCATGGATCTTCCTTGTTGTTATGGATGTCTTTGCTGTCAACACAAAATAACTTGAATTCATACTTCCATAAACCCTGAAAATGAGTTGTAGACCTCATCTTTAACTTACATTCACACTAGTTCTGGTTTAGCCCACTTTAGTCCTGATGTAGACTTGGTTTGGTCCTGTTTTAGTCCTGTTCCAGTCCAAGTCTAGTCTCAGTTAATTCCCATTTTAATGTGAACACACCCTTAAACTCATCAGCTTCAGAATTTGCACATTTTCAATTTGTGTTTTACATTCTTCAACACTTCCTCTCTGTAATAGTGAAATTGATCTTTGCCCTCTATTTGAAATTTTGACATAATCTAATTCTGTTACACAGCCTATTTCATTTACTTAACAACATTTTTGACCCCTATAATTCAAATAACACCCTCTTTTTTTTTTTAACCACGCCTTGCTCCTGTCACTGCACCTGTCACTGCGCCTGTCACATACACAAACACCGACCTTCTCCGTGGGTGAAGCGTTTAATGCCATACTGTGGACATTTACAGAAAAATAATAATATGTTTAACTACAAATTAAAGCTTGCAAAACTTTGGGCCGCTCCTCATTTTAGTTCTCTGCAGCAATTGTCCTTCAACACACTTAGACTAGGTTCAGGCTGCAGGGCTTAATGCTCAATTCGGATTTTTTTGCGAGCTCAGACTTTTTTTGCAATGTCGTTCACATTTCCAATTAAATGCGACTTGTATGTGATCTCCAGTATGAACTTTAAACACCCCAAAAGTGTCCCACATGCGTCACACAGAGCGAGCGTGATCAGTGTTTACAGAAGTCGCCTTGGCACCTGGAGATTTTAAAGTTGCTGCTGTACCAGAACCAGAACATGTACAGTTTGTTTGTTTTAAGGAGGAGACTGAGACAGAGAAGGACAAGGTTTTTGGTCGTGACGTTTTTTGGGGCAGCTGCAGCAACGTCCGTAGAAAGGAACGTGTGGGTGCGGAGTCGCAGCCAAGAGTGGTGGGATTGCTTTTGTTATTCCCACTTGAGCACAGAATAGTGATGTTTGTTGTTTGTTGATGACACGTAGGTGGGATGAATGTGACCTGACCATTCAGACTGAAGTCGTATGTCGAAAGATCGGGTATGTATCGGTTTCAGGAGCACATATCCAAGTGGTCTAGGTTACATTTGAAAAAAAATCTGATCTGTGTGGTTCAGACTGTCATTAAAAGATCAAATACAGGTCACATAGGAGTGAAAAAAGTCAGACTTTGGTCACTTCAGGCTGTAGTCTGAACGCAGCCTTAGTTCAAACTTTGTTCATTTTTACCTCAACTTTTAAAAACTCCATTCAGAACATTTTAGAGGATAATTGCACATGCTTTTAACACTTTTATGTCTTTAATCTGCAAATGTTTCACTGTCTCACTTTTCTTTTCACTGTTTCATGTTATGATTGATGTGTGAGTGTGTTCTGTTTGTGCTGAGTTATACTGCCTCTTGGTCAGGTCGTCATTGCAAATAAGAAGGTGTTCTCAATTGACTTATCTGTTAAAATATTGAATAAATAAAATATGTAAATAATGTGGTAATAATCTAGCATAACATACAGTAGGAATTCCAGTCTGTAGGGCCTATATATTACACTATTTTCCTCATCACAAACAGACCTTTAGTTGTGTTGTGTTTCATTCACACATGTTTAACGCACAAACCCTGCAGATTTAGGCTGAGCTTTTCTTTTTAACAAGAACTAAAAACACTCTGTTCCACCTTGTGATTAGAGCTGGGTATCATTAAGAAGTTGCTGATACAATACATACCTCGATACATAGACCGCAATACGATATGTTTTTCAGTACAGTGCGCTTTCGATTCAGTATGATTCAATACGATATATTTAAGATCGATTCAATACGCTTCAGTGAAAAGCAAAGTCTAAATCATGGCTGTGATACTAAAAGTCTTATATGTCTACTAAGTTTGTGCAGAGTTAATATGAAAAACACACATTTTACTCATCAAAACGGTGAAAATGTCGACACAATTGTAGCTCCTACATGAAATGATTTAGTAAAATATACCAAAAAATACTCTTGGCGCTATATCGATACAGCTGCCCACGATATCAATAATGTATCATTAAATTAAATGATACGATATAATGATATTTTAATATTTTTGCAAACCTCTACTTGTGATTTTATGTGACAATAGAGGAAGTATTTTCATGTAAGTTCCCTTGTGAATCAAAAAAGTTTGTCTAAGTCTAAGTAAAAAGTGCTGTACTGTGTTTTTAAACTCCATACACCTTCACTTCAATCATTTGGATAATTTTAGCCCTGGAATTGCCAATTTCGACTGAACTATATGTAAAAGGTTCTGTAGCTGTTAACTTGAACACTACCGCTTCATGACATCACAAGGTGGAACAGAACATTTTGAGCTTTGAGATGTAGACAGACTAATAAAAAAGGGTTATTCAAACATGTTTAAATGAAACAAAACACAACTTTAATGAGGTAAATACATTATAACATGACTTAAAGCGCACAAGAGTCAATTTTCTGTAATATAAGACCTTTAACGTGAGATCTGTTGTCAGTAAAAAAGAGAAAACCGTAAACATGATCATTATTTTCAATCCGCTGATGGATCCGGACAGTGACATCACACTTACAAACTCTATAGTTCAAATAAGACTTTCCTCCGCTCTGTACCACGCCTTGCTCCTGTCACCGCACCTGTCACTGCGCCTGTCACATCCAAACACTGACCTTCTCCGTGGGTGCAGCGCCTGCCACTCGTCAACAAATTCTGCCAGAAACTCATCAGCATAAATTAGCACTTGTAACACTGTAATTAAATCCTCTAATGTCTGCTGATAAGACATGATTAATTGAGGAATAATGAGGCTCCTAATATAGAAGATTAGTGGTTTTCCTGAAAGCTCTCGATCGAAGAAGGTCACTGCGTTTGTCGGCGTGAGATTCAGGATCCAGCGGCCACAACATGGTTTTATAAAGATGAAATTCAACCAGGAAGTCTGTTTGTTCATCACTCACTCTCCCTTATATCATCTTGTTAATTTATCTTAAACTTCGACAAACTTTATTGATCCACAATAGTTTTTTACACAGTAGCTCAAACATCACAATATAATATAATAACAAAGAGTAAAAATATAAATGGTCATGATAAATTCAAATAAGTAGCAAAAATAACAAGAGACTGATGTCAAATAAGACATAATTATGTAAATGTATATGTAAAAGTAAAAATAAAAAATATAAATATAGTAATATAAATATATCTCTCTCTGATTGACATGGCAGAAGGTCATCTATTACATAAGGGTCAGTTGTTGTACAGTTGTAGGGAGTATTATATTACACAAGGGTGAGTTGTTGTACAGTTGTAGGGAGTATTATATTACACAAGGGTGAGTTGTTGTACAGTTGTAGGGAGTATTATCTCTTACATAAGGGTCAGTTGCTGTACAGTTGTAGGGAGTATTATATTACATAAGGGTCAGTTGCTGTACAGTTGTAGGGAGTATTATATTACACAAGGGTGAGTTGCTGTACAGTTGTAGGGAGTATTATATTACACAAGGGTGAGTTGTTGTACAGTTGTAGGGAGTATTATCTCTTACATAAGGGTCAGTTGTGTACAGTTGTAGGAGTATTATCTATATACAAGTTGAGTTGTACATAAGTTTGTAAGGGTAGTATTATCTCTTACATAAGGGTGAGTTGTTATAAAGTTGTAGGGAGTATTATCTGTTACATAAGGGTCAGTTGTTGTACAGTTGTAGGGAGTATTATATTACATAAGGGTGAGTTGTTGTACAGTTGTAAGGGAGTATTATCTCTTACATAAGGGTGAGTTGTTGTACAGTTGTAAGGAGTATTATCTCTTACATAAGGGTGAGTTGTTATAAAGTTGTAGGGAGTATTATCTGTTACATAAGGGTCAGTTGTTGTACAGTTGTAGGGAGTATTATATTACATAAGGGTGACAGTTGTTAGGTACAGTTTTAGGGAGTATTATCTGTTACATAAGGGGCAGTTGTTGTACAGTTGTAGGGAGTATTATATTACATAAGGGGCAGTTGTTGTACAGTTGTAGGGAGTATTATATTACATAAGGGGCAGTTGTTGTACAGTTGTAGGGAGTATTATATTACATAAGGGGCAGTTGTTGTACAGTTGTAGGGAGTATTATATTACATAAGGGGCAGTTGTTGTACAGTTGGAGTGTGGTATGAATGTAGTCCTGTATCTCTACAGCAGCAGCAAAACCATCAGCCTCCATCTCCTCTTAATTTTTTTATTTTTATTATTATTATTATTTTTTCTGTGCATGATTGACAAGCGGATTAACCAATCAGAGAGATGCATGTTCAGTTTTCATCAAAAATAAACATGGCCTGCAGTTCCTTGAGTTTTGTATGTGTTTTAGTATGTGTTTTAATTTCTTATTGTTCCCCTGGAGTCCTGCTGTGAGAGCCCTGGTCCCTGATTGGTGGATTTCCTCCACACCTGGCCAGTCCTTCCTCACCTCCAGCCTCCTCCCCCTTATTTAAGGAGATTGCCAGCACCTGTTCAGAGCTGCGGACCTTGGTGGCCAGGCTGCCATTTTGTGTTTGTGTTGGTGTGTGTAGTGTAGTTCTGTTTTATGCCTCTTTTTAATTTGGTCATTCGATTCTGTTTGTGGCTCATGTGGTTTAAGTTGGGGAACTTGTGTGTTAGTTTAGTGTGTGTCCACTCTTTTTTGTGGCACAAAACTGTAATTCTATTGTTTGTTTCTTAGTTTAGGTTATTTTCTGTATACATTTTAGTTTGTTTTGTTACTTTCCCTTTACATTCCTGTTAATTAAACATTACTTCATTTATTCCATTGGTTATTTTTGTTAACTTCCCGGACCCCCAACGAGCTGGGCTATAACAGATACATATAAAGAAAGAGAATATTCCGAATAAAGATCTGAGGAACAGTGTGGATTTTTACAGAATCAACAACTGAAGTTCCAAACTATTAACTATTAACTATCTAAGGTAAAAAGTTCTATATTTTCTTCTGAATGTTACAAGAATTTTCAGTAGGAGATGTCTTCTGCATTTGAGAGACACATGATATAAATTAGCAGCTGTGGTTGGACCGTCTCAAGTTTAGACTGAGGTTTTTCTTTATTATTTGTTATAATCCCTTCTGGATTTAAACAGAATGTAGAAGGGACTGGCTGGTCAGGAAAGCTTTGACCACCTGTTTATGGTCCTCGATCAGCAATGGAACTTGATGATAAAGCTTTTGGACACCACTGGTCTAATGATTTGTTTGTTTGCAGATCAAGCTGTCAGACTTTGGCTTCTGTGCCCAAGTCTCCAAAGAGGTGCCCAAGAGGAAGTCTCTAGTGGGGACCCCCTACTGGATGGCCCCGGAAGTGATCTCACGGCTCCCCTACGGCACAGAGGTGAGACGGTCTGTTTAACCTTACGCCCCTGCGCTGGGTTATTCTGCTGGTTTTTAAGCTGTCTTTATCTCCACATGTTCAGGTGGACATCTGGTCTCTGGGCATCATGGTGATCGAGATGGTGGATGGAGAGCCGCCCTACTTCAATGAGCCCCCCCTGCAGGCCATGAGGAGGATACGCGACAACCTGCCCCCGCGGCTAAAGGAGTCACATAAGGTAAATGCATATTAACAACTAAGTAAGGGTGCGCTGACACTAGGACTTTAGAACTGTGCCCAAGCACAGATCGCCTCTGAAGTGCAATGTGTTTGTCCAGTGTGGGCAAAATCGAACCGTGTCCAGGCACGCATGGATGGGACTTTGGTCTGGTTGGAGGAGGTGGGCCAAAGCACAGCACAGGGGCTCATGTACACGCACACATGACTTTACTGTACGAGCCCTGTCAGGTGTGCTGATGTTACACATACGAGGAAAATGGTGAATAAAATCTGCTCCAAAACACACAGTGAATCCACGCTCACCTTCAATAAGGACTGAGACAGAAGTTTAGCTTCCTCTCATCTCCACCTGATTCGAATCTGCTCGTGTGAGTGTGGGCCATAGAACTCGACGCAGTCGTGCTTGAACACGGCACAGTTCTAAAGTCCTTGTGTGAGTGCATCCTAAGATTCTCTCTCTCTTGTCGTACTATAACTTTAGTTGCACGGATTGTACCTGAGTTTCTATGTAATAAAGTACAATTTGTTTTAGCCCTGTACATTTATATGGTAAAAGCAGCTCCTAGGGTCAAAAGTTTTCTGTTGTGTGATGTCTGCATCTACTTAGTTACAGTAAAAATCTTTTGATTTAGAACCTTCCATGTTTCTGTCACCCTGTGCCAGGGCAGCTGTTATTTTAAAGCCCTGAATTTTGACTAAACTAAATATAGCGGACAACTTTAAGCCAAAACAGCCAAATTAAAGTCACACAAGCTATAACATTGTGTTTTTAGGAACAGTTTTGTCCTAAGGGCTGTTATTCCCCTTTTTTTACTCCCCTGCTGACAACTCTTGTGAAGCTGCACTGAGATGCACTCAGTGTGCTTAAATGAAGTTATATTGATTGATTTTAGTTCATAGATGGGTACGTCGTTTGTCATTTGAAATCGTAGGATGTTTACAAAGTTCTTGTTGCTCATGAACATTTTACTTACAGACTCTTTTCTGTGCCCGTCCTGCAGGTGTCCTCAGTTCTCCGCTCCTTCTTAGACCGTATGTTGGTGCGAGAGCCGTCCCAGCGCTCCACGGCCCAGGACCTGCTCCAGCACCCCTTCCTCAAAATGTCCGGACCCCCATCATGTATCGTCCCCCTCATGAGGCACTACAGGCACCGCTGACCCCCCTGTCCTCCCCTCTCTGTCTGCTCCCAAACTAACACCCCCACGCAAGACTCTGCTCACACCACCAGGGGGGGCACTACCGCTCTGCCCTGCCAAAACCACGGCAACGCTGCGGCGTGCCACGAACTCTCACAAACGTTGACGTAGATTAGCTAGAGGAATATATAATCACGTACACAAGGAAGAAGAAGACCATTTGGAGCTAGAAGAAGAACTATTGCTCGTAGTTCTAGACTAGTCCTCAAGCTAACGGACTCCTGACAAAGATGGGTCCCTTGGGTGCTCTGCGGTCGCCCACTGTTGCCCCCAGCGGCGTTGAAGGAAGGATGGGTCAAATGCAGAGGACAAAATCCTTACGGGGACAAAGAACTTTAAAACATAGAAGCGTTTTTCTCTCTTCCTTAATAATAACTCTTCGATGTAGAGTTTTGATAGCCATCAGTCTCAACATGGACGGCGATGTTGGCTGTGAATATCCTGAAATATTCACAATATTAACTGTCAAAATGTATTTTAGAAAGACATTTTCTTCTGTACAGTTTTGATAATTTGCAAATTTTATCGTGTCGTAACCATTGTGATATGAACAGTATTAAATCAATAGAGTTTCTTGCAGAGATCTTTTTCCTACTGTTTATAATTCAACTTTTTTGCTTAAAGATTATAAAAGAGTTATCCCAAAAATAAACCCAACTTAAGCTAAATGTTATTAAAATACTAAATATATTTATTATTATCTTAACATTTGTAGACAGAACTTCCATTTTGATGTCGGGGGTCAAAGGGTTAAACTGTTTTGTAACACATTTGGAATATTTATTTATTTATTTATTGGAATTTCTTGTTTGTTTTAAAGGCGCATTGCGTAGCTTTTCCGGAAGAGGGTCCGTCGAACGCTTTTCCCCCGTAGAGATGTTACGGCTTTGTCTGGAATGTTTCACAGTACGGCATTACTGCTCTCTACGGAAACCAAAGTTACAGGTCAGATTTGCGGAGAGGCGATGCTGCTCACAGTCAGAATTCCAGTTTTTCTAGGTATTTTTGAGCTTTAAAACCATTTGTGATTAAAAAAAAAGTAAAGTAGAGATGTTTAATGTCATACTGTGGAACATTCTAAGCAGAGCAATGACGTATCCATAGAAACAAGCCGGAGACGGACCCCCAACCGAGAAGCTACACATCGCACCTTTAAGTTGGATGGTTTTCTGTTCTGTTTTGGTGTTTTTGGTGATTTTTTGGAAAATTTTGGACATTTTTATTAAAAGTTGGCATAGAGCTAATTCATCGGAGCAATATCCAGTTATGAACACGTGAAAAACCTTGTACTGTTTCAGATGCTGTAACTGACACAATGCATTTCTATGTAGCACACAGAGTAGATTGGACTGTCAACTCAACACACGAGTCTATGCCAACATGTTTTTATAATAGAAGTTTCATTGTCTGTCAAAGATTGCTTAAAAAAAAAAAAAGTTGACGCACACATTTTGGAACGCAATTAATATTTTTTACTCGCACTGCAAAAACAAGAGAGTTACATGAGTTAAAACGACTTGAATTTATTTTCTGATCGATGTTATAATGTTGTTTCTTTACACACACAGACCTGGAGTTGTGTTTTATTTCATTTGTATTTAATTTTGCATATTCTTCTTCAGAAAACACTTTGTTCAAATCCAATCCTACTTTATTTTTATAGCACATTTTACCAACACGAAGTCTCCAAATTGCTGCACAGAATAGGCACAATATAAAATAACACATTAAAGAAAATAAAGCTTAAAATAAATAAATAAGCAAGTCAATAAAAAACACTAAAAAATAGCAAATAAATTCAATAAAAAACAGTCAGAGGAGCACACAATTCTCACGCTGTGTTAAATGTCGGTGAGTAAAAGTGTGTTCTGAAACGAGACTTAAAAGATTTGACTGAAGGGCCGGTCTTAATGTGACGGGGGAGAGTGTTTCAAAGTTTGGGGCCAATCACACAAAAGGCCTGGTCACCCCAGAGTCACTCCAGAGCCACCCCAGAGGTGACCTCCAGGTCACCCTCACCCCAGGGGACCCCCCAGAGTCACCCCAGAGGGTCAACCCCAGAGTCACCCCAGGGTCACCCAGAGCACTCAGGGTCACCCCAGGGCACCCCAGGGTCACCCCAGAGTCACCCCAGAGTCACCTCCCCCAGGGTCACCCCAGGGTCACCCCAGGGCACCCCAGAGTCACCCAGAGTCACCCCAGAGTCACCCCAGAGTCACCTCAGCGTCACCCAGAGTCACCCCAGGTCACGTCACCCCAGGGTCACCTCAGAGTCACCCCAGAGTCACACCCCCCAGAGGTCACCCCAGAGTCACCCCACCCCAGAGTCACCCCACCCCAGAGTCACCCCAGAGTCACTCCAGCGTCACCCCAGGGTCCCCCAGAGTCACCCAGAGTCACCAGGGTCCCCCAGGGTCACCCCAGAGTCACTCCAGCGTCACCCCACACCTCAGAGTCACCCCAGAGAGCCACCCCAGAGTCACCCCAGAGTCACCCCAGAGTCACACCCCAGAGCAACCCCAGGGTCACCCCAGGGTCACTCCAGCGTAACCCCAGAGTCACCCCAGAGTCACCCCAGAGTCACCCCGGCGTTTAAGTCTTGTTTTTGGGATGACAAGTTGGAGCCCTCAGACCTCAGAGTGCGAAGGAGTGTAGGAACAATGAGGTCTGAAATGTGCGTTGGGGCCAGTCCATGAAGTGGTTTAAAAACAAGAAATACATTTTTAAATCAACTCTAAAATGCATGTGGAGCCAGTGCAATAAGGAGTGTGCCGGTTAAAAGACATGCTGCAGAATTTTGGACTAACTGTAAGGTGGCAGGTTGCATTACGGTAGTCAAGACGTGTAGACATAAAAGCACCCGCTCCAATTCACTAAAAGATAAAACATTTGAGTCTGGATTATAGTTTTTTAACATTCAAAATACTGTCAGTGCATCTCTTTTGAACAACAAGCCCAGATGTTCAGAAATAAACATAATAGCCTAATGAGAACTTAACAGAACGCTGTAGTTGTGTGAAAGAGATACTAAAATTCCATGACTTTTCCAAAACTTTCATTGAATTTACAAAATTCCATAACTTTTCAAGGCTTGGAACATGACATTTTCAATTTCCTTGACTTTTCCAGGATTTCCATGACTGTGGGAACCCTGCATTTTGAGCTTTGGAGATAAAGTCAGACTAATAATAAAGGATTAGTTAAACGTGCAGATGAAACAAAACACAGCTCCAGGTCTGATTTTGACGAGATGACTTCATTATAACACGACTTAAAGCTCACAAAAGTTTGTTTTGCATAATATAAGAGCTTTACACATATAATTTGAATGGAGCAAACAATGTGAGTGTAGTGTCTTGCTCAGGGACACAACAACTGCATGTGACTGGGCAAGGTCTGAACGGGGCACCTTCTCATTATTTGTTGTACACTTATCTCACTGTGCCACTGCCACAAGCACTATACATGTGGACTGATGCTTTGTTGTTCTTACCCTATTTACAAAAAAATAAAGGTGCACTGTGTAACTTTTCTGGTGGAGCTTCTGTCCATAAAGATATTATTGTGTTATTGCCTGGAATGTTCCTCAATATGGCATTAAACCTCTCTATCTATATTGCATTTATTCAGTAACAGGGTCTCCACAGAACTGAAATGTAACTCGGCCTGGTGTTGTTACCTGCTCGTTTCCATGGAGATAAGTTAATGCTTACTTTGGGATATTACAGGCAAAGCAGTCACAGACACGTTGGGATGTAGACTTCTATCAGAAAAGTTACTTAGTGCACTTTTAATTCACCTTTAATCTCAAGTTTCCAAGATTTTACAGTGACCATAGACTGTATATAGAAATGGACAGAGTTAACCAAATAGGAAGTGAACATGGGGGCACTTCCGGCTCCATCGACTCTGGCTCCAATATACAGTATGCATCCCGAATTTCTGACTTCCGGTTATTGCGCGATGCATACTGGGAAGGATCCTCGGAAAAAGTGAGCGTCAAACTGCCATGTTTGTTTTCTCGGTGGGATGTGTCTGTTGTCAAGGTCAATCTTTTCAACCATATCACTTTTGTTTCTGGTTCTGATATTGCCATATTTTAGTTACGGGATTCGGATATTGAATAAAGCAAAATCGCGTTTGTTAAGCGAGAGGTGCAGAAGACAAACAGGCTGAGCTCGCACTTTCTTGTTCTTGTGGTTTTACAGCAACATCACGTCTTGGTCTCTTTGCAGTGGAAAGTGTTTCTTGCTGAACAGTTGGTGCTTTTCACTTTGGCGTTGACTTTTTAAATTCGTAACCAAGGTGGAGCGAGGGATCGGGATTTTGCTTTGATGGCGCTCCCCATACAAAATGTTGGCTGCAAACTGGGGATGATTTAGGCAGTCAAAGATTACCTTTTTGGTCCTTCCCGTGGATCAGTTCTGCCCATCACCTTCACCTTTCACTATTTTTCAATTCCTTTGGGAAGAGAAACAGTTTGAACGGAGGTTTGCAGTCACACACATCTGATTCCCTTTTGCAGGTATAGAGTTTGCAAACTTCCGAAGTCTGTTTTCCGCTGTTAGGATCCAACAACCGCACAATTACAATGTCCGACTCCCATAACTAAAATATGACAATATCAGAACCAGAAACAAAAGCGATATGGTTCAAAAGACTTGAAAAGATCGACTTTGACAATAGACACATCACACTGGGAAAACAAACATGGCCGTTTGATGCTCACTTTTTCAGAGGATCCTTCCCAGTATGCATTGCGTGATGACCAGAAGTCCAAAATTCGGAATGCATGTATTGACTTAACATTGAAAAATTGTCACCTCTCTCTGTAAATGCTGCTGTGAGCGTCGTCATTTTGGGCTTAAATATTTGTATGAACTTGCTCTACACGATCCTGGGGTTTTTATTTTGCTATTTTGTTCATACATCAATCCCATTCCTAATATGGACCTGGCTCTAAAATCGCAACTATAACCAGCCTTGATGAGCTTCATTTGACTGGAGCTGAACACTATGGATGACGTCGCACTCCCCTAGTCCACTTCTTTATACAGTCTGTGTTTATAACCTGTCAAAACTCTTCTAAGTTCAAGTGATTTTAACTCATGTGGGTGATTTTGAGTTTTTACAGTGCGCCCTGACATCTGTCTCATCTGAGACACACACAAACGCTGCCATTCTCCTGTGTGTGTGTGTGTGTGTGTATGTGTGTGTGAACCGGTGAACAGTGTGTCCTCTGCCCCATGCTCCACTGTGATCTGTGTGTACATAGGAAGAGGGGGACAGATAGAGAGGTACAGTAAGAGAGAGGAAGTGTGTGTGTGTGTGTTCATAATATATTTGTGTTTGTGTGTGTGTGTGTGTGTGTGTGTGAGAGGGAAATCAGTTGGAAATTCCCCCTGGCTGGAAAGTCCGCCCTCAATTGTTTCCTTTATGAAACTAAGGGCCTGTTCACACGAGAACGCTTGCGGGTAAAAACGACAAAATATTTTATCAGAAGTGCTTTTCGTTTAGACAGTGATGCCGTTTTTGGGGCTTAAAAACGCAAAAATCTGAAACCAGCCTCCAGAGTGGAAAAGTTGAATACGCTCCGCCGTAGCGTTTCCGTCTGCACTGCCCAAGAAGCAAAACTCTGGTCAGATCTGCTCACGTCGCGTACGCTTTTACGTCACATACATACAGAACACAGAAACAAACATGTCGGATCATTTCCACATGTTTCTGCAGTTCTACATTTACCTCTGTCAAATTCTGGATGCACCAGTTTGTCGCAGGCGAGCCAAACGACACACGCACCCAATGGAATTCCACACACTTTTGCGTCACCGTATGTGCGCAGATTTCCTCCCGAAAACACTCGTCTAAACACAGAATAAAGAGTGAAGACGCGACGCCACTTTTGCATCTTCTGTTCAGACCATCGTCCTATAAACGTAACCTAAGTTAGTTAATCTATATACATATAAATAACACAAATACACTACTGGTCAAAAGTTTTAGAACACCACATTTTTTCCAGTTTTTTACTTTTTACTGTTGACCAAAATGTATTCTAAACTTTTGATTGATGTGTGTGTTCACCTTTGGCAGATAGAACAGCTGAACACACTCGTGGCTCGTTCTTTTTACAACAAAAATCAAATATTGTTCAGAAAGTTCTTCCCAAGTCTGTTGCAGAAGTTTCCATAAATGTGTGACACTTGTAGGTTGCTTCACTCTTCTGTCCAGTTCATCCCAAACCAGCTCCATGGGGTTTAAGTCTGGACACTGTGCTGCTGCTGGACACTCCATGTTTTCAAGCTTTACCATCTTGTTCTTTTTTCTTGAGGTAGTTTTGGCAGAGCTTGGACTTACCTTTGTACTATTTCAAAGTTTTCATTGGACTTGCACAACTTGAACTGCAATAAATAACTGGAAAAATGAGGGTGTTCTAAGTGTACATAGTTAACCGTCCTAAAAGTGATTCACAATGATTTTTGAATCAACTCTGTAGGTTTCTAAGTTTCTTGTGTTGCGCTGCTTATAAATTATGTTCATGGCAGCAAAAATAATTAATATTTCTTCCCAAATCAACAGTTACACAGGCTATAGGCGAGTTTCAGCTGACGTCATTGTTATTAAAAGCCCGCGTTGCATGCTGGGAAATATTTTGGTCGGAGGCAAGAAACAGGATAGCGGTCAAACACAGTGCGTAACCTCACGTATTTATCCCCGATAATGGTAAATTTCTGCTGCATTATCGGATGCACAAATAGAAGCACGGAAGAAGGAAAATGTCTTTTTTCATATTCTGAGTGAAAAGAACCACTAACGATGAATTAAATGACTTTCAAACATTCACAGAGCAAACGTAGAAGATCCTAACAAACCGTGGACTCCAACAAGTTCAACAACACATCGAGACTCTTGGAGGTTTTCATCTTTTCTGCTGTGAATGGCTCAGGAGTTTCCACCAAGTCATTGTGGATATCGCCCAAGTGAATATTTGTCCAGGTAGTTGGCGATTCTGACCAGAAATTTGGTTTGGTTTCACCTTTTGTAGAGGTTGAAAAGGGTGATTCGTCCATCGATGCTTATGACTAATTTCTGGTCAAATGGTCTTGGTCCTCTGCTGTTAGAGTGGATCAATAACTGGGATCAATTCCCTTTACGTGCTTTCTCGCTCCGTCCGTCATGTTGAATTAGTGTTTATTGCCGCCGACCAAAATAATTCCCAGCATGCAACACGCGCTTTTGTCAACAATGAAACTCACCGATATGACACAGTACAGTTTTATAGTATCTTCTGTGAGAAAATGAGGATTATATATTGATATTAGTCTGAAAAACTGTGCTGCTTTAGGACGATCGGTAAAATGATATAAACAAAACCAAACGTGAATGAAGCGAGACCAAATGTTCTCGGGTTCTTGGAAATGGGCGCTCGGAGGGAGAAGGGGGACGTCCTCGCTGAGAGAACGGGACACTCGGGCTGGGACTTTCAAGCCAGTGGGGGACATTCAAGCTGATATTCTGTGAGAGAAAGAAAGAGAGAAATAGAGAGACGGAAAGAGTACATCCTCTGCTCCACCTTTGCACTGTGACATGTAAATATAGGACACGTCTGTCAAAGAGACAGACGGATGAGAGAGAAAAAGAAAGATAGAGTGGAGACAGGGAGAGAGAGCATGAGAAAGAGAGAGTGTGTGTGTGTGTGTGTTGACAATTAGAGAAGGAGAATGGAGAAACAGGGTAAAAGAGGAAGGACGGAGAAAGACGAAGAGATGCTGTAGTTTGCTTCAGTAAACATTAGAACCCTTGTCATCTGTTGTGTTTGTGTGTGTGAGAAAGAAAGAGAGAAAAGGAGTGAGAGAAAAAGAGAGGGTGTGTGTTGTCAATTAGGTAGAGCGAGAGAAAGACGAAGCGATGCTGTGGTTTGTTTCAGTCGACATTAGGGCCCTCGTCACGTGTTTTGTATGTATGGGTGGATGTGAGAGATGTGGAGAGAGTGAAAAGGAGCGAAAGAAAGAGAAAGTGAAAGAGAAAGCTTGAGTGTGTGTGGTGTGAGCGTTGGATCCTCGCAGACTCGCGTGGGGGTCGTAGCTCCTGTGGCCTGTACAGTCATATTGCATGTTTGTTATCAGTGACGCTGCTTTTAATTAAAATCAAAACACCCATAAAAAAAACAACACGTCTGCTCGGAGTTTTATTTTGATATTTTTAGAAACTTTAGAAGAAAAAAAAAAAAAGAAAGTCGACAAAAGTCAAAGGCCCTGTACCTCATTCTTCCTCATGTATGTTAGAAAAACGTAAGCTCCTCTTGACGTCACTATAAAGCTTTTTTTTGGATCCCGTAATCAGGAAGTGCATTGTTAACATGCTAGTTATTGTTAAAAGAATTAAGATGCTCTGAATGCCTTAAGGAAGTGAGGAATGACTTTGGATCACTGTAAATCTGTGTATCGTTCGTTCAGTCGTTTTTTTTTTTCAATGTAAAATCGAAAATAAGAAAATGAAAAAGCAACAGTTTTCTTCATTATTTGTCTCCAAAACCAAAATGAAAAAATGGATCATGATTCAGTTTTTGGTTTTGTGTTTGAATGAATAATGGAAAAAACGGGAAAAGTCAGTTTCTCGTTTACGTGATTTAAATTGTGATGCCAGACTTTTGCGCCGTATACGAACTGAACCAGGACTAAAACAGGACTGAACCAGGACTAAGCCAGGACCAGACCAGGACTGAGACCGGTTTAGTTCTGGTTCAGTCCTGGTCTGGTCCTGGTTTAGTCCTGGTTCAGTCCTGTTTTAGTCCTGTTTTAGTCCTGTTTTAGTCCTGGTTCAGTCCTGGTTTAGTCCTGGTTCAGTCCTGGTTTAGTCCTGGTTCAGTCCTGTTTTAGTCCTGGTTCAGTCCTGTTTTAGTCCTGTTTTAGTCCTGGTTCAGTCCTGTTTTAGTCCTGGTTTAGTCCTGGTTTAGTCCTGGTTCAGTCCTGGTTTAGTCCTGGTTCAGTCCTGGTTTAGTCCTGGTTTAGTCCTGGTTCAGTCCTGGTTCAGTCCTGGTTCAGTCCTGGTTCAGTCCTGGTTTAGTCCTGGTTTAGTCCTGGTTCAGTCCTGGTTTAGTCCTGGTTTAGTCCTGGTTTAGTCCTGGTTTAGTCCTGGTTCAGTCCTGGTTCAGTCCTGGTTTAGTCCTGGTTTAGTCCTGGTTTAGTCCTGGTTTCCTGGTTTAGTCCTGGTTTAGTCCTGGTTTAGTCCTAGTCCTGGTTTAGTCCTGGTTTAGTCCTGGTTTAGTCCTGGTTTTAGTCCTGGTTTAGTCCTGGTTTAGTCCTGGTTTAGTCCTGGTTTAGTCCTGGTTCAGTCCTGGTTTAGTCCTGGTTTAGTCCTGGTTCAGTCCTGGTTCAGTCCTGGTTTAGTCCTGGTTCCTTCCTGGTTCAGTCCTGGTTTAGTCCTGGTTCAGTCCTGGTTTAGTCCTGGTTTAGTCCTGGTTCAGTCCTGGTTCAGTCCTGGTTTAGTCCTGGTTCAGTCCTGGTTTAGTCCTGGTTTAGTCCTGGTTTAGTCCTGGTTTAGTCCTGGTTTAGTCCTGGTTTAGTCTGGCATCACAGTTTAAGTCACAGAAACGTCCGTTATCTGTTTTTTTCCATTATTCATTTAAACACAAAATCGAAAACTGAAAAAACTCATCTTTATCTGTTTTGGAGACAAATAACGAAGACAATAGTTGTTTATTCATTTTCTTATTTTTGGTTTTATTTAGAAAAACAAATGAACGAACGATACACAGATTTATATTGTACCATAAGCAGCTCTTCAGGTATAAAGCATTTTTGATCCCATAATCAGGAAATGCACTGTTAGCATGCTAGTTAATGTTAGTTTTACCATTCCAGTAAAGAATTAGAATGCTCTGAACGCATAAAGTAAGTGAGGAATGACTTTGGACCACTGCAAACTGTTTCAAAAGGACTAGTTCTGTTTTTCTCATTTTTCAGACTGTAAAAATCAGGGACAGCGCCTTTAATTGCAAATATATTCAGACAAATGACTCTTACAGATTTACTTTCTCTCACTCTGGAGCTCTTCCTCTTCCACTCTCCCTCGCTCAGCGCGTTTGGACAGTTTTTCCGTATTGTACGAGGTGATTTGTCAGTGGTGCTCTGAGGCCCTGTCCTCTCTCTCACGCTGTAATGGAGTATTGATCACAGACACAGACGAGCTCTTCTTCTTCTTCTTCTTCTTCTACTTCTTCTTCTTCCTCTTCACAAACTCCGCAGCAGCTACAGTCACTACAACACGTCTGGGACACAACCAGAAAGTGAGCACAGCACTAGAAAGACTGGATTAGACTGGATTTATACGAGGAAAAAGTCCACGTGGTTTTATTTACTGTTTGTTAGTGGAGACATGTACACACATTCTCTAGAACTTTAAAGTGTCTGTGCAGTAGTCAGTGTTGGGAGTAACAGATTACATGTACCGGAGTTACGTAATCAGAGTACAAATTATGAGTAACTGTATTCAGTTACAGTTACTGTTTCAGTGAGTGGTAATTGGATTACAGTTATAAGGCGGTATTTTCCTGTTTTCAGATTTTGAGCTATATTCCTTTTTTTTCTTTTTTTTGGTGGTAATTCCACTCATTGCTGGACTCTAAACCAGGACTAAATCAGGATTGAACCCAGACTGAGCCCAGGTCTAAACTAGATCTAAACCAGATCCAAACCAGGACTAAAACCAGGTCTAAACCAGGTCTAAACCAGGTCTAAACAGGTCTAAACCTGGTCTAAACTAAATCTAAACTGGGGCTAAAACCAGGTCTAAAACAGGATTTAACAGAACTAAACAATGCTGCGAGGATCGTGTCTCCTCCTCTTCTATCAATAATATTTTTAATCTGGTTAAGTAAAGTCTGGGCTTTTTATTTTTTGTTTAGCAGACAAAACGTGAAGATATTCGAGTCTTTGCTTCTCTCAACAGCAAATCAAGTAATCCAAAGTATTCAGATTACGTTACTCACTTTAAGTAATTTAATGGATTCCGTTACAAACTACATTCTGGGGTATGTAATCTGTAATCTGTAGGGGATTACATTTTAAAAGTCAACCTTCCCAACACTGGCAGTGGTGGAACGTAACAAAGTACAAGACAAGTAACACAAGTAAATGTACTTACATAACTTTTTTAGGCATTTGGTATCCACTGTTTTACTTAATAGAAACAAAATTAAACAAACAAATTAAATAAAAGAAACAGGCAACAAGAAACAACTTGCGGGTAAAAATGACAAAAGATTTGATCAGAAGTGCCTTTCTTTTAAACAGTGACGGCGTTTTTGGGGCTTAAAAACGCCAAAATCTGAAACGATCTCCAGAGTGGAAAAGTTGACTAAGCTCCACCATAGTGTTTCCATCTACACTGGACAAGACGCAAAACTCTAGTCAGATCTGCTCACGTCACGTACATGTTTACGTCACATACACATACAGAACACAGAAACAAACATGTCAGATCATTTCCATGCGTTGAACCTTCAATTTGCTCTGGCAGCTCTAATAAACTTACAGGAGGTTCCCAACAAATGTCCAGAATCTGCAGCGATACTGTTAGTGAACAGAGAAGGAGCTGCAATCACCTCTGTCAAATTCCCGATGCACGAGAATGTGAGCCAGACAACTATGGACCAGACCTGGAATTCCACACACTTTTGCGTCACCGTCTGCACACACATTTCCTCCTGAAAACGCTCGTCTAAATGCGGAATAAAAAGTGAAGACGCGACTTCACTTTTGCGTCTTCTGTTCAGACCCTCATCTTATAAACATGGCCTTAATGCCATACTGCGGAACATCCAAGGCAAAACATTCATCTGTGGAGACAAGCAGGCAGCAGACTGTAAATCCGAAAAAGTACATGGTGCACCTTAAAGTACATTTTACAGAGGATCATTTTAAGTTTTACTTCACTACATTTGAGAGCAGGTACACTGTAAAATCTAATCTATACTATCTATACTATCCATCTATACTTAAACTAGGAAACCAGTTGCCTTGAAAAATCTGACTAAAATGGAGGGAGAATCTAAAGCGGAGTGTGGTGTCCAGTAAATTTCTCTTTTATGTAACTAGGCACAACAAGTGAAGTGAACTTTAGTTTTCATTCGTAGAACTCATGTTGTGAAGCTGCTGTCAGTTCCTCAAATCTGAAATATGCAGAAACTTTTACTTTAAGAGTAAGTTCATCTTATTTGGTAAAATCAAGGAAACGACTTGCCTTGAATTGAGGAATTGAAGTAAACGTTACTTCTGTACACAAGTTAGAGTAAAAAACACATTCTATTCTACAATAATGTTGTTTAGATCTGCATCAGTTACAAGGATTTGAATAATTATTAGTATTTGAAAAAAAACTTAGGAAAGCTTTTGTTCAGCTTAAGTTCAAAACACATCGTGAATATGTGTAAATAATAAAGCCTGGTTATTCCATGTTGACTCAACCAATGCCCCGCACTTAGGACTCAAAAAGTACTGAAAGAAACAAAACATTAGAAGGTGGAACAGCAGGTGGAACAGAGGGAGGATCCAGAAAGACAGAGGGAGGATATAGAGACTGATGAACAGAGGGAGGATATAGAGACTGGATGAACAGAGGGAGGATATAGAGACTGATGAACAGAGGGAGGATATAGAGAGGATATGAACAGAGGGAGGATATAGAGACTGATGAACAGAGGGAGGATATAGAGACTGATGAACAGAGGGAGGATATAGACTGATGAACAGAGGGAGGATATAGAGACTGAATGAACAGAGGGAGGATATATAGAGACTGAGATGAACAGAGGGAGGATATAGAGACTGAATGAACAGAGGAGGATATAGAGACTGAATGAACAGAGGGAGGATATAGAGACTGAGATGATGAACAGAGGGAGGATATAGAGACTGAATGAGAGAACAGAGGGAGGATATAGAGACTGGATGAACAGAGGGAGGATATAGAGACTGAGAACAGAGGGAGGATATAGAGATGAGATGAACAGAGGGAGGATATAGAGACTGAATGAACAGAGGAGGATATAGAGACTGATGAACAGAGGAGGATATAGAGACTGGAGAACAGAGGGAGGATATAGAGACTGGAGAGAGACAGAGGGAGGATATAGAGACTGGATGAACAGAGGGAGGATATAGAGACTGAATGAACAGAGGGAGGATATAGAGACTGGAGAGGGATATAGAGACTGAGAGAGGAGGATATAGAGACTGAGATGAACTGGAGAGGAGACTGGATGAACAGAGGGATATAGAGACAGAGAGGATATAGAACTGAGAACAGAGGAGGATATAGAGACTGAATGAGAGGGAGGATATAGAGACTGATGAACAGAGGGAGGATATAGAGACGCTCTGGGAGGATCAGGGAATGAGTGGAGCTGTAGGAAAAACAGGTAGGTAGCAAAAGTAGGACCGGAACAGAGTAAGAAATGGAGCTGGACTCTTGGCAGTAACACGTCACTGTTGAAGTTACTCGTCTCATTCAAGTCGACTTTAGTCTAATTGAAATAATGAGCTTTTTTCACCCTGAAAGTCAACTGTAACTTTACCACAATCATTAAGATCCACTCATTCGTAGCTGTGAGTAAAGTAAACGAGCTGAATGCAAGTGAACCCTAGTGTCAGATTTTACAGTGTAATTTCTATTTTTCATGTCTACTTTTACTTGAGTACTATTTCTTAAGTAACAACATTGAGTAGCTGTTCCACCAGTGTGAATATGACTGATTAAACTACTCATGCATTAAAACACAATGAAGATTACAAAATTCAAACTATTAAATCTTGTTTTTACACTTTTGTGAGAATCATTTGGATCATTTCAGCCCTGGAATTTTCAGTCTCCACTGAACTAAAGATAAAAGGTTAATGTGAAAACAACCGCTTCATGACATCACAAGGTGGAACAGAGCATTTTGAGCTTTAATAACGGATTACTCAAACATGAATGAAACAAAACATAACTCCAGGTCTGTTTTTGAGGAGGTGACATTATGACATGGCTTAAAGTTCACAAGAGTCAGTTTTGGTTAATATAGGATCTTTAAATCACATTCTCTGTGTGTATCAATATCCCACATGGTTAACACACTTATATTCTTCTGTCCTGTCTCTGGGGGCTGTGGTGATCGATTTAGTTGGTTTGGGTTTGGGCAGTTTGGGCAGATGGATACACCCGTCTGACACGTACTTAAAGATGAACTATTGATTTCACATCGAGACAAACATCAGAGAAATGGGACTGAAATGAAGCGTTCTGTCACACACATCTGTAACTGCTGCGAGGAAGTCTCCCGTCAGGACCAGAGCGGAACAGAGAGAGTTTGAACTTCAAATTTATCACAATATTTAGGTTCTGTTGTGTCAGAATGATTTTGAAGATGTCAGTGTAAAGATGCACTATGTAACGTTTTGGTTGGAGTCCATCACCTGCTTGTTTCTACACAGCAAATACTGGAGGGTTCAAATTTCAGGGTAAAATATTTCAGAGTTGTTTTTGACACAAAAAGTGTTATTATAATTATTTGAAAGTTAAATGGGGGTTGGAGTTGGGTTTATTTGCCAGAGCTGATATGGTTGAAGTTAATTAAATTCCCCAAGTGTTAATTTAACTCCCCTTAGTGTTAATTTGACACCTCGTACCCACCACTTCTGCGAGAGAAAACCAGTTTGAACCATTTTTTTTTTCAAAATTTCATCTTTTACTGTGTTTTAAAGAAAATAAATGCACTGAATGTGTGGTTTGTTTGTTTTTTTACAGTGTACTTTAATTTTCACTTCACAGTGTGTAGTCAGTTACTTCTCCCCAAACTGTCAAATTAACTAAAATAAAGTGTTCAGCTAAATCAGGAGAACTCTACAAAGTGTATTTTAATGAATATAACTCTTGATTCTTGGGTTAAACACTTTGGTCCAGTGTTCCTTAATGAACATTTCCAAAATGTTAAATTAACTCTAGAACAGATTGGACTCATATAAACCCTGAGAAAATGTTCAAAGTGATTCTCTGAGAGTTGATTTTAACACTCCACTTTTTGCTGTGTATGGAGATGTTCTTGCTCTACCTGGAATGTTCCACAGTGTGACTTTAAACAGCTCTACCTTACATAAAAAAAATAATTACATGTGGTTTTATCATTTAAAAATACATAGAAAAACAGACATTCTGACTGTGAGCGGGGTCGCCTCTCCACAGATCTGACCTGTAACTTGGACTGGTTTGGTCTCCATGATGACGAAAAGATTTAATGCCATACTGTGGAACATTCCAGACAAAGCAATAACATCTCCATAGAGAAAAGCATTTGACGAACCCTCCCTAGAAAAGTTACACAGTGCACCTTTAATCCTGTCACTGTAAATGAGCCTGTAGATTTTTGTCATTTCCTCTGTTCATAAAGATGAGCCGTCTTCCTTTTCTAATATTTGAAATGAGTTGCGTGTGATCACTTCATGTTCACTTCAGTGAAGATGGACACATCATTAAGAAAGACCTGGAGGCTGGAAGAGCTCCACATCACCTGAGTGAACAACAACCAGCACCAAAAAACATGATCAGAATGTGGCAAGGAGCTGATCATGTGATCATGTGATCTCTGTCATGTGACACAAGGGTCACATGACAGAGATCATAAAGGTCAGAGGTGAACCAGGTGACTTCCTCTTCCTGGGCAGGCCTAGCACATGGTTGTTTCTGGTGAGTCAAACAAATGTTTGTACATTTTAATCTTGTTAAAAAACAAATTTGTAATTTAAAAAAATATAATTTTAAGGGTTTTAACAGTCCAGATCAGAGGGATGCTTTTAACTTTTAACTTTTATTTAATTTTGATTGTATTTTATGTTAACCGCTCTGTGTTCACAGGCTCAGTGCTGGTTGATGTTTTGTTGAGTTTTCGTTGAGTTACTGTTGTTCATTTATCGTCCAGAGCTCTGCAGTGGGTGTGGGCTGGAGGTAGCTGGGTGTGAAGGGTTTCAAATCCTTATGGAAAGGATATTTGATCAAAGTTTTCAGTATTTGTTTTGTACTTGGATGATGTAATGATTTTTTCTACATCTGTTGAACAGCGTCTATGGAGACTGGAGATGGTTCTGAGTCGTTTGCAGAAGGAGAACCTCAAGATTAAGTTGAGTAAATGCTGCTTTTTCCAACATCAAATATCTCAGCCACGTCGTTTCAGCAGGGGGAGTGGCAACTGACCCTGAGAAAATCTCAGCTGTGGAGAAGTGGAAGTGTCCACAAAATGTTCAGGAACTGAAGTCGTTTCTGTAGTTACTATAAACACTTAGTCCCTGGATTCTCACAAATCACAGCACCACATAAATACTTGGAAGCTGAACTCTCCTAAGCACAAGATCAGTAAGAAAGCAACTGTAAAACATGTTTGGACTGAGGTATGTGACACAGTATTCCAAACACTTAAAACCAAACTCACTGCAGCTCCTGTGTGGCTTATGCAGATTTTCACATGTAGATGCTGGTCCTGATGGTTTAGGAGCAGTATTGTCACAAGAATGTGAAGGCAGAGCTCTGAGAAAAACAGAGCGAAATATGCAAAATTACAGTTCAATGAAATTGGAATTTTTAGCACTTAAATGAGCAGTCACAGAAATTCTGTGAATATCTCCTGGGTCACAAATGTGTTGTTTGTACAGAGAACAACCCTCTGTCACCTTCAAACAGCTGAATTAGGAGCAGTAGAACAGAGATGGGCTTCAGAACTAGCATGTTTGATTTGGACATTAAATACAAACTAGGATGTTCTAATGGCAATGCAGATGGACTGTCAAGACAAAATGTGACCTCAGACCAGATGGAGGACATAGCACCCACAACTGTTCTTCCCGAAGGCCTTAGGTGTGCTTTTCAGGATGACAACAAAAACACAACTCACAACTGTATCTCTCAAATGGTGACAGTGACCCTTGGCCGCCCGATACCAACCTTTCTGTTTTTGCAGGCAGACGACCTCCGAATCTTTTGGGACCGGGGCCAACGACCAGACTCAGAGGAAAGGGCCACAATGTCTCAAGTGATCCTGAAATTGTTAGAGCAATGGAACAGAATTGTGGAAAAACAAGGCATCCTGTACAGGCAAGTCTCACCACCTGAAGGAGAGGACCACTGACACATCAGCTGGTGCTTCCACAAAGCCTCCAGCAGGAAGTACTCCAGTCCTCTCACGAACAACATGGCCATCAGGGAGTAGACCGAACTCTAGATCTCATCAGAAAACGGTGCTATTGACCAGGTATGGATAAATGTGTTCAGGCCTACTGCAGAGACTGAGCGCTGTATACTGGCAAAACATGGGAACTTGCACCCATGTAGCTTTATGGAGCATTTAACGACTATCAAGCCTAAATGGTAAATGGTCACATTTTTCTATAGCGCTTTTCCACCTTCAAGGCACTCCTAATGACATCTTGACCATAGACTTTACCATCTTAGATGTTTCATCAAATGGCACAGAAAATGTTGTCATTATGACAGATGTATTTTCTAAATACACACAGCTATTCCAGCTAAAGACCAGACTGCGAACACAGTAGCCCAAGTCCTAGTCAATAACTGGTTTTATATTTTCAGTGTTCCACTCTAGTTGCACTTTGATCAGGGACATTGTTTTGAAGCAAAAGTAAAAGTACAGCAGTTATGAAGTATGTATTATATCAGTAAAACCAGGACAACACCTTACAGACCTCAAGGCCAGTGCGAAAGATTTAATAGAATTTTGCATGATTTGCTTCGTACTCTACCTCAAACTCATAAAAAGCAGTGGCCTAAACATTTGTCACGAGTAGTGTTTGCTTAAAATACAACAAAACAACATTCAACTGGGTGTTCTCCACATTTACTCATGTTTGGACAGGAACCAAGGCTTCCACTTGACTGTCTACTGGACACTGTGGACGAGTGCAGAGGACTGGACCTCCAGTCATCGAGATGCTCTAAATCACATCTGTGAAGATACCAGAAACAAACTGCAACTTTCTGCTGAAAGATGAGCAAGACCTCATGATTCTAAGGTAAAACTGGACGGTTTAGAGCCTGGGCAGCTGGTGTACTGTCGAAATCATAGCCAGAGGCCGGCACAAAATACAGGACTATTGGTCACCTGTGCTGTACAAAGTGCTCCACTGCCCACAAGATGGTGGACCCATTTACACTGTGGTTACAGCAGATGGAAAAGGAAAACCTAGAAAAATTCACACAACTGAAATACGCCCCATTCAAGGAAAAACTACTGACATTACACTGACATTAGACCCAGGATTGCCAATGTGAACTGAACTAGATGATGATCCTGAAATTCTGTTTGTGTTGGTAGTGGAACAAGCTCCTGACCAGGACAGGCTGGCACATACTGGACGTCCTCCTCAGCCCTCTGAACCTGTGGCATGTGCAGTGACCCCTCCAGCTCCAGGGTTACGCTGGTCCCAATGAACTGCAGCAGGCCAACATCAAAACCCACACGGCTCACCAAGCTCCTTCATGCAGCAGTAAAGTACTGAAAGTGCAGGTGCTCCTCAGGTGACATTTCATAGACCTTGACTTTAAAATGTTCATTGTGGCAAGGAGCTGATCATGTGATCTCTGCCATGTGGTCAGAGGTGAACCAGGTGACTTCCTCTTCCTGAGCAGGCCTAACACATGGCTAGTTCTGCTGAGCCAAACAAATGTTTGTTTGTACATTTTAATCTTGTTAAATAAAAACAAAATTGTAATTTTTGTAAATATAATTTTAAGGGTTTTAACAGTCCAGATCAGATTATTTTAATTGTATTTTATGTTAACCGCTCTGTGTTCACAGGCTCAGTGCTGGTTGCCGTTTTGTTGAGTTTTAGTTGAGTTACTGTTGTACATTTACCATCCACAGCTCTGCAGGGGGTGTGGGCTGGAGGTAGCTGGGTGGGGAGGGGGCTCACTTAGAGGGTGACCTTGTTTATAGTTAATGGTGGTGGTGGCACTTGTAATTGGGTGTTTTCAGTTGTGATAATGGTTTTCTTTATATTGGCCTTGTTTATTTTTTCACTTGTATTATGTCACCCCAGCTTTAGGGTGGAGCCTGACCCCTGCAGTGGTGTCCTCTCCTGTTGAATCAACCTTAACGTTTTTGTTAATAAAAGCTGCTGTATGGCTGTTAGACCCACATATTGACCAGCATGCTTTATTAAAGCTACCTGTGGAGCCTGTGGATTCCCGAGATCGAGGATTTAAAGACGGAACAAAGAGAATGTTTGAATTTTATCAAGGGGAAAGACGTTATTGTCTTCCTTCCTACAGAATTTGGTGCTTTACATATGTCACGACCAAATAGCATTGACTGGGTAAATAAAAAAATTACCCACCTACTGTCCAGTGAACAAATCCTAATGTTTGGTCAGACCTTGAGTGGCTCAAACAAAAAAACATAGACATAAAGACATAAAACAGTATAAATAATAAATCAGACTTATATTAACTAAAATGTGTGCACCCAAATTAGAATTTAAGTCTTAATAAAGGAATTAAATGAAACTTTGTGTACTACTGTGTGCTGATGTGTACTACTGTGTGCTGATGTGTACTACTGTGTGCTGATGTGTACTACTGTGTGTGTGTGATGTGTACTACTGTGTGCTGATGTGTACTACTGTGTGCTGATGTGTACTACTGTGTGCTGATGTGTACTACTGTGTGCTGATGTGTACTACTGTGTGCTGATGTGTACTACTGTGTGCTGATGTGTACTACTGTGTGCTGATGTGTACTACTGTGTGTCTGATGTGTACTACTGTGTGCTGATGTGTACTACTGTGTGCTGATGTGTACTACTGTGTGTTGATGTGTACTACTGTGCTGTAATTAACAATGTAAATGTATTGAAATGAAATACACTATGGAGTGGTGGCAGAGGTATCCACCACACCCTGGAATTACCAATCTCTACTGAACTAAAGCTAAAAGTTAGTGGTTTAAAATGACCACTACATGACATCACAAGGTGGAACAGCATTTGGAGCTTTGGAGATGTAGAGACTCATACACGACTCCAGGTATGTTTCTGATGCGTTAACAACATTACATCACGGCTCAGATCTCACAAGAGTCAGATTTGCGTAATACAGGACCTTTAAATGCCACCTCTGACAGTCCATATACCGTTGCTATGTCCTTGGGCAAGACACTTCGCCCACCTCTCCTGTTTGAATGTCATGAGTGAGTAGTGGTGGTCTCTGATAAATGTAAAGTGACATTGCACTGTGTGGAAAAACACCATAAAACCAAAGAATCTGTATTTTTAACTGTACTCACACATGAGGCCGTCTTGAGGTTTTTATCAGAGGTGGGACCAAGTAGTTGTTTTACAAGTCTCAAATAAGTCCCAAGTCCAAGTCCAAGTCGAGTTTTGAGTCACTGGCCCATAAGTCCGAGTCAAGTCCCAAGTCCCAAATCACTGAGTTTCAAGTCCAAGTCAAGTCCCAAGTCAAGTCCCAAGTCCAAGTCGAGTTTTGGGTCACTGGCCCATAAGTCCCAGTCAAGTCCCAAGTCCCAAATCACTGAGTTTCAAGACCAAGTCAAGTCCCAAGTCCTAAAAATAGTCACTCAAGTCTGAAAAGTCCTGACCTGCAAGTCCCCATCTCTGGTATTTAATATTAAACTACACACTATCGAGATCCTTATTTTATTTAAACTATACTAACATACAGAAAACATTCATTTTTAGGTGAATGCTGTGCTACCTGCTTGTCTTTTATTATTTCATTACCTGGAATGTTCCACAGTAGGGCATTAAACATATCTCCCTTATATTTGTTCGATTTAAAGTGCCTCAAAAATATCATGTTTGGACTTGTTTCTCCATAGACCATTAACCTATCTCCATTGTGATTACCAAATTCATTTCCATCCTGGGGAATAATCAAGGCTAATAATATCTCCATGGAGACAAGTATGCAGAAAAGTTACACAGTGCACCTTTAGAAGAAATAAAAACACCTTGACACAGTTGATTCGTCTGTTTATTTGTCGAGAATCAAACACTGCACAGGATTGCATTGACTGAGGCTTGTGCATAGACTCTTTTCTGGAAAATATTCTCCACTTTTTTTTTTTTTCCAAATTCAAATGTACAATAATAACAATATATATTTTTACAGTAACATTCAGTACAGAAACATGTGGCGCTTCATTCAGAGCTTTTAGACATGATTTCAAAGCAAAGGGACAGACTCCAAAAAAGCAAAAAAAACGCAGAGATGAGCCTTGTTTTGCCACTGCACGATTCACAAGACTGTCCACACAACACGATGGAAGCATTCACCATGAGAGAAGACCGAATACAGGAAAGGAAAGCACTGCAAAAAAGAACTTAACTCCTTATAGTACACAAAATTGACTCTTGTTGTGAGCTTTTACTCATAGTTAGACTGTTATCGCCTCAAAAACACACTTGGAGTTGTGTTTTGTTTCATTCACACATCGGAGCAGGCTTTTACCTTTTGTTTAGTAAAGACGAGCAATTCCAAGGCTGAAATCATCAAAACGATTCTAGTGAAGCTGTATGGAACACAATGGAGCGACAAATTTTGAGAAATATTTTACTTATCTACTTGAAAACTCTAGTGTGCTGAAAAAGCAAGTGAGCAAGATTCACTAAAAATTGTGTTGTCAGTATCAAATACGTCCAAATGTGAATGAGACTTTGGATGATGATACCTGGGAGAGTGTGTGTTGTGGTTGTCATCGAGGTGTGGGAAGTCAAATTTGGAAAGAGTTTGACTGGAAGGTCTAATTAAGATTCTATAAAACCCCGCTGAAAACTTTTATTTCAAAATGTAGTCTTGGTGACAAATGTTGGAGGAATTGTGGACTTGTGTGTGTCCAAACTCACATATTTTGGGACTGCACCAAAATACCTTTCTGGATTGATGTTAAAGATGTTCTACAAAATATATTGGCTGTGGACCTGTTGTTGGACCCAATGATCTTTACACTTGATACGTTTCCTGATGGTCTCTCTCATGATCAGTGTTTTCTGCTGCATCTTCTTCTGATGACTGCAAGAAAAACGATCACGATCTACTGGCTGAAACTTGAGACAGTGACCATTGATCAGTGGATATAAAAAAAAAAAAATCAGACAAGTTTATTCCATGGAACTGTTAACGGCTCAACTGCAGGTCAGGGTGTCGACTTTTGAAGAGGTGGGGTCCAGTTATTGACTTTTTCAAATAAGACACTTATGCCCTAACCTGCCTTATTTTTTTATTTATTTTGTTATCTATTGTTTTTTTTTATTTTCTTCTTCTATAAAAGAGGAAAAATTAAAAGAAAAAAAAGAAATATATCCTCCTGGGACCTGAAGAAAAAAAGTGTACTGCAATATTTCATTTTATTTATTTTTTGTGATTTTCTCTCTATTTGGAGGTAAATGAACACCTTAGCATCGAGATTTTATTTATAATTTTGCAATATGTCCTCTGTAATGGACACCGGGGACATTTTGGTGTTAAATCCATGTGAAGTTAACCTAAGAAAAACAACTTTTTTGATGACCAACTTCTCTGACAAGCTTCTACAGCCGCCTCAAAAAGCTTTTAGACTCCCTTTTAATTTCTTAAGTTTTTTTTATCATAGTGCAGCCACAAACTCCTATTTAGTTAATTTTTTATCCTGGACATGATAGTTTCCTCTAAATGCCAGCCGTGATTAGGCACAGAAACCTAGTCCCCCATTAAGAATCTATCTCAAAGCACTTAAAAGACAGACTGGTTAACTCAATGTCCACTCTAAAGGACACAAATGAATGGGCCGACTCTCAGGAGGATATACACTGTGTGAGGGCTGGTCTCAGGACACTGTTGAAGTGAATTGATTTATGGCAATAAAACACCATGGAGGAAACTCAGCCTAAATATGCAGGGTTTGTGTGTTAAAAATGTGTGAATGAAACAAAACAAAACAACTCCATGAAACAATATTATAACATAGATCAGAAAATAGAATAATACAGACGCTTGACCTGCTTGACTCCTTTGAGATGTTAATGCATGAGATAGACCATTTAAAGTACGTATCTCCATGGAGACAAGCAGGTGACGCCCACAAACTGTACAAAAAAAGTCAATTGGAGTTGGAATCAATGGAGCCTTGTTTCTTGTTGACCTAAAAATAAAGGATTTACACCACAGGACCAGAATTTTACTACCGTATTTTCCGCACTACAGGTCACACTTACAAGCCTTTAATTTAATCAAAAAATGACTGCGCGCCTTATAATCCAGAGCGCCTTATGAGTTTATTGGGGTGTCTTATTACGACTTTAATAAAGCCGCACCACTTGCATCATTACGGCTCCCGTAGTCAGGAGCATCAGGAGTAAAACTACTGTTATTCCTTTTAATATCAAAATGCACCTGTCAAGAGACACGCTCACAACGCCCACTTTAAACTCAAGACTGTTATAAAGTGAAAGTGCGAGCTGCGTGGGAGCAGTGGAGAAGGAAAACACACATTCACCAAGACAGGGAGACAGCACTGAGCGACTTACACCATGATCTGCCGATGGATCGCGGATGCCTGGGCTAAGGATCAGGGTGTGCTGAATGCCGTAATCACCCAACTGTATGAACAATTATGAATTATTGTGAATACACGAACAATTTAGCGTCTCAGACAGTATTTTATTTTTTTTTTACACGTTACAATTGAACAAAGTTGAGAGTTATTGTGAACGTGTTAAATAAAGTTTGACTGACTTATCTGTTTTTCGTTTCATGCTCCTGATAGTCTGATGCAGTTTATAAGTGAAAAAAGTTTGAAAATAGACCATTCAATGACAATGCGCCTTATAATCCAGAGCGCCTTAAAGTGTGGAAAATACGATAGTTTCAATGAGTCAAACCAAGGTGAACATTTTGAGTTGAAGTTGTTTTAGATATTCTTTGTTGCAGTGCAGAGACAAAGAGAAGAGGTGAGACAGGAGACAGCAGAGGCAGAAGTTCAACAGCTACGACAAATGAAATACAGCCTCAGTATGCTGAATACACACAAGTTCAGAAAAATAATGTTCTCTTTGTTAAAGGGGACGTATCACGCTAAATCTGCTTTTTTCACAATGTTATAGTGAAGAAATGCTGCTCTGTGTTTTTAAAGTCCTGATACAAAACCATACTGTATAAAGAAGTGGACTGAGTGAGTGTGACGTCAGTTATAGCGTTTGTCTCCAGTCAAATGAAGCTCATTGAGGCTACACACTGCAAAAAACAATATTTAGCGAATTTAAAATGACTCAAATTAAGAACTTTATTTGACTAGATTCAACTACTTTTTTAGAACAAAGAGTTGTTCTTTTATTATCTTAAAAGATGAAAATGGATCTTGTTATAGTTAAGTGCAAAAAGTTGTCTTCTTCCATTGTCAGATAATTGTACTTGTCAAGTGAAATGAACTCAAATCATAATAAAACTTTAATTCAGTTCACCTGAACTTGGCTAGATTTTTGTTTTTGCAGTGCAGTTATACGAGTGAATTTGGAGCCAGGTTCATTATGAGGAACAGGAATTTATTTTACGAACAAAAAAATGGCAGGATCACGTGGAGCGGGTTAATATGAACATTTTAAAACCAAAATGACGAGGCTCACTGCTGCAGTTACAAAGGGACGGATGATGATTTTTCAATGCAAAGTCAATTGGAGCCACAGCGGATGGAGCCAGAAGCGATCCCATGTTCACTTCCTGTCTGGAAGATAGCAGGTTAGCCATGTCCATTTATATATACAGTCTATGTACAGGACTCACTCCGCTCATTTATATTTTATATATCTGTTAGTTTCATGTTGACAACAGCCATGTCGCTTTGTCTTAAAATCTCCACGTTTTTTTAGACTTATCCAGATGTTCAAATTGAAAGAAACATATTGTGAAAAAAAATATTTCACACTAACTAAGAAAGTAAAGTTTGTGTATTTGTGCCCATTTGTATTTAAAGGTGCAGTATGTAATTTGTCTGGGGGATGGTACACCACCAGCCCCTCATGCATGGTAATGTTATTGCTTTTCTTGGAAAGTTCCGCAATAGAGCATTAGATTGACCTATCAAACACTGGACTTCATCACATCAAGTAACAGGTCAGAAGACTTTACAGTTACGCTTACAGCAAGAATACATGTCACATCTCCATGGAAACGAGCTCCAGAAAGTTACACAGTGCACCTTTTTAAAATGAAAACATGACTTAAGCATAATACATCCCTTTTAACTTGTATATAAATCTATGGCCTTGATATTCTTTTGCGTACATTTGGCTGGGGCCTCTGTGACGCCCCCTGCAGGCGGGTGGGGTCTCACATGTTCTTGTAGAGGGAGCGGTCCCGGGGCAGCTGTGGCGTCGGCGTGCTCAGTTTCAGATGGAAATGGTAGATGACCAGAGTGATGACGATGATCAAACCCAGGATCACCCCCAGGACGATGGGCAAGGTCTCCTCCAGACGCTCCCTCTGGTCTGTGATGCACTTGTACGCTGAGGAAAAACAGATGAATATATGTTTAACGCTCCTATACTATGCAAAACTGACTCTTGTGAGCTTTAAGACATGTTAGAATGTTGTTACCTAACCAAAAACAGACCTGGAGTTGTGTTTTGTTTCATTCACACATGTTTGACTGACCGTTTATTATGAGTGTCTACATGCTCAGTTCAAATATTTGTGCAGAGAAATGCAAATCTATTACAGAAATCTTTCTTAATTGATGAAGTCTTTCTTTTACAAAATATTATAATATTATGAACAACCTGAAACTTGCAATTTCAACACAATGTTTTAACATGAACTTGTATGCAAATAGGAATAAGTTCATTTTTCTTGTAAAATCCTGCACTTGGCTCCACTTTTCTCATGTTGGACATTTTGTTGATGAGGGTGTCACGGTCAACAGTCAAAACGATCGTCCTTTAAGAGCGTTTGGAAAGAGACAAGTCTTCATTTGTGCTGCTCTGGTGGGAGGGGCCACGTACAGAGACACTGGAGACATTGCTCTGCTAAGCACCGCAGAAAATTACCAGTATTTTAATAGAAAATATAATTAAAATAAATATTGATAAATATTTTTGTAAATATAATAAATACTTTAGTAGAAAATCAGCCTAGGGCCAGATTAAAGATCTCGGAGGGCCGGATCCAGCCCCTGGGCTGTATGCTTGACACCCCTGGTTTAGACGGTGACGGCATTTTTGAGACTTAAAAATGCAAAAATCTGAAACCACCCTCCAGAGTGGAAAAGTCGAATATGCTCCGCCATAGCGTTTCTGTCTACACTGCCCAAGACATAAAACTCTGGTCAAATCTGCTCAGGTTGCGTATGTGTTTACGTCACATACGTCACCACCTGGTGTCACCACCGAGCTGCCTGGCATGTATACACAATCCAGTTCCACACACTTTTGCGTCACCGTATGCACACAGATTTCCTCCCGAAAACGTTTGTCCTTACAAACAAAAAGGTGAATGAGCTAAAGACCTGGGACAGAAAATAGCCTAATATGGATCCTTTAATCTATAGAGCTCAAGATTTAGTTTTACAATGAACAAAATGTAAAATGTAAAGTGCTATAGATTCAGATTTGGTTAAAAACAATTAAACCAGATGCCCTTCCAGTTGCAGCCAAGACACAAAACAGAATGTGCCTTGACCATCATTTGATCTTGTGTCTTTCTGTCAAGAATGAAGTTAGCTTTTGTTCAAGTTCTTGACAATTGCGCATCAACATTTTCTACCCAATTTACAACTATTAGATTAAACTAACAAACTGCATCTTTAATCTTGCACATGGATGTGAAAGTACAGCAGCCTCCCTCCCTCCTCTCTCTCTCTCTCTCCCTGTTTCTGTCTGCAGCTCTGAGCGTCTCCAGGACACTGTAAAAACTGTAAAACTGTACAACCCATAAAGTGGTAATGACGTCCCTTTAACGGCCGCACCACCTCTTCTCTTTATAACTCCGCTTTTATGCATTTACCTTTTATTCCGCCGTCACTCGTCTGCTAAGGTCACACAGCGGCCTAGAGTTTAGAATTTAGAACGGCTTTAAAACATCCGAACATCATGTGGTATATTCACTGTTTTATTTTTACTTTTTTATTGATTTGTTTGTGTATTTATTCATTTATTCAATATTTATTCAATACATTTTGCAAGTTAAGAAACAAATATAAGACACATTACTTAAACATAAACAAATGAATGAAGTAATTGATGTTTTTGGAGATTTATTATTATTATTCTGTTTAATTATCCTCTCTGAAGTAACAATAATTCCAAATATTCTGAATAAAACAAATGGAAAAATGCTTTGTAAATGTGTGCTAACTTGGCAAGAATACTGTAACATATTTTAAAGGGTCAATCTATAATTATGTAAAGGAAACAGGTAACATTTTTGAAAATTGTTTCTTAATTAAACCTGGATTTTTATTTTATTTTATATGTAGGTCTATTAAAATGTATGTAGGCCTGTGTAAATTAAAAAAAAAAAAAAAAAAAAAAAAAAAAAGACCAGAAATGTGAAATGTGCAATAATAAAACTTGACTTTTGCCTTCTGACGTCAGTGGTAAAAGCAGCAGGCCCGTGTAGTACTAGTAGTAGTAGTAGTAGTAGTAGTTAGTATTAGTAGTAGTATTTGTTTGTGAGCAGTGTCGCAGTGCCGTGTGTGACGTGTGTGACGTGTGTGACGTGTGTGACGTGTGTGACGTGTGTGACGTGTACTCTTACGCTCGCTGAAGACAAAGTCCGAGGCGATGTCGAAGGGCTGGATCTGGACGTCGTACATGGACACGGTGACGCCCTTCTGGTGGTCACTGGAGATGAGCGTGAGCGTCTGCTGCGCCGTGCACACGTACGAGCGGCCTGCGGGCGTCACGAGCGCGGAGAGACGGTGACTGCTGGCCGTGTGCTTCCCCGCTGCGCACAGCACAAGGGAGAGGCATTACGCATCAGTGGGTTACACAGGATTAGTTAGGTGTTCCTTTATATATAAAATACTAAAAAAGAATTAAATGAATCTAAAATGCTCCTAACTGTCAATAAAATAAGGCATGAGGTCAAACTCCAGTAAGTGCGCAGTGCTGGAGAAGGCCCTGCAAATCAATTCAATGAAAACAGGCGCAGTAAAAGTGCGCACTCTGACATGAACCCGCACGTTCAGGAGCAGAACGTGACGGGAGAACAGGCTGAGTGTGTGAGGCTGAAAGTGCTGACGCAGCACAACTCACGGTTATAGGCGTTAATGAAGTGCGATGTTTCTGACGTGTCGTAAACGAACTGCACTTTGCTGATCTTCCACACCTCGATGCCTTTGTCACGGAACTCCTTTACGCGCACGCACGCACACACGGACACACACACACACACACACGGACACACACACGCACAAGAGAGTTGATCACATACTCAAACTCTGAAAAACAGTGCATATAGTTTCATTAGTTGAACATTGCCCACCTTGCTGAAATAAATGCGCAGAGTGTACGCTTTGTTCTTCCAGCTGATGTGGATCTCAGAGTCCGTGCTGCCGCATTTCCCCTCGATCTCCGCGCTCCGGGGAAGCGTGAACGACGCCTGCTCCGTGATCAGCTGCAACACAGCGGGGTTCAGACAAGTGCCAAGTGCTGGAGTGACGTGAGTGTACGCGCGTCTCTTTGTTACAGCACTGTTAGTGGGACAGTGTGGAGTCTGAACTTTGAGTATGACATATTTCTATGAACACATGAAGTTCTTACGTCTATTCCGTTGAGCGCGAGCACATCATATGGCACGAGGAACTTGACAGCGAACTCCACCATGAGGCACGTGGTGCTGTTCTCGCGCACGGCGAAGATGGCTTTGTCCGGGTTATTGGACAGACCGGACAGGTTCTCCCCTTCATGCGCCAGCACCACGGACAGCGGCAACACACCTGCACACGCACGCGCACACACAAAGAACAGTGTTAAGAGGCGCGCGCTCGCGCACACACACAGGGCTAAAAAACTGCAGAGCTGGCAGAAAAGTCACGAGTGAAAGAGTAAAGACAGAGACGCGCTCGGTCCGGTCCGGAGTGAGCAGCGCTCAGTGCGCACAGTGCGCACAGTGCGGGGCCCCGCTCTGTGACACACACTATTCTCACTTTATCATCAACTACACAAGTACATTTAACCCGCCAAACAGCATCACGCGCACGCCACACGACACAACACACGTCCAAACACAGGTTCTTACCGAAGAGCACGCGGAGCAGGAGCTTGGCGCTCTCCGTGGTGCTGACCGCCGCTGCTCCCATGTCTGTGTGCGCTCTCCGGGCTCCGAGGCGCGAGTGAAGGCGCTCCTCACGCGCCCGCGGAGAGAGAGGGGGAGGAGAGAGAGGAGGCTTCACGAGCTCCACTCACCTCAGGAGGCACGCGCACACCATCCGGACTGCGCCAAAACCAGGTCCAGCCGGAACCTTCCGCCTCAATCAAGTTTGGTCCAAAACTCCTCTACATCCGGGGCTTAGCTGGAGACAGGAGACAGAAGCAGCGCTGGTCCCGCAGAGCTGTTCTCTGGAGCTCTCCGGCTGCTCCGTGACTGAACCCCCTCCTCCCTTCACTCCAGATGCCCTCCCCCTGTCCTCCCTCGTGCGCCCGCGCCCTCCCCCTCTGAGGCGTCCCGCAGCTGCGAGGTGCTCCCCGCGTCACACCAACAAAACTTTAGACCAGCGCGCGTCTTTCTCAGTCTGTTTTAAAGTGCATGGCGTTAGTTCACAGGTCAAAGACGGGTATGTTTCAGAGCTACAGACACGGGGTAGTGTGGAGGTGAGAGTTTGACCAGGGACGGGACACAATGAACTCACATCTGACCGTGTGGCTTCAGTGTGCACAGAGTGGAGACGCGCTCAGGGCTGTGCTGCTCCGTGCGCACTGGATGGTACAGAACCGGGAGACTGATAATGAAACTTGGAAAGATGTGGATTTTAAACAAGGCGCGCTCCCGATACCAGAGGCATAAGTGAAGCACGCATCAACAGGAAAGTTCTGAACCAGGACGGAGAGACGTAAGGACGTACACGGGAAACAAACGCCGCTGTGACTACGGACGGGATGCGGCTCTTTTCTTCACGCCCTTTGCTCCTGAACCTTTCTCTCCTTTTGTCTGGACATCAACACCTTCAAGGATACATCAATACGTAGACTGAATCTTGTTAAAATATATTTCAGGACACTTAAAGAGGCATTTATAAAGGAAAGAGCACGTTTTCATTTGGGTATTTACGTCAAAAATCTGTTGAAAATAAATCCACACAGAGCCAGCCATAGTTTTCTCCCATTCACCTGGATTTATTGGACACATACTATAAAACAGTATTAAAGGAGCCAAATAACAACAGTATTCATATAAGTCGAACAGTACAATATAAATACAAAAACACACACAGAATGTTGACGAGCTACCGTTAAAATAGAAAGGAGGAAATCAAACCTGTGACAAAGCTCTGCAAAAATAATCTGCTTTTTGACAAACTTGAGTCACACAACGAAACTAGTGCAAAAAGCCTCTAAAACAAACCTGGAACTACACAGTATATCTAATATATATCATATATTTATATAGCTTCATATAAATAACCCCTTAATTTGGCATTTATCATTCATAAAATAATTTAAAGGTCCTAACTGACACGAGTGGCACATTTGAAAGCGATGGGAGGAGTAAAAGCACTTGACCTGCACTAGATATGTGTGAGCTGCAGACTGGTGCAGTAGAGTCTATGGACCACATACCAGTATTTACACAAAACCTTTACCAACACACGACGACTGCACCCAAAAAAAAACCCCACTAAAAAAAACACCGACGTCATTTAAAACAAAACTGGAATCCAGAATTTTAAAGCTGCATTGTGGAGCCTCGGTTAAATGCTTTTCTCCGTGGAAACTATTATTACTTTGTCTGTAATGTTTCACGGTATGGTATTAAATCTTCTTTCATCATCTTATCATGGAAACCAAACTAGATCAAGTTACAAGTCAGATCTGTGGAGAAGAGCCTCCAGTTACAGTCAGAATGTCAGTTTTTTAAGGTATTTTTGAGCTATAAAACCACGTCTAATTGAATAAATAGAGTAAGGTTTGGCTGTTTAATGTCATACTGCGGAACATTCCCAGCAGAGCAATGACGTATCCATACAAAACAAGCAGAAACGTTACACAATGCATGTTTCAGTTGAGTAGTGCTGACGTGTTTAGATCAAATTGACGTAAACTTAAATAAAAGATTGACGATTTGAATTATTTTGAAAAGCACAAAGCAACAAAAAAAACATACATTTTTTTGAAACTAAATGATCTCAAAACATAAAAATGTTGAGTTGACCATGACTTAAGGTACATTTTTATTACTCTATTTTCAAGAAAACAGCTTGAAATCAAAAATCCAAACCCAAAAAGTCACCAGATCTAACCAGGTTTAACTACTCAAACCCAGCTTCTGAATTTAAGTGACGTCGGAGTTATTTTTTGCAGTTGAATTCTCACAAACAGAGCGTTAAAAAGAGTTGGTTGTGTACGTGTGGGTCTGCTGCGTATATGGGATACAGTACTGGCTGGATCTCTCCGCAGTCGGACTTTCTAAAGGCTGTCGTCTCTTATTACGTGTGTGGGTGTGAGTGAGTAACATGGAACAAAACACGGGCCAATGTTCAGATTACTAGGTGCTATGGAAATGACTTGAAGGTATTCAGAAGGTTTTCACACTGCAAAAAAAGAATATCTCAATTACCTGCATTAAGAATTTTAATTTAAACGTGCTGTACCTGATTTTTTTCACATGAATCTTGAGTAAAACGCGTCTTGACCCAGCACAGATATATTATTTATACATCTCTTGAGGTTAAAATAAGTGAGCTGTGTCTATAAAGAGAAGCAGTAAGTGTGCGATTATCATGCTAGTTGTTGTTGTTAGCATTAATGTCTAATCTTTGAGAGTTGTGTAGCGCTTAAAAACTCATTGAGGTGAAAATCCGTTTAAAACAATCTGGTTCTGTTTTCCACATTTTAAAAACTGACTTATTATTTTGAATTGTTTTAAGATGCTTCTCTGTAGTTTTAATAATTGCTTCTCATTCCTATCGTATTTAAATGTCTATGGAACGACAACATTGCAATACATGCATCCCGAATTTTGGACTTCTGATCATCACGCAATGGATAGTGGTAAAGATCCTCCGATAAAATGAGCATCAAACCACCATGTTTGTTTTCCCAGTGGGATGTGTCTACTGTCAAAGCTGATCTTTTCAAGTCTTTTGAACCATATCACTTTTGTTTCTGGTTCTGATATTGTCATATTTTACTTATGGGATTTGGACATCGTAACTGTGTGGTTGTTGGATGTGGAAAACAGCTGGAGAAATGGGCTTTGGAAGTTTGCGAACTCCATAAATGCAAAAGGGAATCAGATGTGTGTGACTGCAAACCTCCATTCAGACTGTTTCCCTTCCCAGTGGAATTGAAAAATAGAGAAAGGTGAAGGCGATGGGCAGGACTGATCCACAGGAAGGACCAAAAAAGAAACCTTTGGCTGCCTGAAAAATCATCCTGAGTTTGCAGTGAACATTTTGTATGTGGAGCACCATCAAAGTGGAATCCCGTTCGTTAAGCGAGAGGTACAAGAGACAAACAGGTCAAGCTCGCACTTTCTTGTTGGACTTCACAGTAACAACACGTCTTGGTCACTTTGCAGTGGAAGATGTTTCTTGGCAGCTGGTGCCTTTCGCTTTGGCTTTGACTTTAAATTCATAATCAAGGTGGAGCGAGGGATCGGGATTTTACTTTGTTGTCACTCCACATACAAAATGTTCGCTGCAAACTCTGGATGATTTAGGCAGCCAAAGGTTTCATTTTTCGTCCTTCCTGTTGATCAGCCCTTCGCCTTCACCTTTCACTATTTTTCAATTCTGTTAGGAAGGGAAACAGTTTGAACAGAGGTTTGCAGTCACACACATCTGATTCCCTTTTGCATTTATGGAGTTCGCAAACTTCCAAAGCCCATTTCTCGAGCTGTTTTCCACTGTTAGGATCCAACAACCACACAATCACGATGTCCGAATCCCATAACTAAAATATGACAATATCAGAACCACAAACAAAAGCGATATGGTTCAAAAGACTTGAAAAGATCGGCTTTGACAATAGACACATCCCAAAAACCAAACATGGTGATTTGATGCTCACTTTTTCGGAGGATCCTTCCCAGTATGCCTTGCACGATGACCGGAAGTTCAAAATTCAGGATGCATGTATTGAAATCAGATTTTTTTCCAAGCTGAATTAGTCAATATATTATAAAATAAATGAAATAATCTAGGTTAATTAAATAAATACATTAAACCAGGTCAAAACTACTCAAATAACATTTATAATTCTAAATAAAAGCCATGCCAGATATTCATTTTTTGCAGTATATCTTGTATGAAAACTGATTTTGGAAATTGTATTAACTTGAAATGCAGAGCTACAATTGCCATCCCAAGTTTAGTATTTTTATTTTGCTTAAACCTTTATAAAGTGGCGTCTGAACACATTGGTCTACGTGTTGTTGCATAGTGTGGCTCTAGGGACAAACAGATGCAATTTTAAACCAAAGAATCCGACATAACTGCTCCTTGGTAACTTAAAAACCCCCGATACCAAGGCTTTACCTCCCTTTAATCCTTTACGACGTCGACAGAAATCGGACAAAAGCTGCTACTTCGGTGGTTTCTCCTTCGGTGAGGTCTACATTCGAACACGTAGTTTTACAGTGCACTGACGGCGGCCATGTTTGGGACCTAAACGACGGGAAAGTGCTCGGGACAGGACAGGTGCAGAGCGTACAGTGTTTTCAACTAGACTTTAGTGCTGACAGAATATATCAATGTCATCTCCATGGCGACCCCTGCGCTTATTAAACACCAAGGAATCTTTCAAAACAGTGCTCAGATCTGTTGACGAGATGTTACTCTGCAAAAAAATTTAAATTGCATCGAGATGTGTTAAAACGACTTGAATTCCAATAATTGATTTTAACTTAAATAACTGTGAGTAGTTAAATTAATTAATGAACCTACAAAGTGTTTTTTTTTAAATATATTGCTTATTAATTCATATAAAAAGTAATAACTGTGTAAATTCATCATCCTTTTAAAGCTGCATTGTGTAACTTTTCTGGTGAAGGGTTCGTCACTCTATGGCGTTAAACCTTTCTATCTTCATGGAGACTAAATCAGACCAAGTTACAGGTCAGATCTGCGGAGAAACAACCCCTCTCGCAGTCAGAATGCCGGTTTTTCTAAGCTATAAAACCAGTTTAATGTCATACTGTGGAACATTCCAGGCAGCGCGATGACGTAACCATAGAAACAAGGAGGTGACGGACCCCTAATCAAAAAGTAGCACGGTGCACATTTGAAAAATTTGAGTAAATATGACTTAAGTGAAACAGCTTTCCAGTGGAGTCAGATTTTGTACTTAAAAATAATAATTTAACTTTACTTAAAATTGAGAATTTAAGACAAAACTCAACTTTTAAAAAATGTATTTGGATAATTAAACTGAAACTGAACTGAAATGAATCCACTGGCAAATTCATAAGCTTAAAAACAGTTAGAAATGCCATGAAATAAGTTAAATAATCAAGAAAGTGCAATCAAATCAAGATTTTTAAGTCATTTGAACTCATCCTCGATACTTTTTTTTTTTTTTGCAGTGTACACGTGGGTGTTGTGGTGCAGAGGAGGACCGGGGTGGAGGATGCAGAGGAAGCACGGGCGGGTGGAGAACAGCACAGAGGAGGGAGCAGTGAGCTGTGCTGGTGGTGGTGGAGGGGGCGGGGTCAGGGGGTAGGGGGGGATGGTACAGTCCGAACAAGAATCTTACACTGCAAAAAACTCACATCTGCACGAGTCAACGCCACGCGAACTCAGCATTATTTTGTGTAGTTTGGATTTACTTAGATTTATTAAGTTTACAGGTCTGAATAATTGTACTCGCTTCAAGGTATTTGACTTTTTTCATACTGTATATATTTTTTCCAAATTTCTGAAAAAAATAAATAATAAAATGTGCGCCTGTTGTATGAAATTAATAAGTAAAATAAATGTGTAATAAATAAATAAATAAATACATAAAATAAGCATTAAAAATATTGTGAGCTTTGTAAGAATTAGAAATAATTTAAAGAAAATCTATAATTGTCTTTAGATGGATAAAAAACGAATTCTAGGTTAAAAAACTAAACAGAAAATATAAGAAATATTTTTGCATTAAACAACAAAAAATCTATTTGTATGTGTCAAATATACTTTGAAATAAGTTTAAAAAAAATAGACCTACAAACTTAATAAATTTTAATTTGTTCAAACTACTCAAAACATTACTTTGAATTCAAGTCATTTTCATTCATGCAGAGATGGTTTTTTGCAGTGTATGCTTGGAGCCTGGCGTTTCTTGTTTTAGAGTGCGTTGCTGTTGTTGTTGTTGTGATTCTTGTTGTTGTTTGTTTGTGGTTGCCGTGGCGTCAGGCGCTCACACCACTGTGGCAGGTCTGCGCTCCATCTCCTCCTCCAGCTTCACCATCTGCTGCATGTCCTTGGCCTGTCAAAAGCAGCACAGTCCAGTCACTACAAAACACTCCCCACGGCAAACCAAAACATCTGCAAACTTTACAAATAGCAACGCACAATATTACGGTTTAAATGTCACTCAAACCTGAATTAAAGCTACACTGAGCAACTTTTCTGGTACACTTGCTCTCATAGAGATGTGTATTGTTTTGGCTGGAATATTTTACTGTTTATGTCGAATATTACACAAAAAACAGTGAACTTTAAACCATGTTATAATGTTATTCCTCCTCAAAAACATACTTGGAGTTGTGTTTTGTTTCATTCACACAGTTGAGTAATTCTTTCTTATTAGTTTGTCTATATCAGACATGTCAAACTCAGGCCCGGGGACCAAATTTGGTCCACAGTATAATTATATTTGTCCCGCGAGATGATATCAAATATGTATTCACTAGCTAGGACCACGCCAACAACAACATAGTGCGAAGAAGTTTATTGATAATGTACGACGCGAGGCAGAGATGGCTGGTTGAGACTCTGGGCGGAGGCTCCGTCTCAATCTGCAATTGGCCCAGCCGGAACTGGACCCCCCCACTGTAGAGGTTTTATGACTGAAAGACAAAATAGGGGATGGGAGGGTGGGGTCGAGTTCCCCGAGACAAACTGGGATGATGGGAAAGGCTGCTACGTATAGGCTTCTGGGAAATTGGAGTTATTATTTTATATTATGCTTTGTTCTGGATTCAATGTTTAAGCAAAATTATTAATTATTATGAAACATTTATTTTAATAGGAAAAGATTTAACATTACATATCTTGAAAGAAGAAAAACATGCAGCTGTGGTTGAAAATTTTCAGTAAATATTTAGTTTGGCCCATGACTTAGTCCCAGTTTTTAATTTTGGCCTCGGTGAATTTGAGTTTGACACCCTCTACATTTTAAAATCTCAAAATGTTCTGTTTCACCTTGTGATGTCATGAAGCAGTAGTTTTCAAGTCAACAGCTCCTTTTACCATTATTATTTATTTCAGTAGAGAGTTGCAATTCTTTTTTCCCCCTAGTTTTTTATTTGGTCATTTTGCTGCACTATGAAACAAAACAAAACAAAACAAAACATAGACTACAGCCCAATGGATCATGACCGAAAGGGTTTAGGCTAAAGTAAAAAGTATGGAGTAGTAGTAGGAGTAGAAGTAGATAGTGTATGGAGTTTAAAAACACAGTGGATCACTCCCTCTTTTACGGCATGACATCACTGGGTGATGTCATGTGTTTTCGGTTTGAGAGAAAAACTCAGCCAAAATTTGCAGGTTTGTGCTTTAAATATGTGAATGAAACAAAACACAACTCCAGGTCTGTCTGAGATGAGGAAACAACATTATGACATAGATCAGAAAATAATGTAATATGAGCCCTTTAAATACGACTTTATACAACACTCAATTCTTACTTTATCTGATTTTAAAGTGGTATAAATTTCCTAAAGATCCCTGCTGGAACTAAACTCAAATCTTATCTGAAGGCACGATTTTGTGAGTGGGAGGAGACTGTGCTTTTGCGTAGTAAGTCTCTGAGTCACTGTGATTTATGAGTCAAGCTGTTGCTGTCACTGTGCAACCCCCCCTCCTCCTCCTCCTCTCTCCTCCTCCTCTCCCTCCCTCCCCCATGTAAACACGAGAGAGGGATTTCACCGCACGCTGTACAATCTGTCAGGAGGCTGTAGCTCGCCTGTTCGCGTCACCGCAGAGTATTTGAAGCAAGAAAGAAAGTATTTTGACAGTTTTGAAAAAGAGGAAAACAAAATTGAAAATGAGTCGATGGCACTGAGAGAGAAAGAGAGAAAAAGGCAAAGAGGGAGGGGGAGAGAAAGAGAGAAAGAAACTAGATCATGCACTGCAAAAATGAATAAGTAGATTAGATAAAATGACTTGAAATGTATGTTCCATTTAAATCCTCCACTACAAAAATGAAAATTAAGCACATGTTAAATTGATTTGAGTAAATTTCACGTGACAAGTAAAATTCTATACCAGTGGAACAAGTATTTTTGTAGTTGAAAAAGGAAAATACATCTGGTTACTCTGAAGATAAGAAAAACAACAACTCTTTGTATAATAAGAAACTAAATCGTGTTTGAATTAAGAAACAAAGACTTAGACTATGTTTACACTGGAACAAATCCGTGTATCATATCAGAAACGATTTGCTTCCAGACACGTCGTTTCTGTGACGCCAATCTTTCCCTATCCACACAGCTATGAGTATATTTGTTTACGTTTTACAGAAATGAAACTTAAACTACATGGCTAATTTGCATAAATTGAGATGTCGAAAAAATAGCTCGCTCCTTGTGCGCTGATGTGGTTCAACTTCTGTCGGACTAAAGGACATGACTCAGTGGAATATGAGTGTTCTTTCTGTGACAGAGGGGTGTTCTGCTGATGGTGAGTCTGTTCTGTGCTTCTATCACGTTGGAGATGATTCATATTAAACTTTTCAGAGACACACAGACCGTATATATAAATGGACATATATTCTAGCCTCTTAGCGTTTGGCGGTAAAGTACTTCGCGGTGCATAGACCTACATCAGCGTATCAACGTATCAATGTTTTCAGGCATCCACATGGTGCCAGATCAGATCTGTGCTCAAATGAATTCATGGGAACTGCCGGTACCAGATCTCTGGAGCTGTTTTCAATCGGATTAGTGTGAACGAACACTGCATCCGCAACGAAAACGATTCGAATACGTACTAGTGTAGACAAGGCCTTAGATACTTTTACTTGTCAAGTCAAATGTACTGAAATCAAGTTGAATCTTCTAAACTTGAGTCACTTGAATGTAGATATTACTTTTTGCAGTGAAGTATTATTGCAATTGACTCAAAATTCCAAGTATATATATATATATGTAAGTAATCTGTAATCTGAAGTATATTGTATAATCTATTAACTCTGTAGTTTAAAGCCCTAAAAATATGTTCTCAAATAATTCTCTTCTCACAAAATTGTAATATTAGTTTAGCAGTTCATTTTTCAATTTTTCCTAAGTTTTTAGTGCTCTCAAATTTGTTGTTAAATTAATGAATTTAAATCTAATCATAATCTTGTCTGTAAAATAATTGCTATAAATAATACTTTTTTTTTATTTTTTATAACTTTTAATCCCTTATTGTGTATAAAAACTGCCAATATAATCAGTGCATTTTTGTTAAGTTCAACTAGTCGATACTCCTCAAATATTCTAATTTCAAGTCATTTTTACAGATCTTCACATTGTTTTTTTGCAGAGTGTAGATGGGTGAGATGGAGATGCCTACCTTGCACCTGTTTGTTTGCATGGTGTGATTTCAAAAGCTGGAAAAGGCAAATCATAATCACATAAATTAGGCACAAACGCACGTGTGACAGATGGTCAAATAAAACGCGAGATGAAACTGTTTCATACAATTTTGAACGAATCTTATGCAATTACAGCACTATTACATACACTGCATAAGGCATAGTGCTTATGTCTTTAATATGCATGTATGAAGTAAACAATACAAGAAACCAGAAGATTCTACTGTTTTATAGATCACTGAGCATCTGGAGCAAGTTGTTGGAAAGGTAAGTATTTTATGGAAGAACTTGCTGCTAAAAGATACACATAACTTTCATGTTGGAGGCTGCTTGTCTCCATGGAGATGTTATTATGTACCACCATATAGCATTAATTTATCTCACATCTATTCAGTTACAGATGTTTTTATTGGTCCAAAAGTGTATTCTTAAGCCCTATTCGCACGGGAATAGTATAACCTGTGGACCTTTGGTGATTTGAAGTAATTGCGGAGGATTCCTGAGATCTTAATCCCAAATGAATGCGCCATGTCTGTAATTTGTAAAGTAAAAATTATGTTGCAAATGACCTTATACTTCACCAAACATAGATGTCCAGTGATAATACTAGTCCGAATCTGCATCTCAGTGTTTGTTTGGTAATTGCGCCTTTTCTATCTCTTTCCTGCTTGAACGTGAAGGCTGCGGTAGAAATTTTGATTAGCAGTTTTGAGCTTTTTAGGGGCAAGATCTAATACGGTCCCGTGTCGCACTATAGGTAAACCGATCTGCAGAAACGGGAAGAGGTCCAAGAAGAGAGACAATTCTCGCTAGGACCAGGGGGAGAGATCCACGCAACTCAGGCCGCTAGATCGACACTGGTTTAGTCCTGGTTTAGTCCTGGTTAAGTCTCTATTCAGTTCTATACCAGTCCTGGATTAGTCCCGGTCCAGTCCTGATCCAGTCCTGTCTCGTCCTGGTCCAGTCCTGATCCAGTCCTGGTTTAGACGTGGTTTACTCCTGGTTCAGTCCTGGTCCAGTACTGGTCTAGTCCTGGTCCAGTCCTGATCCAGTCCTGGTTTAGACATGGTTTAGTCCTGGTTCAGTCCTGGTCTAGTCCTGGTCCAGTCGCCTTTATACTAACTGCCCTTCCTCTTTTTATAGCTGATGTTACGACATATCCGTAATATCAGTAAAACAGAGTAATTTACGAACTTCCTTTATCCCATGTGAATGCGCTGCAAGTAACACAAACGTGGGGCGGTTTTTCACAAATGACCACACGTCCCTGGGTTGAACTTATCCTGTGTGAATAGGGCTTTATTGTGAGCTGGTTCATCTCTCTTCGCATACTGAGGAACATTCCAGGTGAAACAGTAACATCTCCATGGAGACAGACAGGTGGTGAACTCTCCACCAACATCGTGCACATTTAAGCTTCAATTTGATAATATTTTTGTTTGTCTTGTTTATAGTTAATATCTCTAGAATTACTGGGGCTAATCCTATTAAAAAACAAAACCACAATATTTGACTTTGAAAATCAACAGTTATATCATTTGTACATATATATATTGTTGAAATTAATGTATTAGGAGCCCAGAATTGGAACCTTTGCTTATTAATGAATATTAGAGAGGGGGGCCCATGTGAGGTTTCTTGCCCCAGGCCCCCAAATTTTCTGTAGACGGGCCTGTGTATTGTAACAACAGCATATATTCTTGTATTCAGTTTAACGATTTTGCCTGTTTTCTGTATTCTGTTTGTACAATGACACTAAATAAATAAATAAAATGTATTAAAACCCGTGTGATTGGCTGTTACCTGCTCATTAAACTTCTCCAGTTTGTCTAGCTGCTCCCTCTGGTTCTTCTCCAGTTGTTCCATCTCTTTCTGCTGCTTCATCGCCAGCTGCACAAATAAAAACACCGTGACCATTAGCAATCACAAAAATAACAATAATTATAAAAGTGTCATTTTCGATACTGTGTAAATCATACCCTCTTTCGTTCATCCAGAAACTTCTTGGTGTTACTGCTGTTTAGTTCTCTGACTCGCCTGAACACAACACCAGTGATTCATAATTAGAACGTTACATAAAATTTAGATGACATCAGAGCATGCTATAGGCCAATATTAACTAATACAAATAGGAGGAAGCTTAAATTAACAACATTAAAATACAAATTGCATTGTCATATAGAGAGGTCTTGGTTTAGTCAGTAATTGAAAGTACCAGGTTCAACATTTGTGAGTTTACCTTTTGGATATTTTATGGCAGTAGTACAATGTAATCAACAGGGAAATCTGGCTCTTGCCCCTGATCTGGGAGTATGACAGTATCATATCATTTTAGAATCTAAAAACCACCAATATATAAACTTATTTCTTCTATGATTTGTGTTTTTTTCACTGGAATACGGTAAAGATTCATAAAACCACAATGGCAATGAAATACAATGACAGATGCGTCTAATGCATCTTCCATATCTAATAACAATAATTTAACTTTTAATTATGCTATTTTGATTATGTTAAAGATGCACTGCGCAACCTTTTCTCCATGGAGATGCTATTGCTTTGCCTGGAATGTTCCATGGTATGATTTTAAACATTTCCATCTAAGATTTATTCATTACGAATGTTTCTGTTGCTCAAAAATACAATAATTCCTTCTGTGAATAGGGGTGTCTCTCCACAGATCTGAACTGTAATGTGGCGTAGTGCTGTAGCCTGAATCTATATTGAGAAATATTCTAGTTAAAGCAATAACATTTCCATGGAGACAAGCACTAGAAATGCTTTTACTGTGCTGTTAAGTTAGTTTTATACATTTTCAGAGGTACAAAAAAGTGACATTTGACAATTACAGCAGTATGTTTTATAGAGCACCTTTAAAATGACTTGAGTTTCAGTATATGTGTAATGTAATTGCAGTTATCTATTTGTACATGTGTTCTTTCTACATACAGTGTGAGCTCACCTCTCCCTCTCTGCTTTGTTTTTGATGGTCTTGTCTTGACTGATGGCTTTGCTGTTCTCCATGGACATCTTGGCTTGGTTGGCGCGCATCTCTTTACTTTGTCTAAAAAAACACAGACAAGAATATGATTATAAAAAACAAAAACAAATTGAATTGTATGATGTCAAGACGTACAGACAAACTTTATTTTCTCCATAGAAATATTTATTATTCTCTGCATTTGAGCTCATAATTCAGAGCGACTTAGACAACCAAATGAAAAAGTAGCTGAGAGAATCTTAACCTGAGTACCCTGATATTCTAACCGGGAAGAAAAGGAAAAAAGGAATTTAAGATGCACTAACTGGCAACACGTTGGCATAGGTCAGTGTTTCCCAAACTTTTTTCTGGGGACCCATATTTGAAAAGTCACAAACCTTGCAACCCAAGTCAATAGACATTATTTGTACATCACAAAATAAAGATGGATTATTGAACATTACTGAACATTAATGAGGATATTTTATTGTTGTTTTATTGAGTGATCGTGTCTCTGATCAATTAGTATTACTGAAGTTTTAAGCAATGAAAAACATTGAAGCAGCAATAAAAGGATCCAGAAGTCGCCTATTTGGACTTCAAATGTAGCCCATTTCTTTTTCTTTTCAACATTAAATTGAACCAGCAATACTGGAACAAAATAGTCAATAAAATAATTACAAAAAGATTAGAAATTATACAAAACATGTCTTAACATTTCAACATTTCTAATGAGATAGATGGCCTGTCTGTGTTTTTGTAGTGTGTTCAGTCCGGGTGCAGGAGGAGACGCAGCAGCAGATCAGACGCAGCATTCAGTCTGTTTCTGTGCTTTGTCTTCATTTTTGTGAGCACAGAAAATCTCACTTCACACAAATATGTAGTAGTGAAAGGAATAAGCAGAGAAACACTGGCCCTACTGAGGACTGGATATTCACTCGCTCTCTCATGCGTCAGAACTTGCAAACCTACATGCAGATCGAGATAAGGCGGCCCCAAAATAATCTCTTGTGACCCACCTGAGGGTCGCATCCAAGTTTGTGGGAAACAGTGGTATAGAAGCTAGTAGTCACACCTCATAGAGAGAAAGAAGGTTCAGGGTTCTGGGTTTGATTCCCTGGGCTCTGGGCTGTACATGTTTCTCCCCTCTAAAGCAGGCCTGACCAAGACCAGCTCAAGATGTGGAGATGGACTTTTTAGTTTTGTGTGTGTGGATAGTGTGGATAAAGAGGTGGGTTGTGTGGTTGTGTGTGTCTATTTTAGTTTTTGTTATATATAATTTCAAAATTGGAAAAAAAAAAAAAAAAAGATCTGGAGATGGGTGAATGGGTACTACACTGTGGCGCCCATTGAGGATGTGCCCCAAAGGTATTGAAGGATGGGTCAAACGCAGAGGAACAATTTAAAGTGTACCTTCACCATTCCAGCTCTAGCAAACCCTTTGGCAAATTGCTAGAATTCACATTTTATTCTTCTTACACAGAATATAAACAGTATGAATAAAAGTTTGAATGTTTATTCATTCATGTCTTTTCGTACTTGTTTTACTGTCTGTAGGGTTAAAGGTGCATCACGTAACTTCTCTGATGGAGGGTGCGTCAAAAACTTTTCTCCATGAAGATGTTATTGCTTTGTCTGAAATGTTTCACAGTATGGCTTTTTATCTTCATAGAGACCAAACCAGACCAAGTTACAGGTCAGATCAGTTTTTCTAAGTATTTTTGAGCTCTAAAACCACCTATAACTGAATAAATGTGAAGTAGATCTGTTTAATGTCATAGAGCGATGACATCTCCACAGAAACAAACAGGTGACGGACCCCCGACCGAAAAGTGACACAGTGCACCTTTTAGATCAAACTCCAGCTCTTACCGCTCGTGTATGAGTTTGAGCTGGAGAGTCTGCTGCTCCTGCACAGAGGTGAGGAGCTTCTTGAGGTGGTCACACTGCTGCGTCACGTGAGCGTCTTTCAGCTCCTGCTCCTCACTGCTGTGGCTCCTGATCAGCTCCGACCACTCTTTAGTGTGCTGCGCCGTGATGTCTTTTACCTGCGAAAATATACAACAAACTGTCTGTTAAAGGTCCTATATTACACAAAAGTCATTCTTGTGAGCTTTAAGTCATGTTATAATGCTGTTACGTCATCAAAAACAGACCTGGAGTTGTGTTTTGTTTCATTCACACATGTTTGAGTAATCCTGGTCTGTTTGTGATGAGGAAACAACATTATCACATCACAAAAATAGTGTAATATGGGCCCTTGAACTATGCAAATACACAACATTTGTACATCTTTATTCACAAAAAACAAGGGTCTAAGATAAGGAAAAAGAGGACGGTGAGACTTTACCTTGGCTTTGTGTTCAGTGGCGAGCGTCTGAATCTTATCTTCTGTCTCCTTCTTTAGATCTTGGCAGTTATTTTCTCTGCAATTCACACAGGAGACATTTCATTTATTATTAGTGAAGTTACAAATGAAATACAGACCACAGCTTTGCCTAACTACTGTAGTATAGTCAGATGAATACACTGAATACACTTACATAATAAGAGTTTAAGACGAAAACTAATACATTATGCATCTCACAGGGATTTTATTATTTATTATCTTTTCATCAAAAACATACACAAAAGAGGCAGTTACCGTATTTTTCAGAGTATAAGTCACACTTTTTTTCATGGTTTGGGTGTTTCCTGTGACTTATACTCCGGTGCGACTTATATATTAAAATGTTCACACTGACAGCCTTGTGTGCCAGTATAGTAGTACAAGTATTACTTCTGTACCACTGTCACTTGACTCTACTGCGCATGTCTCCTGCAGAAAAACCTATTGTCCAAGTAGTGAAATATTCAGCCGAAAATGGTAATGGAGCAGCAGAAAGAAAGTTTGGAGTGAGCGAGAAACTTGTGAGGGGCTGGAGGAAAGTGGAGATGGAGAACACAGCTTCACGGTAACCGGACGGGTCAGCCATGCAACTTTCCTGGAAGTCACTGGATGGATCGACAAAGCCTGAACTTCAGAGACAACCGAAACCATGCTGTCGGGATTCAGAATAATTCTAACTGGAACTGATGTTGAGTCTAACAACAGCTACACGGAAGAAGAAGCAGCGCTCCGTTTACCGCTATAAATGACACCGAGGATGAAGAATTGAATGGATTTAGTGATTTGGAGTGAGATGGAGAGTTTGGTAAACTTGTTCTGTTCTGTTGTTTATGCTATAGTTTATCTGAAGAACTCTTAATATGTGACATTAACACACCAGACGCCTGTTCAGTCTGTTGTTCTCTGTTCTATTGTTATTACTATAATTTGCCTTTGATGAAATGTTGATTCCTGGTCTCAAATTTTATAAAATAAATTTCCCCCAAAAGTGCGACTTATATTTTTTTCTTCTTCATTATGCATTTTTTAGTTGGTGCGACTTAAACTCCGGAGCGACTTATAGTCCCAAAAATACGGTATAACAAAATATGTGAAAGCGGCAAAAAAAAAAAAAGTAAAAATTAATAAGATAGTCACGTACATTTATGTAGTTAATGTGATTAAGTGAGATTCAGGAGCAGGACCACTCCTCAGCCGTCCTCTCCTCTCACCAGCCAACCACAACTCACTTCGACCACGCCTCCAATTTCCCAGAAGCCTTTATGTAGCAGCCTTTCCCATCATCCCAGTTTGTCTCGGCGAACTCGACTCCACCCTCCCATCCCTTATTTTGTCTTTCCGTCATAAAACCCCTACAATGGGGGGGTCCCGTTCCGGCTGGGCCAATTGTAGATTGAGACGGAGCCTCCACCCAGAGTCTCAACCCTCAACTCGCTTCGTACATTATCAAAAAACTTCTTCACACTATGTTGTTGTTGGCGTGGTCCTAGCTAGTGAATTAAAGTTGATTTTAATTTTATGTTAAAGATGACCTTGTAACTTTTTCGTTGGGGGTCCATCACCTGCTTGTTTCTATGGAGATGTCATTGCTCTGTTTGAAATGTTCCACAGTATGACATTAAACAGCTCCACTTTACATTTACTCAATTACAGGTGGTTTTATAGCTCAAAAACACCTAGAGAAACAGACATTCTGACTGTGAGTGGGGTCACCTCTCCACAGATCTGACCTGTAACTGTCTGGTTTGGTCTCCATGAAGACAATAACATTTCCATGAAGATGTTATTGCTTTGTCTGTGAAACATTCCAGACAAAGCAATAACATCTCCATAGAGAAAAGAGTTTGACGGACGCTCCACAGAAAAGTTAAACCATGTCCTTTTTATTTATATATTTGAAAAAGTGGCTGTTAACTATTTTGTACAGACTAAAAACAAATACAGAATCCTTACCCTCGTTTCTTGATGGCTTTCTCGAGGAGTTTTTCCAGAGTGATTTTCTCTTTGTCGTGAAGAGAAACCATTTTATCGGCCTGTGTGCAGTGAGTCTTCTGCATGGTGTTCTGGTCCTGGTACAACACAAACACAAGAGCAGGATTAGATCATTTAAGAGGAAAAAGAAAATGTTATTGCTTTGTCTGGAATGTTTCACAGTATGGCGTTAAACCTTTCTATCTTTATGGAGACTAAACCAGACCGAGTTACAGGTCAGATCTGTGGAGAGGCGACTCCGCTCACAGTCAGAATGTCTGTTTTTCTAGGTATTTTTGAGCTCTAAAACCACCTGTAATTGAATAAATGTTAGGTAGAGCTGTTCAAAGTCTAAATACTGTGAAACATTCCAGGCAGAGCAGTGACATCTCCATAGAAACAAGCAGGTAAAGTACCCCAAACAAAAAGTTACACAGTGCATCTTTAAGATCAGAAGTGCCCATGCGTTCACTCACCTTTAAATGTTTCTTCTTCAAACTGCTGAGTTCTTTCTGTTGCTTTTTTAATAACTTAAGGTATGACTAAAAATACAAAAAGGTGAGTCAGTATTTTTGAATTATCTAGATGAATTAATAGTTGGATATTACAGCAGTAATTTTCCACTAGAGAAATAAACACAGGAAACTCACCTTCATTTGTTTTAAGTCATCAATACTGACATGAGGCACAAGTCCCGAATCTGAAACAGACAACAAACATGATTAAAAATGTATCTGAATTTAAATTTTATGTGTTAACAAAGGCATGGATGGATAGATGGAATTAATGTCAGCCAATCACATCTTGTTATTTTTAATTCTCAACCAATCAGCTCTCTCTTTATTGTATTCTTATTACAGTATGTAGTATTGCGTTATCTACTACTCCGGTTAGCATCTTCATTTTATCCAAAGTATATTTAGATTTGTGCAAAATTTTGTTCAACAGAAACAAATGAATCAGTCTTTTTTTCTACTTGTTTTAATTTGTATATTTTTGTTTGCTCAAACTATAAACGTGCTAAAATTAAACCATCAGCCTTTTCACACTATAATAAAAAATACTTTTACTTTTCAATCCAGTTAAAAATGTAGTTGAGTAGAAGTACAGATACAGCTCTGAAATGTAGTGAAGTAAAAGTAAGTTTACACTTTAAAATCTACTTAAGTAAAGTACTTTACTACTTCGTTATGTTCCACCACTGTTTATAAGACATACTAAATACAAAGTGTTACCTTTCTTGGTTTCCGCGTTGTTGTTCTGAGCAGAGTTGGAGGTCTGGCCCATGTCTGCACTGGCCTGTGGAGTCACATTGGCTTTCACTGTGTCTCCTTTGCCTTTTCCCTTCTTGTCGTTCTTTGAGCTGCCACTCGGGACATCAGCGATATCATTCTGTAAAAACAGCTCATGTCAAATAGAATGTCACAAATGTAGTTAATACGATTAACTGAGATTCAGGAGCAGGACCAGGCCTCAGCCGCCCTCTCCTCTCACCGGCGAACCACAACTCACCTCGACCACACCTCTAATTTCCCAGAAGCCTATATGTAGCAGCCTTTCCCATCATCCCAGTTTGTCTCGGCGAACTCGACCCCACCCTCCCATCCCCTATTTTGTCTTTCAGTCATAAGACCCCTACAAGGGGGGTCCCGTTCCGGCTGGACCAATTGTAGATTGAGACGGAGCCTCCGCCCATAGTCTCAACCCAGCCATCTTTGCCTCGCTTTGTACATTATCAATAAACTACTTCGCACTATGTTGTCGTTGGCGTGGTCCTAGCTAGTGAATGTACTATTTATGGAGCTCAACAGTGACCACCCACCACCTGGTTCCAGAAATACATTTCCCATTCATTTTTCTCATAGACTTTCAGACAGAAAATCATATTAAAAGTTTGTAAGCTCAGTGATAATCAGTTATAAAGTAACTAATCTGTTTCTGAAACTTTATAAACTACAACATTATAAAACATCTCAAAGAAACTTGCATCTTAAATGGCCTTAAAACAATTGTGTTATGGATATTACTTAACAAGTAGCTGCTTAGTCTCCTCCATGTCTTTGAACTCTTTAATGTTAGAACTTTCAGAAATGTCTATGGGAAAAATTAGGGGAAAATTCACTTACAGAAAAAATGAATAAATTAATATTCTTAATGAAAATCAATTTAAACCATGTAGACAGTATTTTTGGCAGAGTATATAAAACTGTAAGGTGTGTACCGTATCGATTCCCAGCGCCTTCATCTGGTCTGCTCTCTTCTCTGCGATGGTCAAGAACTTCTTTGGATCTGACAGAGCGTCCACAATTTCTGTAAAAATAAAATAAATAAACAAATAAATAAGTAAATAAATAAATAAAACTAATTCAAGTGATAAATATTATATCTGATCCCTCAAGAGTCAGTTTTGCCAAATATAGAACATTTAAGAATGAAAAAACACACAGCTAGTTGTTAAATTTCGAAACTGCATATATTATTTTCCCATTAAAATATTGAAAGAGCTGTTCAGACGTGAGCCTCCACTGTCGAGCTAATAGATACAGTGTGGTGGTGTAATGTGTCCCTTTGGCGCACTTTAATGACAGTAGAATGGCTGTGCTCATTTGTATGCCCTCTGCCCACAGACTCCACTGTCATGTCTCTGCCCGGGGAGCTGGTGTAAAACAGCAGGAGGACAGAAGTGTGGGCTTTCACGCTGCTGCAGGACACTCACACTCACTGCTCTTTGTGTATATATCTGCTTAAAGGTGCACTGCGTAACTTTTCTGATGGAGGATGGTGACGTTAGTGGTTTGAGATGTTCCACAGTATCACATTCAGCAAATATATCTTGTATTTATTCAATTCCAGGTGTTTTTATTTCTCAAAACTACTCTAAACATGCATTATTACTGTGAGCAGGTCAGCTTCTCCACAGATCTGACCTGTCACTTGGCCTGGTGATGTGGCCTGCTTGTCTCCATGGAGATAAATAAATGAAATGCCGTACTGTAGATCATTTCAGGAAAAAAACAGTGGACCATGTTCCAGAACAGTTACACAGTTCACCTTTAAATAGAGGATTTTTCAGCTTTTAAGCACAGTTGTTCAGTAAAAGGAGAAGCCGTTAATCTGAAGGTTGCTGGTTAAATTCCAATGACATTTTATACAGTTGTGTCCTTGGGCAGGTGTAAAATATGATATACTGCACTCCAGGAGCAAGTCAGGATCCATCACGAGCTTGGTTCATGACAGGTTAGACAGGAGATTTCTTATACATTTAAACATTAATGCTAAACGTTAGCATTAATGTTAAACGTTAATGCTAACGTTTGCAAACATGAGGTGAGCAAGAATATTTAGATAAAAGTATTTAATTAAAAATCCCCAAATATTACTAGAATGTATAGAAAGGTGGATTAGTAAAACTATACCCAGGTCACCAACATTATGTTTACTTGGGGATAAATCAGTAACGCCAGGGGTAACAAAATGTGAGTATGTGGTTTTAAAGGTGAAGGGGTAATAATAACAGCAGCACGGGTCATTCTTGGTGTATGGAAGGATCCTTCTCCTCCAGACTTTAATAGATGGATGGACAATTTGATGAAAATAGTCTCATATGAGAAATTATTGGCTAAGTTGAATGATAACATGGACATTTTTGTAAAATCTTGGGCAACTGTTTTTGACTTGAAATGCCTGTGACAGGTTGGTTGCTCCATTGACTAAAACACATTTGAAACTGGTACATTAGGAAAACAAATCTTTGTTTTTGGCCTTTATGGATTTGGCCTTTTAATTTAGAATTGAAACTACTTGTACTTGTAACAGGTTAAACTGAGTGAAAAAGGTGTTCAGGCTTGTCACATGCACTTTGGAATTTTAGTTTTGTTCTTTGTTTTTGCTCTGGAGTGCACTTGCAGGTGCATATGTGCAGATGGATTTGTGGTTTTGCTCCTTCGGCCCAAGGTGATGTGCTGCTGTCTGTTCTGTTATATGTTGTGTGGTAAAGACTGTAAAATGTAATAAAAACTTGAAAAACAAAAAAAATAAAAATCCCCAAATATGTTTTCTTTACATATCTTATTATCTATAAAAAACAGTTTTCAGTTTCAGTTGCAAATGGCATGTGTCTGTTTATACCTCCAATACTTATTAAAAAATGATTAGAAACCTACAGACAATAATTATTGTATTTGACAATTATTTTGAGCAGTTTTTTTCAGGTAAAAATGAAACCGCTGCGTACTGTCTGCATCTGATTATAAAGCATCCTCCGAGAATCAGGAAGTGCGCTGTTAGCATGCTAATTGTTGTTAGCTTTACTGTAGGGCTGCTCAATTATGGAAAAAATCATTATCACGATTTTGGTCAATATTGATTATTCAAACAATTATTTTTTAGTTGCATTTATTCAGCATTTCTCTCTCTCAAAAAAAAAAAACACTTTGTTTTTGATAATTTATGCAAAACTTTCAAATTGGAAATAAATATAGGCTACAAATATGAACCTTAGAGCAGTTTTGCGATGTATAAAATATACTTTGAACATGAAATAAGGCAGAAAAACATAAATGTATCCAAAATAAACTCTATATCCAGCTGTTCTACAATCTTTACATTTAAAAAATAAAATAAACTTATTTATATAAAAAATATCCCAAAATAAACTTTGTTAAGCTAAATTGTTTCAACTCGATTTTATGAGATTGGAGATCGTTGGACCCACAAATCAAAATCGCGATGAAAATTCGATTAATTGCACAGCCTTACTTTACTGTGACGACAAAACTGTGCTCTAGACTCTCTGGAAAGTTGTGAAAAGTTCTTATAAACTCGTCGCGGAAAAAAAATTGGATGCTCGGAATACATAAGGGAAGTGAGGAATAACTTTGGATCGCTGCAAACTTTAAAATGAACTAGTTCTGTTTTTCACGTCATATTATCAACATCACCTTTAAGTCTTCAATAATTACTTTTGTTTCAGTTTTGTTGGGCATAATAGGTTCTGTGAACAAAACATAAAACAAACAACCTATAAAATTCAAACTAATTAAAATAAAGATGATACAATTATTTTTATACATAGAATACTACTACTACTACTCTGTGGCATTGTTTTAATATTTATTATGCCTAGGCTGAACAGAATTTCAAGATAAATAAAAAAAAACTCGGACATCCTTGGCTTTTTGGTGGTTGGTAATGAAAAAATTGTGACGTGAGTGTGTAATTAAAGAAAATCGTGAGACCAGAGATCATTCATGACCAACATGTGAGTCAGTGTAGTGTCATTTTCTTTGTGTTTTGGTCGTTTTTAAGCAGAATTTTTGTATTTTACTTTAACAATTTTCAATTTATGCCTCTCTTTACTGTTGATGGTAGGGATCAAATTGGTCAAAAATAGGGACAGCTGAGACATTTCTTGTATAAAACCGAGACAGATCACTGGTTTTGGATAAATCTGCTGGGAGAGGGGACACAGGGCTCAAAACTGGGACTGTCCCGGGTAAACAGGGACGTCTGCTCACCCTAATTATACCTCAACATTAGACATCCACCTCCAGCTCCCGGTTCACTGCCTTATGTTTATTTATTTATTTTTTATTTTAGCATGACTCAGCAATAAAAAAAAACTCATGATGATAAAACTGGACAGGAAGTAGTGACGCTAACAGTCTATTATCATTACACTGGACAACACTATTATGAAATATTATATAAGCTAGAGTGACCAGATTTTCAATATTCAAAACTGGGACACACCGGGTTTAGGATGGTTGGTATAAATAAAATTGTGAAAATAGAATGCAACTGTAACTAATCACCCATTCATAACTTCAACTGTAATCTGAAGGACTTCTGATGGTGCAATTTATATTTCGTATGGTCATTTTCAAGCTCAATTTTCTGTATTTTTGCCTAACAAATGACAATATATTCCCTCTCTTTGCTGTTGGTGGGGATCAAAGTGGTCAAAAATAGAGACACCTGTGACATTTCTTGTATAAAATTGGGGCAAATCATTGGTTTTGTATAAATCTGCTGGGACAGGGGACACAAGGCTAAAAACTGGGACTGTCCCGGGTAAACAGGGACGCCTGGTCACCCTAACATAGTGTTTCTGTTGAAGCATGTGTGACAGTCTGACCTCCGAACCCATCGGGCACGTATGTCTTGAGGATGATCTGACAGAAGACGGTGGGCAGAGACAGAGGCTTGTTCCCTTCGTTCCTCAGGGAGATGTGTCTGTACCCGGCCTGCAGCCCGTCCAGAGGCAGGATCCTCTGCCCGATCAGCTTATTGTTATCATCGTACACGGCGATACGCAGCACCGCCAAATCAGGCAAGATCACCTGAGACAGAGAGGAAAAAGTTTGGTTATAGCTCGATCATAGACGGAGGAGAAAAATAGATAAAAAGAGAGAGGTGGAAATAGAGGGAGGACCATTGTTTGTATACAGAAGCAGACTAAGACGACGCTTAAGACTGCAAGGCTTAGTGCTCAAGTCCGATTTTTTGTGAACTCCGACTTTTTTGCGAGGTCGTTCACATTTCCAATTAAATGCGACTTGTATGTGATCTTCCAGTGTGAACTTTAAATGCCCCAAAAGTGTCCCGCATGTGCAGTGGAGGACACGACGACGTCACACACAGCGAGCATGCTCTGTGTCTCCCAAAATACGGTCCAGTTCTTGATAAAATGGACAGATTACACATCCACTGCCACTTTGTTTGTTTGAGTCTTTAGTCCTCCTTGTATTTGGCTCGCAGGCTCTTTATTTTTCGTTGACATTGGAGCCATCGACCAACTGTAGCCACGCTCGGACATTTCTTTGGCAATCATTTCAAAAACTGCCCGGTTCCGATAAGACTCCTCCAATTTGACCTGAATACAGCGATCCCCCCAAATATTAATAAACTCTCTAACCTCGCTTTCCCTCAATTGACAAGACTCTGAGCCTGACGTGTAGGTGGGATGAATGTGACCTGGCTGTTCAGACTGAAGTCATATGTCAAAATATCGGATATGTATCGGTTTTAGGAGCACGTGTCCAAGTGGCCTGGGTCACATTTGAGAAAAATCAGATCTGTGTCGTTCAGACTGTCATTAAAAGATCAGATACAGGAGAAGAGGGGCGAAAAAATCAGATTCAGTCTGAACCTTGCCTAAGTGAGTGTGACATCACCCATAGAGTTCAGTTCCAGTCAAATGAAGCTCATCAAGGCTTGCAGTTACATGAGAGAATTTGGTGTCAGTTCTATATTAGGACTAGGAATTGATTTAAGGACAAAAGAGCAAAATTAAAACACCAGGATCATGCAGAGCGGGTTAATATGGAACACTTTAAAACCAAACTGACGAGGCTCACTGCAGTAGTTACAGAGAGACGGGACAGTTTTTCAGTTTTTCAATATAAAGTCGATGGAGCGTATATATATACAGTAATTAAATAATTTGGGTTTTCTGCAATGAACTGAATCTTAAGAATCCAAATATACAGTAAATAAAACCTGCAACCTGTGTGACTAACTGAAATACTGTGGCTGTACTGTTAACACTCTTGTTGTACTTCCAGCTACTAAGTCAACTCTTTCTGGTCAAATTGTGTTAAAACAAAACTCAGATTAAAGTCTAACTTGAGTAACAGAGCTTCAGACAGAGCAGTGTCTCTAGTTAGCTTTACCCCCTCAAAGAATGTCCATGTTGTAGTTAAAAAGTTGACATTATAGTTAGAACGGGGCACTGCCACCTGTTTGTCAGCTGAAATTATATTGATTTGCCTTGGATGTTCCACAGTAGAGCATTAAATGGAAACAAACCGGTTAGAGACTCCACTCAAAATAAGAATGCAATGTTTTCAAAGTATATTAAAACACCTATAATGAGATAAATGCACAATATGTCCAAGTCTTATTTTGGGACATTCGAGGCAAAGCAATAACATCTCCATGGAAACAAGTAGAAATGTTCCACAGTGCACTTTTAATAGACAAAGTTTTGGACAATAGAGCAGAGTACAAACCAGTCGTCATCAGTTGTCAGCTTTGCAGTGGGAATGTCATTCTTTCACCTGTACCTGTGCTGCTGTAAACAACCAGAGACCAGGTTTCATATCTACAGAGCTGTGTCCTGGGGCGGCGGGGCTCACCCGATGGGAGAGTCAAAGGGTGCGCGCAGACGAGTGCAGATAAGGGAACAGCGGAGGATGATAAATACTCCGAGGAGAGAGTGAGATTAGCGTCCTCAGCGGAGATGAATGAGGAGAGTCTGTTTGTGTGGAAGTCTATGCAAATGTGACGGAGCCTGACAGCTTTGAGTTTAAACTGTACAGTGTAGAATGATTTAAGATCAAATTACTTTACGTTTTTTTGGTAATTTTGACTGTTTTAGAATTGTTAAAGGTCCTATATTACACAAAATGGACTCTTGGAAGCTTTAAGTCATGTTATAATATTGTTATCTTATCAAAAACAGACCTGGATTTGTTGTTTGACTAATCCTGCATTATTACTTTTCAACATCTCTGAAGCTCAAAATTCCACCTTGTGATGTCATGTAGTGCTAGTTTTCATGTTAACAGCTACATTAGTTCCTTCCTTTAGTTAACATTATCTCAAAATTAATATTTCCCATCTTAGATTACTGTGATATAGTTTATCAAAATACCTCTCAATGTTTATCTAGAACAATCTGTGCATATTTATTCTCCGCTGTCCCTTCAGAACTCACCGCTGTGTGATGTTCCACCAACTCTCCTGCTCACTCTGTCCTCCCGACGTCAACCTCTTATTAACTTATTATTTATCTTTACATGCATTCATCTCAGTTCTCCTCAATCAAAGAGTCAAGAAACAAATAAGAAAACACTCATTTAAATATAAAGCTCCCTCTGATTGGAAACATTTTCCCTCATCAATTCACGGATTAACTTCTGTCCCCTCATTTAAAAAGGCTCTGGTTCAATATTTTTATAAACCATGTAATTGTTTTTGATCATTTTGTTGAATATTCTTGGTCATTTTTTTGTATTTTGTGACTGTATTTGAACGTTGTCTTAGTTTTTGTTTAATTTTGGTTTATTATGTGCCTAACAGTCAAGTGTGTGTTGATTTTGTTGTTTTGTTTTCTATGTTTATTTGACTGTATGTATCTTCCTGTCTGCCCTACTGTATCTGTGTTCTGTTGTTGTGACTATGAGGTGACGGTGAGACATCTCAAGGCATCTGGAGAAACATCTCAAACAAATAAATTCAGTTCAAGCCTAGTTCAGTAGAAACTGACAAACAGAGGTGAAACTGTGGAAATGATTCATTCTAGTGAAGATGTACGGAGTTTAGAAACACAATGGAGCACTTCCTGTGTTACCACATGACATCACAAGGTGGAACAGAGTGTTTTCTTTTTGAGAGAAGAACTCAGCCTAAATATGGATGAGTTTATGTGTTAAATGAGATGTTTTTGATCAAGATACAACATTATAACACAGATCAGGAAATAGATTGATATGGGTCCTTTATTTAATGAGGATCAAAATAGGTTCCATAAGTCCCAATAACTCGTCCTTTAGTCCCCAACCCCCAACCCCCCCCTCCCATACGCCATAAACCAGAACTAAACCAGGTCTAAAACCAGGACTAAAACCAGAACTTAAACCAGGACTAAACCAAGTCTAAACCAAGATTAAACCAGGACTAAATCAGGTCTAAAACAGGATTTAACCAGGTTTAAACCAGAACTAAAACCAGGAGTAAACCAGGTCTAAACCAGATCTAAACCAGGACTAACCCAAGTCTAAACCAAGACTAAACTAGGACTAAATCAGGTGTAAACCAGAACTAAAACCAGGTCTAAATCCAGGTCTAAACCAGTTCTAAAACCAGGACTAAACTAGGACTAAACCAAGTCTAAACCGTGACTAAACCAGCACTAAAACCAGAACTAAAACCAGAACAAAAACCAGAACTAAAACCAGAACAAAAAACAGTTCTAAAACCAGGACTAAACTAGGACTAAACAAAGTCTAAACCGTGACTAAACCAGACTAAAACCAGAACAAAAACCAGAACTAAAACCAGAACAAAAAACCAGAACTAAAACCAGAACAAAAACCAGAACTAAAACCAGGACTAAACTAGGTCTAAAACAAGGTCTAAATCCAGGTCTAAAACCAGGTCTAAAACCAGGACTATTCTGGGTCTAAAATCAGGTCTAAACCAAGTCTAAACCAAGACTAAACCAGCACTAAACCAGGACTAAACCAGGACTAAACCATACTGCGCCACCGCATCGCCCGGTCCGTTAAATATTGTCAGACATAAAACTGGTCCGTGGCTCTAAAAAGGTCGTGGACCTCTGCTTTAGTGTGTATATTACATGTATGCAGATGAGCGGTGGGGCGGTGGTGAGCGGGGGCAGATTAAACCAGATGCCCTTCCCTGATAGTCCCTTGTAGAGAGCAGGGGAACAGCACTGCGGCAGAGGTGATGGATGAGGAGAGAGTCCTGGTCACGCCTCATAGACTTGTGCTGAGGGAGGCTCTTATCCCCTCTACTGTAAATACTGAGCCTGCCTTTACTTCTCTTGTACTTGTACTATTATTATCTACTTTATACTCGCCGTCCCTCATGTACTTTACTGTCCGGATTCAATAAAGTGTTTGTTGAAATGTACGCTCGGTGCACTGTTAGGAATGAAAAATACGAGCAAGGAGAGAGAGGAAAGACTACAGTAGACGGGTTTGTACATTGGTTTGGTCCTGGTTTAGTCTGGTTCTGTTATTGTTTAGTCCTGGTTTAGTCCCAGTTTAGGCCTACTTTAGTTCTGATTTAGTCCTGGTTTAGTACTGCTTTAGTCCTGTTTTGGTCCTGGTTTAATCCTGTTTTAGTCCTGGTTTTAGTCCTACTTTATTTCTGGTTTAATCCTGTTTAAATCTTGGTTTAGTCCTGGTATAGTCTTGTTTAAGTCTTGGTTTATCCCTGTTTTAGTCTTGATTTAGTCCTGTTTTAGTTTTGGTTTAATCCTGTTTTAGTCCTGGTTTAGTCCTAGTTCAATCCTACTTTGGTTCTGGTTTAAATCCTGTTTTAATCTTGGTTTAGTCCTGGTTTAGTCCTGGTTTAGTCTTGGTTTAGTCCGAGTTCAATCCTACTTTAGTTCTGGTTTAATCCTGTTTTAATTTTGTTTTAGTCCTGTTTAAATCCTGTTTTTGTCCTGGTTTGATCCTGGTCTAGTCCTGTCTTAGTCCTGGTTTGGTTCTGTTTTATTCTTGTTTTAGTTCTGTTTAAGTCATATTTTAGTCCTGGTTTGGTCCTGTTTTAGTCTTGGTTTAGTCCTATTTTAGTCATGGTTTAGTACTGTCTAAATCTGGTTTTAATCCTGGTTTAATCCTGTTTTAGTCCTGTTATAGTCTTGTTTTCTGTTTTAGTCTTGGTTTAGTCCTGTTTAGTCTGTTTAGTCTGTTTTAGTCTTTTAGTTGTTTAGTCCTGTTTAGTCTTTTAGTCTGTTTAGTCCTGTTTTAGTCTTGGTTTAGTCTGGTTTAGTCCTGTTTTAGTCTTTAGTCTTGTTTGTTCTGTTTTCCTGTTTTAGTCTTGGTTTTGTTTAGTCTTGGTTTAGTCCTGTTTTATCTTGGTTTAGTCCTGTTTAGTCTTGTTTACCTGTTTAGTCCTGTTTCCTGTTTTAGACCTGGTTTAGTCCTGATCTAGTACCTTCCTGAAGACGAAGGGCTCCTCGTTGTAGGCGGGGTTCAGTCCGTTGTTCATGACCATTCGAGTACGGAACTCTTTACGGATCGTGTCTGTGGGGAGGCCGTACATGTCCACCTCCACGTATGTGCCGATCTTCTTATCCGACAAGAACTGCCCCGAGAAAACCTGAAAAAGGAAATGTAGAATTATTTAAACCAATAACATTACATTTTTTACATGTTTTGTTTAATTTATTTTATCTGATTTGTTACTGTTTTTTATGTTTAGGGTTATTTAAATCTAAAATGAGAGATAGCAATGCATAATGCTGATGTGTAATGTAGATTGTAGTTTTTTATCTGCCAAAACATATGTATTAATTTGAGTAAAAAAAAAGATAAAAGATTTTGTCATGATTAAATGATTGTGTTTCAAATAAAGTGAATATTATTAATAATATTCAGCTAAACTCATGTGTTAATGATGTTGAAATGTGTTGTAAAGAATGTTTCCTGCAGTGTTCCTCTGTTCTAGTATAATACAGCTGCTGGATGGAGAACAGTTCACGCACAATCGATTTTCCCATTACCTGGACACTGCAGGTAGCAGCAATGACGCCATCCACTGGTGTTTCTGAGAAAGGGTCAAACGTTCTGTCCGACCTCCTCATGAAATCTGGCTTCAACAAATACCTGAGGAAAACAAGATAATCTACAGTCAGCACAACTAAACCTAAAGTCACCATTTCAAAACACGTGGATCTGAGCGCTACACTGTAAAAAGAACGATGACAAAAAATGACGTGAGCTCAGTCAAAATATATTCATTTTGATTTAACCTACACATTATTGTTTATATTTCATTATAAGACTTATTATTAGTAGTTCTAATATGGCTTTTCCCACAAATGTGTATGTCAATAACTTTATAGATAATAATGATAATAATACAGATGGAAGCAAAACCTATTTTCTCCATCCTCCCCTCAAAACACCACCACCTCATATTCACACCACATTCATACTGGGTAATGTGGGTGAAGTGTCTTGCCTTAGGACACAACAACAGCGGTCTCCCATCCAAGGTCCTCCCCAGGCCCTGCTTAATATATAAAGGACTAAACCTGGAACTAAACCAGGATTTAATTAAGACTAAACCAGGGGGACTAAACAAGGACTAAATTAGGACTAAACCAGAACTAATCCAGGACAAAATTAGGATTTAGATGAGAAAAAAACTGAATTAAACCAGGACAAAATTAGGACAAGGACAGGATTAAACCAGAACTAAAATAGGACTAAATTAAGACTCAACCAAGACTTAACTCATTTAGGACTAAACCAGGAGGACTAAACCAGGACTAAATTAGGACTAAATTAGGACTAGACCAGGATTAAACCAGAACTAAACCAGGACTAAATTAAGACTCAACCAAGACTGAGCTCATTTAGGACTAAACCAGGAGGACTAAACCAGAACAAATCAAGGACAAAATTAGGATTTAGATGAGAATAAACCAGAATTAAACCAGGGTAAAATTAGGACTAAAACAGGAATAAACCAGAACTAAACCAAGACTAAACCAGGAGGACTAAACCAAAACTAAACCAGGACAAATTTAAGACTAAGACAGCATTAAAGCAGAACTGTGGCACTTGATTTTCCCAGTGGTCTCCAATCCAAGTCCTCCCCAGGCTCTGCTTAATATATAAAGGACTAAACCTGGAACTAACCAGGACTAAACCAGGACTAAACCAGGAGGACTAAACCAGGACAAAATTGGGACTAAACCTGGAGGACTAAACCAGGACTAAATTAGAAGTAAAGCAGAGGACTAAACCAGGACTAAATTCGGACTAAACCAGGAGCAGTAAACCAGGACCAAATTAGGACAAAGACAGGATTAAACCAGAACTAAACCAGGACTAAATTAACACTCAACCAAGACTCAACTCATTTAGAACTAAACCAGGAGGACTAAACCAGAACTAAAGTACACCAAATTTAGGACTAGGACAGCATTAAAGCAGAACTGTGGCACTTGATTTTCCCAGTGGTCTCCCATCCAAGTCCTCCCCAGGCTCTGCTTACGATATAAAAGACTAAACCTGGAACTAAACCAGGACCAAAATCTGGACTAAACTGGGTTAAAACCAGGACCAAACGTGAATGCACCCAAAACGACATGAATCCACGTTGTAAAAAAGTGAAGAGAGTGTGAGTGATGTAGAGTTGTGCTGGTGCTCGTCCTCTGCTGCAGTAATGTTCTTTCTAATGAGTGGATATTAGAGACAGCGCGGGGTCCCGGGGCCACGCGGGGCCACGCGGGGCTGCACTGTAGGGGGCAGTAATGAGATGTGACAGGCTTTATTTGACGCCTCTAATGGACGAGAGAAGGAGACAAACGGACAGGAAGTGAAGACGAGCTGAAGAAGAAGAAGAAGAAGACGGGAAACTCACCCGCAAGAGCCGTTGTACTCAAACTTCCCCTGGTTCAACTGCATGGCCAGATCTGAAAGAAAGACAGAGGGAGAGAGAGAGAGAAGAGAGAGAAGGAGGGAGGGAGAGAGAGAAGAGAGAGAGGTAGGGAGGGAGAGAGATAGAGAAGGAGAGAGAGGAGAGAGAGAGAAGAGAGAGAAGGAGGGAGAGAGAGAAGAGAGAGAAGGAGGGAGGGAGAGAGAGGGAGTGGGAGGGAGAGAGAGAGATAAAGAGGGAGGACGGAGAGAGAGAGAGAGGGAGAGGGAGAGAGGGAAGAGAGATGGAGGAGGGAGAGAGAGAGAAGAGAGAGGGAGGAGAGAGAGATAAAGAGGGAGAGGGAGAGAGGGAAGGAGAGAGGGCAAGAGAGGAAGGAAAGAGACAGAAGTGGGAAGAGAAACGGGGAGAAAGACAGAGAGAAAGGCAGAGGAGGGAGGGAAAGAGAGAGAGGGAGAGAGGAAGGAGAGAGAGACAGGGGAGAAAGAGAAAGGGAGAGGAGGGAGGGGAGAGAGAGAGAGAAAGAGAGAGAGGAGGGAGAAAGGGAGAGGAGGGAGGGAAAAAGAGAGAGAGAGTAGGGAGGGCAAGAGAGAGAAAGGGAGAGGAGGGAAGGAAAGTGAGCGAGTGAGAACAAATGGAGGGGAGGGAGGAAAAGAGAGTGAGAAAAAAGGCAGATGAGGGAAGGAAAGAGAGAGAGGAATGAGAGAGAGAGGGGAGAGAGAAAAGGAAAGAAGGGAAAGAAAGAGAGAGCGAGTGAGTGAGGAAAAAAGGGAGATGAGGGAAGGAAAGAGGAGAGAGAGAGAGAGGATGGAGATGAGGGAAGGAAAGAGACAGCGAGAGGAAGGAGATAGAGAGAGTAGAGAGAGAGGGAGGAGAAAGAGGGGGAAAAAGAGAAAGAAAGAAAGAAAGAAAGGGAGAGGAGGGAAGGAAAGAGAGAGAAAGAGAGTGAGCAGGAGGGAGAGAGAGAAGAGAGGAATAGAGAGAGAAGAGAGAGAAGAGGAAGGGGGGTGGAGAGACAGAGAGAGAAGGGAGCAAGGGAGAGAAAGGAGGGAGGAGAGAGAGAAACAGACTTTTACTTTAAATAAAACACAAAACCTGAATCACAAAATGTATGTAAAAAAAAAGCTGCAGTTCCATATTAGTATTGAACTTGGTGTGTGTGTGTGTGTTTGTGATTTGAGTGATGGAGATTTCCTGGTCTTTAGCGTTTCCCTGGAGCTGTGCACATGTCCTGCTCCCAGCTCCATCTGCTCTGACCCGTTCACCCTGTGGTTATAGGGCAGCAGCTGCTCAACAGGCTCCACTCACTCACAATGACAGTTTACAACACAGACGGCCTGTCAGAGCGCCAAAATCACACTGGACCAGCACTAAAACTGGACTAAAACTGGACTAAAACTGGACTAAAACTGGACTAAAACTGGACTAAAACTGGACTAAAACAAGGACTATACCAAGTCTAAACCAGGACTAAAGTAGGACTAAAGCAGGACTAAACCAGGCCTAACCAGGACTAAAGTGGGACTAAACCAGGACTAAAGCAGGACAAAACTAGGACTAAAGCGGGACTAAACCAGGAGGACTAAACCAGGACTAAAGCTGGACTAAACCAGGTCTAAACCAGGACTAAAGCGGGACTAAACCGAGGGAGGACTAAACCAGGGCTAAACCAGGACTAAACCAGGTCTAAACCAGGACAAAATTAGGACTAAGAAGGGAATAAACCAGAACTAAACCAGGTCTAAACCGGAACTAAACCAGGACAAAACCTGGATGAAATTAGAACTAAAACGAGAATAAACCAGAATGAAATCAGGATTAAATTGGGACTAACTGGGACCAGAACTAAACCAGGATTAAACCAGGACTAAATTAGGACTAAACCAGAACTGGACCGGGACTAAACCAGGATAACTCAAAACAGCAGTTTACAGTACAAAAAAATCTAACTATATCAGACAATTTAAAAAAGATTGTGATGATTGCACTTCACTTAATAGATATGTTTAATGCCATACTACGGAACATTCCAGGTAAAGCAACATCATCCCCATGGAGACAAATAACTGGCAGATACCCCCTCTATAAAAGTTACATAGCGCTTTACTTAAAGCATTTCATAAATATTATACGAAAAACTGTCTTGGCAGTTTTGTGTGTATTGTGTCACCATGGTAACTCCTAAACATCCCACCATTAGAGATACACGTAGAACACCCCCAGCGTGATACCCCTGCAAATTATCACGCTTCTGTAAAACATAATTTAGTAATATGCAAATAATAAGTAACAGTAACAGTTCAGTTTTGCGTTGTCCCCATGTGGTCAGTGTCTGTTTGCGCGTGCGGGGCGGAGGTCACGTGTTGCCGTGGTTACCTGGGGTTTGGAAGTTGAGCGAGACCATCTGGCAGCCGGCATTCCAGAAGATCTGAGGCATGTAATTACTGGAGTCCACTCGGCCTCCTTTGGGATAGATCCTGCTCATCTGACGCTTGTTATAACTGCAGCCGGGCTCAGGAAAATCAAGACTCAAAGATACACAAATACACACAAACATTTAAAGGGCAAATATTACGCTACACTGTTGTTTCCTCATCAAAAACATATCTGGAGTTGTGTTTTGTTTCACACACAAATACTAAAACATTCTAACAACATTTGACACTCACAAGAATCCATTTTGTGTAATATTGGACGTTTAATATCTACTTAAACGTGACCTTTTTCACTAAGTAACTTTCTGCTAATTTCGATGATTCACTACCATAGGACTGTAGTTATCTCTAGTAGTTGACTAGTTAGTGAGATTTTTTTTGGATTAGTTAGCTCATAGTTCAAAAATATTTACAATCTAAGTGCATTATTGATGAGAAGTATGTACTGTATTTTCTGCACTATAGGGTGCACTTAAAAGCCTTTCATTTCATCAAAAAAACGACTGTGGCTTTATAATCCAGAGAGCCTTATATATGAATTTATTTGGGTGTCTTAGTACGACTTTAGTAAACTACAAAGCCGCACCACTTGCAGCATTACGGCTACCATAGTCAGGAGCATCAGGAGTAATACATACTGTGATTCCTTTAAATATCAAAATGCACCTGTCAAGAGACACGCTTACAACACCCACTTTAAACTCAAGACTGTTATAAAGTTAAACTGCAGTGGATGAGAGAAGGAGACACACATTCATTAAGACAGGGAGACAGCGCCGAGCAATTTACGCCTCGATCTGCCAATGGATCATGGACGCCTGGGCTAAGGATCAGTATCAACTGTGGTCTGAGCTTTCACCAAGACCAGAATCATCACTGAACTGCCAGGAAACAGTAACCACACTGACTCTGATAATGATGAGAGGGATGTGGGCATGCTGGAACGCCTGAATCGCCCAACTGTTTAAACAATTATGAATTATTGTGAACACACTAACAATTTAGCGTCTCAGACAGTATTTTTTTAGGTGTTACAATTGAACAAAGTTGAGAGTTATTGTGAACGTGTTAAATAAAGTTTGACTGACTTATCTAACTGTTGTGTTTCGTTTAATGCGCCTTATAGTCCGGTGCGGTTTATATGTGAAAAAGTTTGAAAAAAGACCATTCAATGATTCAATGCCTTATAATCCAGAGCGCCCTATAATGCAGAAAATACGGTATTCTTTTTTGACATTTTGGTTTAATACAGCCTCTGTCTCTGTTATAAAAGTGTATCTTATTTGCTTAGAATTCAGAGAAATCATATTATTTTTGGGCCAATATGTAGGCTTTGATTATTTTCCCCAAATTCTGTGATTTAACTTTACTACAAACTCAAAAACACGGCCCTTTTTTACCACAAACCTTTAAGAGAGCGATGTAGAGAGCTGTTATCTTTTCACATTGAAGTGATAAAATAAATCTTGGTGTGTACTTTTTAGGCAACAGAGTGACCAAAACAAAAATATTTCAGAGACCAAATACTGCTAAAAAGTTGAAATATCAGTCTATCTTTACAGATACAACTCACCTTTATGTAACAGACAGAAGCCAGTGTTTCTGTCAGTCATCATTTCATCTTATGTACTCTTGCGTTTCACTGTGATACACTGTATTTATATTACTACATTACTATAAAATGTATGTCTTATTTGACACCATTCTCTTACTATTTTGTTATTCCTACTTATTTACAAGTTTTATTACCATTCTTATATATTTTTACTCTGTTATAATAATATAATGTGATGTATGAGTTACCAGAGGTCAGACTTGAGTCACTATTTTTAGGACTTGAGACTTGACTTTATTGGGGCTCGACTTGGACTTGAAGGTCATTGGCTTGGGACTTGACTCGGACTTGAGGCCGAGAAGACCTGAGAAGCACTTTTAAATCTGAATTCTTTCTATTCTGACTGTAATGATTCATACTAAGATCTTGTCGAGACATTTAAAAAGGAAATATTTGCATTTCTACAACTCTTATATAATTACTCATATATATGTACCTATACTATGATTTTTTAAAGTATAATTTTGTTTAAAATTCAAATAAATTGCAAAAATCTGAGCTATATTTGGTACTTTGGTTAAAGACTTAAAATGACTTGAAGCTCAAAGCAGATGACTTGGACTTGACTTGGTCTTATGGGCCAGTGACTCGAGACTCGACTTGGACTTGTTTGTATTTGACTTGGGACTTGACTCGGACTTGAGGTCAAAGACTTGAGACTTACTTGAGACTTTGCAAAACAAAGCCTTGGTCCTACCTCTGTGAGCTTCTGTGTCCAAGTCATGTCCCTTGTGGATCAATAAAGTTTGTCTAATTCTCTTTGAGTCACTAATATAATATAAAACTTGAAATATCTGCTCAAGTAACATTTAAATAGAAAGGCTAAGTTAGAATCAGCTTTGGTCATTTCACCAGGATAATTTAATTTGTTTCATGACATTTATGACCGGTTCCCAAATATTTTAACCTGAAATCTGAAAATAAATGTGGAGTAAGTGCATTTTTGGCAAATAATAAAAACTTGGATGTCATTTCTTAAAACAAGTCAGAAACATGTCAAAATAAAGCTAAATCTGCTCAAAAGAAAATAATGTTCCTGAAATCAATTCATCTGAACTAAATATTCTTTTTTGCAGTGCAGCGTGGGTTGGACAGTTAAACAGACGCAGAGCTATTTTTAGAGGGAACAGTTGGGGTCAAATCGTCCCATTACGCTCACATTAACTGGAGTCAGTGAATGCTACACTGGTCTCTGGGGGACCATAGATTTTACTGGACAAAACAGAGCAGAACAGTCTCATAGTTTTAAAACATCTTTGCAGTGATCTAAACTACAGATTCATAGTTATAAGTTATATTTAATAGTTTAATTATTGATACTACAATAATTTCAAATATGTTTTTTACTTCTGGGTTGTGTCTTGCCGTCTTTTTCACTGTTAGGACTCATATTACACTATTGATTACTGATTTATGTTATAATGTTTCCTCATCACAAACACACAGCAAAAACTGGAGGGTTCAAATTTCAGGGTAAAATATTTCAGAGTTGTTTTTAATACAAAAAGTGTTATTTTAACAATTTGAAAGATAAATGTGGGTTTGAGTTGGGGTTATTTGCCAGAGCTGATATGGTTGAAGTTAATTCAAGTTCCCCTAGTGTTCATTCAACTTCCTTTAGTGTTAATTCAACTTCCTTTAGTGTTAATTCAACTTCCTTTAGTGTTAATTCAACTTCCTTTAGTGTTATTTTGGCACCTCCCACCCACCACTTTAAACTCCGGCAAGAGAAGACCAGTTTGAACCAGTTTTGTACATCATTTCATTTTAAATTAACTAAAATAAAGTGTAAAAATAAAACACTTCTCTCTGTTTAGCTAAGTCAGGATAACCCTACAAAGTGTTATTTATTTACTCTCAAAATGTTAATATAACTCTTGATTTCGGGGTTAAACAGGAACTTTGATCCAGTGTTACTTAATTAACTTTTCCAAAAAATGTTAAATTAACTCTAGAACAGATTGGACTCATATAAACCCTGAGAAAATGTTGAAATCGATTCTGTGAGAGTCAATTTGAACACTCCACTATTTGCTGTGTACCTGGAGTTGTGTTTTGTTTCATTCACACAAACTCTGCATATTTAGGCTGAGCTCTTTTTAAACTCCATACATACAACTGAGGATAATAAAGCTCAACAATCCCATCTATTTAAACACGTCTGCAGTCTTCTAATCTTTCTAATTATAAGTTATATTTAATAGTTTTTAATAATTTATATAATATGGAATAAGTCTGGAAGAACTTCTGTTTGTGTTCCTATTTTGTTAATTTGTTATTGATTGCCCGAAAGTACATAAAAATCCCTTGCAGACCAAACACCATGTCAAAACAGGAGCTAAACTTGGAACTAAACCTAGACTAGAACAGGACCAAACCAGGACTAGAACAGGACCAAACCAAGTCTACATCAGGACTAAACTAACCTCAAAGCAGGATCAAAGCAGGACTAGAATAAGACCAAACCAAGACCCAATCACAGCAAATGGTAACTTTGTGATTTACTATTCAAATGTTTTCACTTTGATTCTGATCATTGTTCAGCTCTACTAACAAAATTGAACCCACGAGGAAATAAATAAAAGCTTAAATCTGAGTTGAAGGATACTTGACAAACTCGATGGCGTTGGTTTTCAGGTAACCCAAACCCACAGACTCGTTGAATGAAGACATGTTGTGGTGAACATTCCGTTCTGAAAAACAAGAATTATGTGAGAATTAAGTATGTTGTACAACATGCTAAAATGCAAAAGATAGAGAGATAGATGGATAGATGGATAGATAGATAGGGTTTAAGTTTTTTTCTATTTTTGGAGCAATAAAAACAGTCCTCCATCGAGACAAGCAGATGCAGACAAGCCATTTAATAAAGATAAGTTAATATGAAGATGAAGTGCCCATCTAGAATTACACCAGGACTAAATTAGGAATAAACAAGGACTAAATCAGCACTAAACCAGGACTAAATTACAACTAAATCAGGATTAACTCAGGATTAAACCAAGATTAAACAAGTACTAAACCAAGACTAAATTAGGACTAAACCAGGATTAACTCAGGACTAAACCAGGACTAAATTAGGAATAAACCAGGACTAAATTAGGACTAAACCCGGACTAAATTACGACTAAACCAGGATTAACTCAGGATTAAACCAAGATTAAACTAGCACTAAACCAAGACTAAATTAGGACTAAACCAGGACTAAATTAGGATTAACCCCGGACTAAATTAGGACTAAACCAGGACTAAATTTTGAATAAACCAGAACTAATTTTGGACTAAATTAGGACTAAACCAGCAATAAATTTGGACTAAACTAGGAATAAACCAGGACTAAGTTAGGGCTAGCTTTAGGATGATGAGAAATCCAGACTGTTGCCATAGCGATTAAAAATTTTCCTCAAAATGTTGTATGTAACAAAAGCTTGAACCCATGAATATCGGTGCATTATATTCAGTCTTTTGGTTGAGCTCTGGTCCAGTGAGCACTTACACAGATGAGTAAAGTAGATAGAAAAAACAGACAGACAGACAGACAGGGTTTATCTGTCCATCTAGTATCTATTTATCTATCGCTGTACCTTCTGCGACGTCAAAGCTCTGGAACTTGACGGGCTGTGCGTAGTTGACCATAGCAGACAGATACGGGTGGATGTTTGTGGTGGCTCCAACATAAGTGTACTGAGCAATGAGAGCTTCCTCTATGTCCTCGGCCACATCCACACTCTGTAACACAAAGAGAAAGGGACAGATGAATACTTAAAGGTCCTATATAATTTTCTATTTTCTGATCTGTTATGATGTTGTTTCATCGTCACAAACAGACCTGGAGTTGTGTTTTGTTTCATTCACACATGTTTAACACACAAACCTGCAGATTTAGACTAAGATCTTCTCTCAAAACTGAAAAACAACCTTATTCAAACTTGTGACATCATGTGGTAATACAGGAAATGCTCCACTGTGTTTTTAAACCCCATACACATTCACTACAATCATCTGGATGATTTCGGCCTGGGAACTGCCGATCTCTACTGAACAAAATGTAAAAGTAGCTGTTAACAAGAAAACTACCGCTTCATGACATCACAAGGTGGAACTGAGCATTTTGAGCTGTAGAGATGTAGACAGACTAATAATAAAGGGTTAATCAAACATGTGAATGAGACAAAAGACAATTCCAGGTATTTTTTGAGGAGGTAACATCATTTGACTTAAAGCTCACAAGACTTTTTCGCAATATATAACCTTAAAAAAAAAAGCTTTCAGATCCAAAGTGAAAGAGAGGACGTAATATGGTTCCTTTAGTGAACAGGAACGGCTGTTGTTTACTCAAACAATTGCATTTTTTATTTAAATAGATGTAACTGAATATGTTGATAGTGAAACAAGATAAAAACACAAAAATATAATCATAAATCTGTAATCTGTACCTTCTTGTTGTTGTCTTGGTCGGAGGCTTCTGAAATGTCTGTGGCGTCTGTTGCTTCGGTCACTTCAGAGATCTCTGTGATGTCGTCTTCAGTCACCTGTGAAACAAAGAAACATATTTATATATATAATACCAACTTGGTCCTGGTTGGGTCCTGGTTTGAGCCTATTTTAGTCCTGCTGTAGACTTGGTTTGGTTCTACACTAGAACTAGTTTAGTCCTGGTCTAGTCCTGGTAATTAGTCCTAATTTTATATTATTTAAAGAGAATGTATTTTACCCTTAGACTGTATATATGAATGGCTGTGTTTCAAATAGGAAGTGAGCATGGAGGCGCTTCTAGCTCCATCAGCTCTGGCTCCAATTGACTTTACATTGAAAAATTCACCCCTCTCTCTTTAACTGCTGCTGTGCGCCTCGTCGTTTTGCTTTTTAAAGGTTCATATTAGCCCGCTCTACGTGATCCTGGGGTTTTATTTTGCTATTTTGTCAGTAAATAAATTCCTATTCCAAATATGGAACTCATCTCCAAATTCACTCCTATAACTGCTAGCCTCATGAGCTTCATTTGACTGGAGCTGAACGCTATGGATGACGTCACACTCCCTTAGTCCACTTCTTTATACAGTCTATGATTTCACCATCTTACCTCAAATTTATCTGACTTTATTGTTCCACAGGGTTTTACATAAAAATAAGACACGCAGCTCTTCCGTCAGAAAAGTTACATAGTGCACCTTTAATCATCTAATTTAACAAGTATAACAGACAACTTATATAAACAGAAAGTGAAGTTTTTTTTACTGTCAATAAAGTGATTTCCTAAACACATGGTATGTCATATTATGTTGTTAAAGTATATGTTATTGTTTTATCTAGAAAGTTCATGAGGAAAACAACTATAGGCCAGCTCTATGGAGAGGCAACCGTCTTCACAGAGAGAATTATTGTGACATCTCCACGGAGACGAGCAGGTGATGGACCCTCCACCGGAAAGTTGTGTAATGCACCTTGATGTAGTTATAAAGTCCTGGTACCTTCTTGAAGCTGTTGTTGCACTCGTCTTTCCTGGAGCTGACTGCGTTGCCGTGGGATACGCTGTTTGTGTCTTTCTCGCTCACTCCGTCCGACAGGCTGCTCGGAGCCTCGGAGTTTAAATCTTTATCCTCTGCGTCCTTCTCCCCTGTAGCACATATAAACACGGTTCATTTACACTTAGTCACAAATGAGGTACTCAGTTATATTTGCAATTTCAATACAATTTCCTCCTGAGATTAATAATATACCATACTGTTCTTAATGTTATTTTTATAAACCAATAATAGCACGGCTCCTAAATGGGTTAAGTTTACTCAGTTACATTACATTTTGCTCCTAAAATCAACATAGGCCAAATGATTTACTAAAAGAATTGTCAACTTACTAAAATATCCCAAAAGCATTAGTGTCTGAGCTCATATTTTCAGTCTTTTTCTTTTTTACTCAAATTCAGATTGTCTTGTTTCACTGTGACAGCAACTTGAACACTTTTGTACTTCTATTTAAAGTGATAAGTCTGTAACGTTCTGGAAGTGGAAAGTCACGAGGCATGATTCCATGAAAATAAAAAGTTAAAACAACACACTTTGGAACATTCTTCATGGAGATGGATATGTTTTATGGCAGACTGTGGAATATTATAGCTAAAGGAACAACAAGAATCTAGTTTGTGGAGATGCAAGCCTGAACACAGCAATGACATGTTTTTTCAATGTTTTTACTGCAATAAACACCTCCATAATGAAACAACATGTTTTACTTGTTGGCCAAAAGTCAAATACCGTGGCTTTAAATTATTATTTATGTAGTGGCAGTTTAACTCCAGAGTTTGCCACTATAGCTGTGGGGGCTGTGTGGTTTTAGCTTGACTCATGTGTCTAAGATGAAAACCAAAAGAGTCAATGTTCCAAACTTACAGAATATTGGTTATGAGGTTTAATTGTAGATGCAGATTCCATAACTGAAGATTGCACAGTATATCCGGTTCACACGGTCAAAAAACTGTATTGCCTCAACCCTCTACAGCTTCCACACACAGAATAATCAGGCCACATAGGCCACCTGGCTATGAGCCACTAGGCTCCACCCCTAAGGCTCCACCCCAAACACCTTGAACCAATGTGGGACAAAAATGGCCGTAACAATAGGAGGGTTTCAGTCACGTGATCACAATGATGCACGAATTTCAGGTGGAGGGCAGGAAGTGAAGACAAACGCGACAAACACGGCTCTGGAGAACACAGATATGGAGAAGAGTTCTTATTGTCAGGATTTAGAGCCAGTAGCAAGACAAAAGTACAAGCAGTTAGTCGACAAATATATTGGGCTTGACCCTGATCTTATTGAAAATGAGAGAATTTTCAACCGAAGTAAAAGATTTGCCGATAATCGAGGCAGATGATATTACAAACTATTTAGCTCTTCAGACATCGTTCTACACCAGACAACAGATGAAGACGTACAAAAGTTTGGAGGAATATAACTTTTTTTGTCAGTGGATGAGTCCTCAACCTTGGTGCAAAACACCTAAATGATGATTATGGTTTGGTCTTGGCCGGGGTGAGTGTTTCTCTTATTTTATGTGTATAAACTGTTATGGGAAAAACTGCAGTGTATAAGCAGTGACCTCTATCTGAACTATTTAATGTCAACAAACGTCGTTAGCCGTTAGTCGTTAATGATTCGTTTATGTTTAGGTAAACCACAAAAAACAATTTATCTTTGTAACAAACCTTTGACGAAGTGTTCACTGCAGACACGAGCATTAGCGAATTCTGCTCCTCCCGACCGCAAACAGGTTTGTAATCCACTTTTTACAGCGTTGTTCTGTCGGCTTTTCCCATTTCTGACCTTTGTGGACGACTATACTCTAAAAAAATCGCTTTTCCTTCTCTCGGTTAGAACAATTGGCACAGCTGTAAACTACACAACACATCGGCATTTTCCTCCAGTCAGTTCACTTCCTGCCTCCATCTGATTTTGCGCTGACAAACGTAGCCCTGTGACGTCACATGAAACCCAGATATTTGGATGTCTGCTTTTAACTGTGCTTACTTAAACTATTACATTTTACTACTCACAACATTATATCTGTAAACAATATATTTTAATTTAACATATCTGGGTTTATATAAATTAATAAAATTAAAGACTAAATAAATGTATTTTTGTCTTGTCCCTCCTCTCTTTATTTCACACTAACATTTCTGATCTGTGTAATGTAACTCCTGTATCTTACAAACGTAATATTTAGCAGAGGTAAGTGAGTACGTACCATTCTCAGTCTCATCCTCTTCTCCCATTATAATCGCTGGAGTGTTGGTCTCTCCTGCTTCCATGTGTTTCTTAAAGGCCTCGAGTTGTTCTGTACAAATGAAATAAAAATACATTTACATTACAGGTTCTGTAATAATAATAATATAATAATCTCCACAGACAAAGGTCAGGTTTCATACGTACTTTGTTCCACTTCTGGTTTCAAGCGTTTGTTTTTGATTAGGATTTTTCTTTTAAGGTCGTTTGGAGAAGGCAGAGGCCGTCCAGCTTCGATCTTTGGAGCAAAAGAAAAAAGAAGCACCCCCAAAACATACATAGGAAAAATGAGTTAGTGTATTAGTTAAATGACTTCAAATCAACATTTTCTATTTTTAAGTGTTGTTAGTATTGGTAAAGATACTAAAATTTCAAACTTAAACTGTAAACTCTTTCTTTAGACAATAGAAAGTGATTGTCAACATCAAATCATAGTAATTTCTTTTCTATTCCCATGTGGTTTTACACAGTGTTGGGAAGGTGACTTTTAAAATGTATTCCCCTACAGATTACAGATTACACACACCAAAATGTAGTTTGTAACGTAATCCATTAAATTACTTAAATGAGTAACGTAATCTGAATACTTTGGATTACTTGATTTGCTGTAGAGAAGCAAAGACGAGGAAATCATATCATAAGATGTTTTGTCTGCTAAAAGAAAATAAAAAGCCCAGACTTTACTTAACTAAATTAAAAATATTATTGATAGAAGATGAGGAAACACGGTCCACGCAGCATGGTTTAGTTAAATCCTGGTTTAGTCCTGGTTTAGTCCTGGTTTAGACCTGGTTTAGACCTGGTTTAGACCTGGTTTAGACCTGGTTTAGACCTGGTTTAGACCTGGTTTAGTCCTGGTTTAGTCCTGGTTTAGTCCTGGTTTAGACCTAGTTTAGACCTGGTTTTAGTTCTGGTTTAGTTCCGGTTTAGTCCTGGTTTAGACCTGGTTTTAGACCTAGTTTAGTTCCAGTTTAGTCCTGGTTTAGACCTAGTTTAGACCTGGTTTTAGTCCTGGTTTAGACCTAGTTTAGACCTGGTTTTAGTCCTGGTTTAGTTCCAGTTTAGTCCTGGTTTTAGACCTGGTTTAGTGTTCGGCAATGAGTGGAATTAAGGAAAAAAAAAGAAAAGAAAAGGGGGATTTAACCCAAAATGTAAAAACAGAAAAATACTGCTGTGTAATCCAATTACCACTCACTGAAACAGTAACTGTAACTGAATACAGTTACTCATAATTTGTACTCTGATTACATAACTCCGGTACATGTAATCTGTTACTCCCCAACACTGGTCTTACATTTCAGAGTTTCTATACCAGCTTTAGTACGTATCTGCTTTTCTATACTTTTGACAACCTCTGGTTTGTCTGATCAGGATATTCTCAATTAAACTAAAGCAGCACTATGTAACTTTTCCAGTTAAAGCTCTACCACATGTTTGTCTCTATTGTCTTGTATTGCTTTGCTTGGAATGTTCTGCAGTATGGCATTAAACTGCTCCATCTCCACGGGGACAAGCACATGGCAGGAGCTCCACCAGAAAAGTTACATACTGAGTTTAATTTCAACTCGTGTGAATAGTGTGTAACAAAAAAATAAAAAGACAATAAGTAATATTTACAGGGTAGTTTTCCAGTGGCTGCTTCAGAAGTAGGTCCCCAAATATTTCTTCACAATATTTGGCCATCTTGTACTGCTGCGGTTTACTGTGAATAAAATAAAAAGACATAATAACGTCAACAAAGTATCTGTCAACTGTTTTATAGAAATTAACTTGAAAATTTTCATAACACACCACCAGTCAAAAGTTTGGACAACCATCTCATTCAATGTTTCTTTTTTCTATATGTTTACTACGTTCTACTTTTTAGATACAAACAAAAGACATCAAATATATAAAGCAAGATATATGGGGTTTTGTAGTAGTCTTCCACAAGAGAAAACGAGAAAATCCATCACTGTCCACATTCAAACTCCACTTTAAACTTAATATATATATGAAGGAAAACCAAGTCTGTGAACACTTTTAATCTGCTGTTTTACTCTTCTGATTTATGTCTGTTTGAAAATGTTTTATATTTTGTATTGATATTTATTATAATCTTGCATATTTACACTGTAATTCCACACTGTCCTTATTAAAATAAATAAAATAAAATAAATAACTCTACTAAATATTTTCTGACAAAGCAAAGAGTAGTTACTAAAATCTATATTTAGACTTAGACTTACACAGACTTTATTAAGGGGAAATTTTGGACACCATAGCTCAAAAATCACAATATATTATAATAACAAAGAGAAAAAGATATAAATGGTAATGATTAGATTCTGAATAAGAAGCAAAAATAGTAAGAGACTGGTGTCAAATAAGGCATATCAATGTAAAAATGTATATGTACAAGTTAAAATAAAATATACAAATATAGTAACACAAATAGATCTTAGCTACATACAAGTAAAGTTATTTAATGTGTTCTTCTTTGCTGCATAATTCCATATATCATGCTTCATATATCCAGTGTTGGGGAGTAACAGATTACATGTACCGGAGTTACGTAATCAGAGTACAAATTATGAGTAAATGTATTCAGTTACAGTTACCAGGACTAAACTAGGACTAAACTAGGACTAAACCAGGTTTAAACCAGGTAAACCAGGACTAAACCAAAACCAGGACTAACTAAACCAGGTCTAAAACCAGGTCTAAACCACTAAACCAGGACTAAACTAAACCAGGTCTAAACCAGTAAACCAGGACTAAAGAAGGTCTAAAACCAGGACTAAACTAGTACTAAACCAGGACTAAACCAGGACTAAACCAGGTCTAAACCAGGTAAACCAGGACTAAAAAGGTCTAAAACCAGGACTAAAACTAGTACAAACTAGTACTAAACAGTCTAAACCAGGACTAAACTAGGACTAAACCAGGTCTAAACCAGGACTAAACCAGGTCTAAACCAGGTCTAAACCAAGTCTAAACAATATGACACCTAACAGTCGGTGGACATAATTTAAAGCAGCAGTGATCTCATATAAAAATCATTTCTCTATCAATAATATTTTTAATATGGTTAAATCTGGGATTTTTATTGTCTTTATGCAGACAAAACATCTTATGTTAAGATTTCCTGGTCTTTGCTTCTCTACAGCAAACAAAAGTCTGTTCATGGAGACTTGGGCTCAAAAGACAATTTGAAGAGAACAAACAAGAATTTTCAGGATGTGGTTGTTACATTCATGTAGTTTTAAAAAGCATGACAACATCAAGTAATCCAAAGTATTCAGATTACGTTACTCACTTTAAGTAATTTAATGGATTACGTTACAAACTACAGTTTGGTGTATGTAATCTGTAATCTGTAGGGGAATACATTTTAAAAGTAACCTTCCCAACACTGCATATATCTGATGTCTTTTGCTTGACTATAAAATGTAAAAAGTGGTAAATGTACAGAAAAAAACAACAACAGTGAATGAGATGGTGTGTCCAAACTTTTTTCTAGTAGTGTATGTGTTTATATTTTACCTGCAATGGTTTTCAAATGACAGAATGACAGGGTAGTCTGACGTGACAAAAGCTGTTTCCTTAATAGCTTGAATAACATCCTGAAAAATAAAAAATATGTGAAGTGAGAAAGCTTACAGTTCAATCCATTTTAGGTGCACTGTCACATTATGTCCACTAGATGGCAGCATGTTGTAGGTAACGGTCCATACCTTAAACAGGATGTCTGTGCACATAGCTTTTCCGTGGGTGATGATCGGCTCCTGGTCTTCTCCTTTTCCATCCCAACAGTCCAGCTCCACACACCTGATGAAAACAAAACAACAAAATAAAATTATGATCTGGTCAAAAGCGTAAAGGGCCCAAATTACACTATTTTCTGATGTTATAATGTTGTTTCTTCATCACAAACAGACCTGGAGTTGTGTTTTGTTTCATTCACACATGTTTAACACACAAATTCTGCATATTTAGGCTAAAGGAGTTCTGCAGATTCAAATTCAATTGCTTTACTGTCATTGTCATATAAAATCACAACGAAATTACATTGCACCCACCCTATACACCCACTATGTAAACATGAACACACAGTAATAGTAATAATATCAGTGCAGGCACAAACAGTACACAGTCTTATCAGTCTTCTCTCAAACAGAAAACACTCTGCTCTACCTTGTTTTTAACCCCATACACCTTCACTAGAATCACTTCAATTATTTCAGTCCTGGAACTGCCCATTTTTACCGTACCAAAGGTAAAAAGTAGCTGTTAGATGTAGACTGATGTAGACTGAATGCCATTTCAAACACTTACCTGACAAAGTTAAGAACTTAATGGACTACATTTCTAGTTTTAACTTATTACAGTCTGATGAAAGTGAGATTATTTTAAAAACGGTAAACAGCACTTTTAGATTCCAGAAGGTTTTGAAGCTCACAGGAGAAAGACAGACTAAAGCTGGAATACATAAACACAACTGTAGTCGCCACTTTTCCTTTGTGCATGAGCTAAAAACATTGTAACGTGGCTGAAAGCTCATCCCATTCACGTACATACAACCTTCTTACCACAAACTGTGTTCCAAATAGGAAGTGAGCATGGGGACGCTTTCAGCTCTATCAACTCCGGCTCCAGTTAACTTTACATTGAAAATTGTCGCTCATCTCTTTGCAGTGAGACTCATCATTTTGGTCTTAAAATGTTTGTATTAACCTGCTCTACACGATCCTTGTGTTTTTATTTCACTATTTTGTCCAAAAACGAGCCCCTTGCAAACCTTTTGGACGAGAGGGGGATGGAGGAGTTTAGAACAGTTTACCAACAGTCATATGACCATGGAATTTAAATTCTGTATTTGAAAAACTTGATTTAATAGCAATTTTTGTATTCATTAAAGGAAAAAAATTTAATTAAAAAAATGAAATCTGCTCCAAATTCTCTCCTATAACTGCTAGTCTCATAAGCTTCATTAGACTGGAGCTGAACGCTATAGGTGACGTCACACTCCCTTAGTCCACTTCTTTACACAGTGCTTCATTAATAGTTTAGTATAGATACCTGCAGCCGGACAGCAGCACTTGGCGGTACATCTCCACAGAGGACTTCCCTCCAAACTGCCTCCCCGTCAGGTACGTGTTGTGGGAGGAGCTGATGAAGTAGTGGGCCAGAGGCTGGTCCATCTCCTGGTACAGCTCCAGACGGTCCAAAAACACCGGAGCGTTCTCATCGGACATCAGGTATCGGCAGAAACCATCACTGGACATGAGACCTGAAGGATAAGAACAGTTGAGGGTTTGTGTCAACTAGGGCTCTGCAGTTAATCCAGTTTTAAATATATTACATATTTCTCTATTTTCTCATTGTTGTTTTGTTTCATTCACATGTTTAATACACAAATCCTGCTATTTGGGCTTTCTTTAATCAAACTTAAGCTTCAGTCATTTCTTATAGTCAATGATCAGCTTGGTTATTTTTAAGAGAGAGGTTTACAGCCTATACTCTATAAATAAAAGCATGGAGTGTGGAGAAGAGTTCAGACCTGGAGGAAGAAATTTAACTATTTATCTGTATTAAATTGCATCGATTAAAGCTTGTACATATTCTGTAAATTAATACTGAAAGGCATTTAAATAAATTTTTAATAAGGCCAACATTTTTAATAAAAAGTGTGGTGATTATTTTAAGGAATGTAGTGCCACTGTGTCGCTGGTAGAGGGCGCCACAACATTACAAACTACAAAAGGTAACATCTAGATCTAGAAAGTTTCCTGAAATATTCTACAGTATGGCATTTAATTTAACAATCTCCATGGAGAAAAGTGGGCCACATCACTAGACCAAGTTACAGGTCAGCTCTGTGGAGAAGTGGGACCCCTCACAGTAAGAATAGCAGTTTGGAGAAATAAAAAACACCTGTAAATGAATAAATACGATATATATATTTGATTAATGCCGTACTGTAGAACATTCCAATCCAAGCAATGACATCACTATGAGGCAAGCAGGTGGAGGATACAGTGCACCTTTAAAGTTATAATACAATATAAATACAAATACAAAAAGGATCTAGAGTGAAAAAAACATAATAATAATGTTATTGAAAGTGTGAAAATCCGATCTACAGTATATCAGTTTGATTTCCAGGCGTTACCTTTCTTCTTGAGGTCCTCGTCCCTCTCGTACTTGTCGATGATTTGCATGGCTCTTTTGGGGTCGTAGAAGGGGAACAGGATTTCGTTTAGTCTGGGGTCACGCTGGTTCTGGAGATTTAAAGATTGAACAGTCAAACACATCTCTTTATAAAGAACTAAGACTAGAATACACACTCAAAATGGGATGAAAACACTTAGTAACAAAACCCAAATTACAGCTAATGTGATGTTGCTCAGAACAGATTAAAGGTAAACATAACACTATTTTCTGATCTATGTTCTAATGTTGTTTCCTCATCACAAACAGACCTGGAGTTGTGTTTTGTTTCATTCACATGTTTAATACACAAATCCTGCATATTTAAGCTGAGTTCTTCTGTTAAACGGACAACACTCTGTTCCAACTTGTGATGTCATGGGTAATACAAGAAGTGCTCCACTGTGTTTTTACACTCCAAACACCTTCACTAAGTTGATTTGGATAATTTCAGCCCTGGAATTACCAATCTCTACTGAACATATATAGCTGTTAACTTGAAAACGTCATGACATCACAAGGTGGAAAAGAACATTTTAAGCTTGGATGATGTAGACAGACTAATAACAAACATTAACAAACGTGTGTGAATGAAACAAAACACATCTCCAGGTTTGTTTTTGAGGAGGTAACAACATTTTCACCTGTCTTAAAGCTCACAAAAGTCATTTTTGTGGGATATAGGATCTTTAAATATTCAATGTAGCAAACATAATAAAATGACACTGTAAATGACTTCATAATAAAAGGTCCATAAAAATACTATATTTAACACAGCTATCAATAGGTGAGCTAATGGCTAATATTTACACTGTATAAACCTAATAGCAACTAATCAAAATCTAAATTGAAAATTCTATAATTCAAAATGACAGAAATTATACTTGAGTCAGGGTCACTGTTTCTCTTATTTTAAAATTTCCCTTAGATAAACAAACACGGCTATTTTTGTTGAAGTCATTGCCATAAACAAACATGTGCATTTAAATCATAGACTGTATTTATAAATGGACAGAGCTAACCACATTCAAAACAGGAAGTGAGCATGGGGGCACTTCCAGCTCCATCGACTCTGGCTCCAATTGACTTTACATTGAAAAATTGTCCCCCCTCTCTCTGTAACTGCTGCAGTGAGCTTTGTCATTTTGGTCTTAAAATGTTAGAATTAATCAGTGTTGGGGAGTAACAGATTACATGTACCGGAGTAGTTACATGTAGTTAACTGTATTCAGTTACAGTTACTGTTTCAATGAGAGGTAATTGGATTACAGTTACTTTGTTGAAATAAGTGGATTACACGGCGGTATTTTCTTGTTTTCACATTTTGGGCTATATCCCTTTTTTTTTTTTTTTTCCCCAGTAATTCCACTCATTGCCGGACACTAAACCAGGTCCAAACCAAGACTAAACCAGGACTAAACCAAGACAAAACCAGGTCTAAACCAAGACAAAACCAGGACTAAACCAGGACTAAAACCAGGTCTAAACTGGGTCTAAACCAAGATTAAACCAGGTCTAAACCAGTTTTAAACCAGGTCTAAACTAGTTCTAAACTAAGTCTAAACCAGGACTAAACCAGGACTAAAACCAGGTCTAAAACAGGACTTAACTGGACTAAATCATGCTGCATGGACTGTGTTTCCTCCTCTTCTATCAATAACATTTTTAATTTGGTTAAGTAAAGACTCAGCTTTTTTATTGTTTTTTAGCAGACAAAACATCTTATGTTACAATATCCTGGTCTTTATTTCTCTACAGCAAATCAAGTAATCCAAAGTATTCAGATTCCGTTACAAACTACATTTTGGGGTATGTAATCTGTAATCTGTAGGGGAATACATTTTAAAAGTCACCTTCCCAACACTGGTATTAACTCACTCTACATGATCCTGGTGTTTTTATTCCACTATTTTATCCGCTCCTATAACTGCTAGCCTCGTGAGCTTCATTTGACTACAGATTAAACACTCCCTAAATCCACTTCTTTACACAGTCTATGATTTAAGCTCATTTTAGACATTATTCACAAGACAAAACAATAATAAAACACGACAGTATACTGGGTTGAAGCGCTGCACACAAAATGATCGGAGCAGGAGGTGTCCACTAAAACTACAGAAGCAACTAGAAGCAGGATTTTAGGCAGGACTAGGATTAAGCAGGTTTACAGCCACATACGAATTACAAAACAAGCTTAAAGCACAACCTAGTACAGGCAGGGTCAAACCAAGCACACACTGCAGAGGGGGGGGGGCGGGCACGCATGCAGAGGAAGAGGAGGATGCAGAGGAGGGAGAGGAGGAGAGGGGACGCCCTTGTCGTTAGATAAAAGAAGTTTCAGTTTAATATTTAAAGGGCCCATATTACACTGTTTTCTGATCCATGTTATAATGTTTCCTTCATCACAAACAGACCTGGAGTTGTGTTTTGTTTCATTTACACATGTTTAACACACAAATCCTGCATATTTAGGCTGAGTTCCACTGTGTTTTTAAACTGAATTTGGAATATGAATGGTTCTGATTACCATTTTTTGGACTATAAAGTGCACTGGATTATAAAGTGCAATATCAATAATGTTGAATTCTCTTGTCTATTTTCATACATAAGGTGCACTGGATTATAAAACATTAAGTGAAACAAACGGACGACACTTGAGACTGACTCCTTAGGGTCCCAATCTTTGAACTTTGTTTTTTTTTTTTTTTTTTTTTTTTGCTTTTTAAATTTTTTTTAATTATATATCAAACAGTCAAGTGTGAGTGAGTGTGTGTGAGTGTGAGTTTGTGGTTGTGTTGATTTTGTTGTTTTCATGCTTTTTTGAATTAATGTATCCTACTGACTGCCCTACTGTATTTGTCTTTTGATGTTGTGAGGACCCCCTCGAAAACGAGATTGCAAGACATCTCAAGGGACTTATCCTCCAAATAAATAAATTCTAAATTCTAAATTCCTTACCCCAGGCATCCACCATCCATTGGCAGATCGTGGTGTAACTCGCCCGGCATTGTCTCCCTGTCTTGGTGAATGTGGATTATGAATGTGGGTGGATCATTTAAATCTGAATTTTTATTTCCTACGAGGACGACTCAAATAAACATTGAGTAATAATGTGTTTAATGCAGCTTTGTGCACATTTGTTTACATTTTACAGAAACAAAACTTAAAACCACATGGCTCATTTGCCTAAACTATAAGCGCTGAAAAAACAGCTCTTCTTGTGCGCTGATGCAGTTCAGCTTCTGTCGGACTCAGTGAGGCTCCTGACTACAGTAGCTGTAATACTCCAACAGTCCATCAAGCAGTGCGGCTTAGTAGTTTACCAAAATCGTACTAAAACATTTTGACAGATTTTTGAGTGCAGTGCACCACATACAGTCGGTTTGAGGTCAGTAACCACAACCGGAATATTAATAAATAAGGCACACCTGATTATAAGGCGCACTGTCGATTTTTGAAAAAAATTAAAGGATTTTAAGTGCCCCTTATAGTCTGAAAACTACGGTACAATGATGTCTATACTTCTAGGACATAAATAACTTGTTGTTTCAGTGTACTTTTAGTATTTCTTTGCTCAATTGTTCGCTCAATTTTTTTTTCATTTACACATGTTTGAGTGACTCTTTATTCTTACTCTGTCTACATCTCCGGAGCTCAAAACGACAAAACACAACTCCACGTAACATTATAACATAGATCAGAATTGATTGACGGTTTTTGCAGTGTGGGGACTATTGGCAGTACTGTATAGATTTTTTTTTTTTGCTGTGCAGCCTTGTTCTGCCCACATCAAGGTCTCCTCCAGCTGCTTTTTTATTTTAGTTTTCAAGGTCAGTCCAAGGGCAACCTCCTCCCGACAGGAAAAACATGACGCAAAACCAACACAGACACAGAGAAGTTAATGAATGATAAAAAGCTTACTTCATTCAGAAAGCTGACTAACTGGTCTACTGTTAAATAATCAGTTTTGTTCCCATTGCTGCAAAGAATTAATTAGAAAAAAAAGAAAAAAAAATACAAGTTATGCTTCTTAAAATAGACACCCTTTGCATTCATTCAAACATTCGGCAGAACGATATACGTCATTTTAGTAAAAACATGTTAATTTTTCACAGTGAAATGACTGCACTGTAAAAGCAGGTTAGGCTGTCCAGACATAGTTAGTGCAGCAGGCTAAGAGACACTGTCCACATTGTAAACACAACAATATACACAACTACACCGCAAAAACAAACACATACATGAGTTAAAATGACTTGAGTTCAGAATCTTTTTGGCTGATTTGACCTAGTTTGGGTTTATTTAAAGTGTGCATGACAGGTTTTTATGACTACCTTATTTTGACTTTATTTGGTGGGATAATACCTGTTGTAAATATAATGTGCAAACGTTTTGTCCCAGATTACATCATGGTTGCTAGGTAACTGTTATGGAATTCCCTAGTGTGATGCGTTATGATTTCTAACCAGGAAATAAAATTTAAAACCTACAAACTGGCAAAACTGGGAAAAAATTTGTCTTAAATCTTAAATATATAATGAATTTAACTGTGTTTTGATAAAATTAGTAGTCTAATCTGTCACTTTAAAGCTGCACTGTGTAACTTTTCTGGTGGAGAGTGTGCCATCTGCTTTTCCTGGGATGTTCCACACAAAGATGGTACAGTCATTGTTTTGCAAGTCTCAAGTAAGTCTCAAGACTTTGATCTCAAGTCCGAGTCAAGTCCCAAGTCAAATACAGACAAGTCCAAGTTGAGTCTCGAGTCACTGGCCCAGAAATCCAAGTCAAGTCCAAGTCGTCTGCTTTGATCTTCCAATCATTTCAGGTCTTTAAACCAAAGTACCAAATATAGGTTAGACTTTTGCAACTTGTATGATTTTTAAGATAAATTGTACTTTTAAAAAAATCATAGTATATTTATATATGAGTATTTATAGAGTATATACAGTAAGAGTTGTAGAAATATAAATGTTTCCTTTTTAAATGTCGTCACAAGATCTTAGTGTGAATCATTACAGTCAGAATAGAAAGAATTCAGATTTAAAAGTTCTTCTCGAGTCTTGTCAAGTCCCAAGTCACTGACCTTCAAGTCTAAGTCGAGTCCCAAGTCTTCCTCCATTTTATCAAGTCAAGTCTCAAGTCCTAAAAATTTAAACAAAACATTAAACAAATATATATTGTATTTATTCAATTACAGGAGTTTCTATTAAACTACCACAAAAACATGTATTCTTAATTATGATTGTGAGCAGGTCCACTTCTCCACAGACCTGACCTGTCACTTAGCCTGGTGATGTGGCCTGCTGTCTCTATGGAGATGCCATACTGTGAATAAAATGCCATACTGTAGAAGATTTGAGAAAAAAACAACAACAACATGGAGTGGAATTGGTGGACCCCCTGGTGGACCTTTAATTGAAATACTTGTATTATTTAACGTTAGATTTTATTGGCATTCAGTGAAATACAGTAGTAGATTTTAACTGTACACATGACCAGTTTAAGTGTAATGTTGTTGTTTTTTTCCGTTAGTGAAATATGACTTGTTCCATTAGCAAATTGTTTTTATTGACCAGTCAAAATGTACTCACATCCAGATCAATACTTAAATCAATACATTTTAACTTAAGATGTTTTTGACATACTGCAGACACATTTCTTCTTTCAAGCTTTCTGGTTGAGGGTCCGTCGCCTGTTTGTTTCTATGGAGATGCCATTGCTCTGCCCGGAATGTTCCACAGTGTGACTTTAAACAGCTCTTCCTTACATTTATTCAATTTTATAGCTCAAAAATACAAGCATTCTACAAAGATCTGACCTGTATCTTGGTCTGATTTGGTCTCCATGAAGATAAAAAGGATTAATGCCATACTGTGAAACATTCCAGACAAAGCAACAACATCTCCGTGGAGAAAAACAGTTGACGGCCCACGGAAAAATTACACAACGCATTTTAGTTTAGGATAAAGCGCCCCCTGCTGCACTAAGATGTACATGATTTTGTTAATGGTTATTGTTGACATGATAAAAGCCGAACAAAACCGAAATGCCTTTTTGGAATTAATAAATTAATAAAGTTGCTGACTGATCAAATGTAATTGAATCATAAGTCAGAATAAGAAGGTGAAAGTCATTGTAACCCATGCTACCTATTCTCTTCTGCAGTGTAGTTCAGTCTTATTACATTCCATTAAAAACAGAGGAGGAGGGATTAAACTGGAGACTCACATCTTCTTGAAGAGCTCCTCGATGTCTATGCGTGGGCAGATCTTCTGGGTCAGGGCGTAGAAAATGTCAAAGGTAAAATCTGAAGGTTCAATTTCATCGTTCTGTGGAGACAGTTTAGAAATGATAAAGAATACCGGAGTTACTTAGAGCAGATTAGAAGATTAGTTAAAAGGTTAAAAGGTCCTACATTACACAAAATTGACTCTTGTGAGGTGTAAGCCATGTCATCAGGGTTCCCACTCTTCCACTGACAAAATTTCAAAACTTTTCCATGACTTTTTCATGATCTAAAGTGAATTTTCCATGACTTTACAGTACGTACATTTGTAGAATTGATCAGACTTTTAGAGCTAAGTATGAAATGTGAACCCTTTCCACTCACCTTATGGTTTGGGATTATAGTTATTTAACATTTAAAATACTGTCAGTGCATTTATTGTCGTCTCTTTTACACAAAAGACGCACACGTTAAGAAATAATCAGAACAGCCTAATTCAGGGTATCCCCAGGTTTGACTAACCCAGATTTAAGACTTTTTTAAGACCTTTTACAGACCACTTAAATGAAAATTAAGACCAACATCGCACCCGTTATGTGGGCAAAAAACACCAGATCCAATTCTAATAATGACCAACCAACTACAATATCTAGAATCGAAGAGCCTTAAACCTACACTTGCAACATCTACCTCCCCTGTACTGATTGTTTACTCATTGCCGTCGGTGCCAGAAACCAAAGTATTGTTTGTGCATCCTCCAAATTAGACGTTCATTTCATGTTACACTATTTCACATTGTTGTTTTTTTTGCACTGCAGCCCAGTTGAGTAAATAAAAAAACAGGCTAATGAAATTTAAGACCTTTGTGAAAAAAATAAGACTTAGACAACATAATTTAAGACTTTTTAAAGACTTTTTATGAACATGAAATTTAAGACCTTTACAGACTTTTGAGATCCCGAGGCTACCCTGTAATGAGAACTTAACAGAACGTTGTAGTTGCATGAAAGAGATACTAAAATTCCTTGACTTTACCAGGCCTGGAAAATGGCTTTTTCAATTTCCATGAATTTTCCAGGATTCCAAAACCATGGGAATCCTCTACAGGGGTCATTCCACCTCAATTCACCCAAAAAATTGCAATTTGAACACTCATATTGTCCACTTACAAAGAAAATTGGTGTATGGGTAAGTCATAGCCAAGAAAAATCTCAAATTTTAGTTTGATCGGACCAACGGTTTCCGAAATATCGCAATTTCATTTTTTTTCCACATTTTGCGTGGTCGCACTTTTGAGATGAATTATGTTACGACCTTGAAACTGACAATAAAGGACACGCCCAATCTCAATGACACAAACAAGAAAAATATAGCCCTATACGTCTACTACAACATATAAAAAATCTGGAGGGGTTTTCTTTTTTATTTTCACACGAATTTACCTAAAAGTTGACTTACCCCCATCTTAAAACGTGCCAAATATCAAAATTTGACAAAGTAGGGTTGAACTCATTGGGTGAACTGAGGTGGATTGACCCTATAATGTTGTTACCTCCTCAAAAACAGACCTGGAGTTGTGTTTTGTTTCATTCCCACATGTTTGAGTCACACTTCATTATTAGTCTGTCTACATCTCTGAAGCTCAAAATGCTCTGTTGCACCTTGTGATGTCATGTCGTTGTAGTTTTCAAGTTAACAGCTCCTTTTACCTTTAGTTCAGTAAAGATTGACAATTCCAGAGCTGAAATAATGTAAATGATTCTAGTGAAGGTGTGTGGAGTTTAAAAACATCAAAGGTGGGAGAAGAACTCAGCCTAAATTTGCAGGTTTGTGTGTTAAACATGTGTGAACGAAACAAAACACAACTCCAGGCATTTTTATGATGAGGAAACAACATTATAACATGGATCAGAAAATAAAGTAATATGGTCCCTTTAATGTCTTTTTTCCTATTTGGTTCTAGATTCTGCCAGTGGGCTCAATTTTCCTGTGTACTTTTCTTCCCTTCTGGACATCCAAAAAATATATTAAAAGTAGCTTGAAGTCACTTGCAAAAGGTCAAATGAAAAGTTACAAAAAAAAAAAAAAGAAATGTTAACTTTAAAAACACTGCAAAAATAAGTTTACTCCCTTGAAACGTTGTATATTGTGTATTTCTTACTACTGTTTTCTTATTGTTCTTTGAGGCAGATTGTGTGATACTTGATAAACTTTAAAAGTGCCCATATTACTGTGTATTTAGGCCGATGTGGCTGTTAACTTGAAAATTACCACTTCATGACATCACAAGGTGGAACAGAGCATTTTGGGCTTTGGAGATGTAGACAGATGAAAAATAAAGGATTCGTCAAACGTGTGAATGAAACAAAACACAACTTCAGGTCTGTTTTTGGTGAGGTAACAACATTATAACTAAGGCTGGGTATCGTTAGGAAGTTGCCGATACGATACATATCTCGATACGTGAGTCATGATACGATACATATCTCGATACAGTGAACTTTCGATTCGATACGATTCGGTACGATATATTTCAAATCAATTCGATACGATTCAATAAAAAATAATCGCTACATCATGGCTGTGATGCTAAACGTCTTTGTTAAACCACTTCTTGTGCAAAGTTAAAATGAAACATGCACATCAAAACCATGAAAGTATCAAATGTGTTGCATAAAAGAGTTTCCTTCCTCTAAACAAGCATCAAAACTGTAGCTCTGTAATAAAATCATTTAGTTAAACATATCAAAAAATACTCTTGGCCATATAGTGATATAGCAGCCCATGATATCAATGCTGTATCATCACATTAAGCGATACAATATATCGATATTTTGATATTTTTGCACACCCCTAATTATAACATGGTTTAAAGGGACAGTCCAGAATTTTGGACATAGGACCTCATTTCCTCGTGAGTGTTGGAGACGTGTGGAGACACTTTAATAAATATTCCATCCAGTCAGTGTCGATGTAAGTGTCTGTTACGGGCCCCGGCCCTTTGATATTTGTTTAGAGTGCTCCCGTTCTTCTGTATTTGCTTTTGTATATGCATGATGCGCTCGCTCCGCGAGCCCTGGACCCGGATGCGCGGGAGCACCAGACACAGGAGACGGAGGCTGGCGTCGCAGCGTGTCGAGGATTGGCCGGTCACCCCTCCTCCTCCACCAATTCGCGGATGCCACCTGTGGTAGCGGGGGTTTAAAAAGGACAATCTTCTGCCTGCTCGGGGCGGCTGGATCACTGTGGCCAGCTCTCCCTTTTGTTAGATTTTTTTTTGGTTATCTCATTTTGTGTTTCGTTGTACGGCCGGGTGTTGCTTCCGTTAGTACTTTGAGACACCTTTTGTTCGCAGTACAACTTTAGTTAGATTTTGTTACATTGCACTTAGTTAGGGCTCCTTTGTTTATTAGATTATTTTGTTTAATTCCCTTTTATTTTCTCCTCAAATGCCTGTTTTTAAAATAAATAATAAATGCACAATTTTTTGTTAAACCTTAAACATCCTGGTTTTATTGCTACTTCCCTTTCTCCCCAGCAAAAGGACGTAACAATGTCTGTGTTGATAGAATAATGTTTGAAATAAAACTAACCTTGCATCGCATGAATGTTGAGGGACTATTTTCTCAGCAGCAGCGGAATTTTACTTTGGTGGTAAGATCGGTGCTAGGTGATATCAGTCCGCTGCTGCCAAGATTTTTATCAGGAAGTACAACTCACTGCTGCTGCTCAGACAGAAATCCTTCAAATGCAATGTTGGTTTTACTTCTAAAATTATTGTATCGACACAAACATTTACATGAACAGTTTGGTGTAATAATAGATTTGTTTCGGGTGTTTTGTGGAGTGGGTAAGACTGTTTTTAGTGGCAGGAGAACTATGGCCATTGACATGCACTAGTCTAGCACCAGTGACCTCTGCAAATACAAGGACTGGATGGAATATTTTAAAAGTGTCTCCACACGTCTCCAACACTCTGGCTCACTAGGAAACGAGGTCCTATGTCCAAAATTACAGACTCTCCCTTTAATGTACATATGTTGCATTAGACTCACCCCATTTCACTAAAGCCACAAAAAACAATAAATACATAGTTTGATCATTATGTTGAAAATGTATCACTTTACTTCCTGACTGTACATGGGCAAGAGATTCAGTATGACACTCAGAGAAGTATAATTCCAAAAACTATTATCTAGCAACCATTCTGTAAAAAAAAAAAAAAAAAAAAAAAAGGCTAATGCTTGTCTAATTTACACAATATTTATAATTTGAGAAATAAAAAAGTCAGAAAAATGTGAGTCATTTGCATTTTGGATAGAATTTTGACATAGGTAGAGGAAATTATGTCCAAAATTCCAGACTGTCCCTTTAAAGCTCACAAGAGTCAATTTTACATGATATAGGACCTTTAAAAATGGCACCATAAATCATTTGAATTTAGATTTTCCATTTTATAGTGTATTCTTTTATATCATAGCTTTAAAATTCCAGTACGTTTTATGCAGTGAACGCGAAAAGAATAGTTATTGCTTACAAACCTTTCCGCTCGGTAGCCCCAAATCCTTCAAAGCCTGAAAGATCCCCTTTTCTGTCTTCCCCGAAGCGAATGTTCGTGTGATGCTTTAGGAGAGAATGAAAAGGAGGAGGCAAAAAGGAGAGAAAGAGAGAGGGAGAGAGACATAAGAACTGTTATAAAGAATAGTAGTTTTGAGTGACAGGTTTAAAGAAATCATTTGGATCCGTCTCGTACCCTCTGACTGGTATCTTCCCGTTCACGTTGGTCAAAAAGCACATCCTCATCCAGCTGGAGAAGACAAAAATAGAGTTATACAGAGTGACATTTTATAGAAAGACAGACACTACACTACTGCTGCTGCTTCTAAAGATGATTACTGAAACCATTCTTCACATCAAATATGTGTTGAACCACGTTATGAATGTACTGGACTGGATATGGCCTAGGAGCAGTGTTGGGGAGTAACAGATTATATGTACCGGAGTTACGTAATCAGAGTACAAATTATGAGTAACTGTATTCAGTTACAGTTACTGTTTCAGTGAGTGGTAATTACAGTTACTTTGTTGAAATAAATGGATTATAAAGCGGTATTTTCCTGTTTTCACATTTTGAGCTATATCCCCCCCTTTTTTGGGGGGGGGGGGGGAATTCCACTCATTGCCGGACACTAAACCAGGTCTAAACCAGGTCTAAACCAGGTCTAAACCAGGACTAAAAACCAGGTCTAAACCAGGACTAAAACCAGGACTAAACCAGGCCTAAAAGCAGGACTAAAACCAGGTCTAAACCAGGATTTAACAGGACTAAACCATGCGGCGTGGACTGTGTCTCCTCATCTTCTATCAATAATATTTTTAATTTGGTTCAGTAAAGTCTGGGCTTTTTATTTTCTTTTATCAGACAAAACATCTTATGATATGATTTCCTCGTCTTTGCTTCTCTACAGCAAATCAAGTAATCCAAAGTATTCAGATTACATTACTCACTTAAGTAATTGAATGGATTCCGTTACAAACTACATTTTGGGGTATGTAATCTGTAATCTGTAGGAGAATACATTTTAAAAGTCACCTTCCCAACACTGCCTAGGAATATATATGTAAGGATTCTACAAGATCTCCTGCACACAAGAGAACAATGATCATGTGAGAGTTTTTTCCCAAGTGTTTACATTTGATTTAGACAAAAAAAAGCTAAAGTGTTACTGAGTTACATCTCTTACTGTTCCAAAAATGAAATAAATAAATTGTGAGGTCAAAATTGCAAACTGAATCATTATATATTAGAAATTATGTTAAAATCTCATCTTGTCTCGTTGTTTCTCATCTCGTCTTATGGAAACTGTATCTCGTCCCATCCCTAGATATACTTATTGGAAGTATTATTTTAACTCAAAATGTATTTATTCATTTTGTACTAATGAACGTTTATATGTTGTTAGTGAAGGAACTAAAATATTTTACAATTTGAAATGCATACTTTTATACCATTTTGTATTAATGAACATGATATATGACTGAAATTGTAATATTTTGGTGTAATTATTTTAGAATAGAGTCAGCTTGTCTGCGCTAATGAGGATCCTATCAATAAATAATAAACAAAAATACTATAATTATAATTATAATAAAACTATAATTGGGAATTGTACTACAAATGTTGCAAGGGAAACAAAACAATTATGATTTGGGTGAGTTCACACTTGCACACACCACATGAAAATTGGAATTAAACTGGAGCTAAAGCTGGACTAGACAAAGACTAATCCAGGTCTAAAATGGGACCAAATCAAGTCTAAATCAGGATTAAACTGGATTCAAACCAGGACCAAATGCAAAAAGGATAAATCCACATATATCACAGGGCTGCAAAACATCTAATACAAAATGGTCAATACATTACAAAAAGTACATTAGTACATTAGTTTTGGTGTATTTTCGAGTACACGTTAAGCTGTTGATGATACTTTAAGTGAAAAGTTTCTGGCAGGAGCAGGACTAAACTCACTGTTTCTTCAGGCAGGTCATTGGACACACGTTATTGGCTTTAAAGTTGTGAATGACGGAGCGCAGACCTTCTATCCACCTCTGCAGAAGAGACAGGAGCAAAGTCACACAAGAGACAGCAATAAATCAAAGGAAAAAACATCCACGATCAAAACAAAATTCTTAGAGCAAAGCTTACAATGAACATTTATAAGTCGCTACTGCTATTACTACTACTATTACTACTACTACTACTAAAAAATTACCTTATTGACTAATAATTTTGATACAAAATAAGGATAAATATCTTGAAGTCAAATTTAATGCCATATGCCTGTATTACATTATTTTCTGATCAGTTATAATGTAGTTTCCTCATCATAAAACATACTTGAAGTTGTGTTTCATTTAATTCACATGTTTAACACAAAAGCCCTGCATATTTAGGCTGAGTTCTTGTCTGTGATGTCAGATTCAGATTCAGATTCAACTTCATTGCCATGGCACATGTATAAATAAAAGGTAACAAAATGTGATTTAGCATCTAATCAGAAGTGCAAGAAGCAGCAAGTGAATACAGAATGTGGAGTATGTACAATGTAGAGAATATACAGTATACTACAATGTAGGTTGTTGTGAATATATAATAATAAATATGGCAGTATGAACAGGTGGGAATTAGGAATAATCTACATGGGGGATATATAATCAGATGTACTGTAAACAATAATACAGTTTACATGAAAAAGTGTACTAGAATATACTAGGAACAGTATGTAAGGTGTGCTATAGAAAATATAAATATGAATACAAATATGTATATTACATATAATATTAGGGATGTAACAATAACTGAAATATCGTGATATGGAATTGTCAAATATCATGGACCATCACAATATATCAAATTACAAGTATCTTTGCTTAAATGAAGAGTTATGGTGCAGCAATAATAAAAAAAAGACAGAGGAAACTACATAGACCATGATCCTTTGCTCCATTTCACTGTAGACTACAAGAAGAAATAACAGTTCTAAGTGCTTTTAAGTCTTAGTTCTTTGGATTAAGTCTTGTCAAGGCATTTTAAGATTAAAAAGTAGCATATTAACAGTTTTGTTCGCCTACACAAAATATCGCAATAAATATTGTACTGTGAGATGTGTAACGTGAAAATATCATACTGAGAGATTTGGATATTGTTACATCCCTAATCATGGAACTCCCCACCATATCATGAGCTTTCCCACGATATCGCAATAAATATCGTACCATGAGGTTCATACCGTGAGGTTCATACCGTGATGATATCGTATCGTGAGACTTGGATATCTTTACATCCCTCTATAATATATAATACATATATCAGGTGGTAATACAGGAAGTGCTTCTCTAGAATTATTTATATGATTTCAGTTCTTAAATTGCAAATCTCTCGTGAACAAAAGTTAAAAGGTAGAGAATAACTTTGAAAACTACCACTACATGACATCACAAGGTAGAAAAGTGCATTTTGAGCTTCGGAGAAATAGACAAACAAATAATAATGGATTACTGTGACACATGAGAATGAAATGTCTGCTTTTGAGGAGTTAACAAGACACTAACATGTCTTAAAGCTCCCGAAAATCCATTTTGTGTGATATAGGAGCTTGAATCGATGTTAATTCTCGTTATTTCACGTTTCTATTGTTTTGAATGTGATTTGAACAGAGCCAGGGCCAGAGCTGTGTGGGAGGTGGTAGTGGGTACTTTGTGAATAAATCAATAGAGGGTCAGACAGTTCATTTAGCCTTTATTCAGCTCAGTATTAGACATAAAGGAGGTGTATTCCCTGGACTAACACGGATCTGCTTCACTAAATCCTGTTTGCGGTTTTGAAAAATAATAACACAGTGAATGAATACGCGCCCTTGAGAATAGAATGGTGTTTATCTGCACTGCTTGGTCCAATGCGCTCAGACAAAACTCTCCAATCAAGGCCTGTAGTTTAAACCTGGTCTGCGCGAAGGCCACTGCTCTTATAGAATGATTCTGCTGAACTTACTTTTGGAGTATATTATAATGTAGTTTTCTCATCATGAATACACCTGGTGTCATTATAAGAAGTGCTCTACTATTCTGAAAAGCGGCTTAGTCTAATTTAATTGCTTCGTTCTTCAGTGTGCCAACAGGTGGAGTCCTTGGCCTCTCGACCGGTAATAGTTTTTTTTTCTAAATAGAAGTCATCATCAATCATCAGGATGTTTGTAGTGTGTTAGGAAAGTGACCTCAGAACTTTGGACAACTGCAAACTCTTTAAATGAATAAGTTCTGTTCTTCAAAAGCATCAATAATGTAAAAGTATAACAGTCAATGATAGCCTTCAAGTGATGACATGCTTTCCATAGAGCTGAAAAGATGAACTTTTAACATGCTGACAGTCACATAATCATAATGTAGGCCTCATAATTTGTTTGATTTTTGGTATTTTTTGTTACTGCATTGTGCACTACTTAAGGCTGCCGCACACTACAGGATTTTTTGGTCTTGAACGATTTTTAAACGTGCGACAAAAAGCGAACATCACAGATACAAGGAGAATCTTATGTGACTTAGGGCCTGTTTACATGACAACGCTTGCGGGTAAAAACAACTAAATATTTTATCGGAAGTGCCTTTCGCTTAGATGGTGATGGAATTTTAGGGCTTAAAAATGCAAAAATCTGAAACCACCCTCCAGAGTGGAAAAGTTGAATACGCACTGCCGTAGTCTTTCCGTCTACACTGCCCAAGACGCAAAACTCTGGTCAGATCTGCTCAGGTCACGAACACATTTACGTCACATTCATCACTGTCTAGCGTCACCACCTAGATGGTAAGCAGTCCCAATCGAATTCCACACACTTTTGCATCACCGTATGCCCGCAGATTTCCTCCTGAAAACGCTCGTCTAAACGCGGAAAAGAAGTGAAGACACGACGCCACTTTTGCGTCTTCTGTTCAAACTGTCATCATATAAACGTAGCCTTAAAATCTCCGATCGCAAAGACCGCAGTGGGATACGTCTGTGGACCACAGGCTGTAAAGTTGTGAGCTCGATTGCGTCAGATGTTTCCTATCTACAGTTAAACCACTGGCTTTGAAACTCAGAGCTCTGCACTTCTAGTTTAGATACAAGCCCAAACTGTGTTATTATTATTTGTGACATGTGGGGGTGTAACGATATCCAAGTCTCATGATACGATATCGTCACGGTATGAACCTCATGGTACGATATTTATTGCAATATCGTGGGAAAGCTCACTATATGGTGGGGAGGCTCACGATTAGAGATGTAACAATATCCAAAACTCTTACGATATTTACGCAGTATTTTCACAATATACATCTCACAGTATGATATTTATTTTGATATTTTGTGAAGGCAAACAAAACTGTTAATATGCTACTTTGTCTTCTTAAAATGCCTTGACAAGACTTAATCCAATGAACTAAGACTTAAAAGTGCTTAGAACTGTTATTTCTTCTTGTAGTCTACACTAAAATGGAGCAAAGGATCATGGTCTATGTAGTTCCCTCTTTTTTTTAGCTATTGCTGCACCATAACTTTTCATTTAAGCAAAGAGACTTGTAATTTGATACATCGTGATGATCCACGATGTTATTGTGAGAACTTTGACAATACGATATCATATATTCCGCTTATAGTTACATCCCTAGTGAAATGTGGTGCAATACTTCAGTCACTATCGCTAATCTGCGGATTCACCTCGATCGGTGCGCTGTGTGGATGTAAACAGGTAAACAGACACACGCTAGGAACTACTCTTGCCTTTTGACTTTTAAAGAATGCGAAAACTGGATTAACAGCGCTGTTTTGTGGACTTGATGTCAATATTTGCAGAGGACAAATTCTACAGATAATGTGAATGAGATGCTGCACTTTAAATTGACCACTTTATGAGAGGTGAGGAGATGTCTTTTCATTAGTTTTGCTACATCCAGAGTTTGTATCTTGCGTCTCTGTGTCCGTCACCCTGTCTGCCCATGACACTCTGTTTTATTGGCTGTCACCTTAGAGTTGCTGATGTTTGGTGGTTACGATCTGACAGCGACACCACACACCTCAAAATCGCACACAAAGCACACAACGCAAACCATTCCTTGAACTCGGGGAGAAGAAAATCGCAGCCAAAACCGGGCAAATTCTCCTGTAGTGTGTGGCGGCCTTTACTGTGACTTAAATTGTCGTTTCTCATTTTTCACATTTTATCATTTATGTCTACTACTAATAATTATTCATTTGCCACCAACAGTAAGGAGGCGTGGTGGGTGGTTCTGTGGACTGTTGTCATTTGTATTTGTATTTTTAAAAATCAAGCTACTACTAAATCACTCAAAGAAAATACAATGATGTGTTTTACTCTGGCCGTGTCGGGGGTCTCAGCCACCAGGAACATGAAGTTGAGGTTGACGAGGTCGGTGCCGCTGCAGATACAGATGATGCAGCCGTCCAGGTCTGCCTCTGTCTTTCCCACCGCCTCGAAAGAAGATAGGATCTTTGGGTCCTGGAAAACAAGGAGAAAATGCAATACTACTTAAGAAAGTCTAAAGAAGGGGTGTTTTACTTCTATAGGGTATTAACTGCTAACACATAACCAGTGTTGGGGAGTAACAGATTACATGTACCAGAGTTACGTAATCAGAGTACTAATTATGAGTAACTGTATTCTGTTACAGTTACTGTTTCAATGAGTGGTAATTAGATTACATTTACTTTGTTGAAATAAATGGATTACACTGTGGTATTTTCCTGTTTTCACATTTTGGGCTAAATCCCATTTTTTATTTTTTTTTCCCGGTAATTCCACTCATTACTGGACACTAAACCAGGTCTAAACCAGGTCTAAACCAGGACTAAACCAGGACTAAACCAGGACTAAACCAGGACTAAACCAGGACTAAAACAGGACTAAAACAGGAGTAAAACAGGATTTAACAGGACTAAACCATGCTACGTGGACTGTGTCTCCTTCTCTTCTATCAATAATATTTTTAATTTGGTTAAGTAAAGATTGGGCTTTTTCTTTTCTTTTAGCAGACAAAAATTCTTATGTTACGATACCCTGGTCTTTGCTACTTTACATCAAACCAAGTAATCCAAAGTATTCAGATTACGTTACTCACTTTAAGTAATTTAATGGATTATGTTACAAACTACATTTTGGGGTATGTAATCTGTAATCTGTAGGGGAATACATTTTAAAAGTCACCTTCCCAACACTGCACATAACATATTTAGATCACCATGTTACCTAAGTCACTCCCCCTTCAGAGCACTTCACAACACAATCAGTGTGTATCCTGCGAATGAAACTACTGCACATTGCATCAGGTTTGTTAAGTTGTTGTGTTGTGTTTGTATCATGTTTTTGTAAATTTATGGAGAATTGTCATGTGGGAGCATGGGTGACATAGGCTTGTAGGTGGAGCATTGGAGACATCGCTAAATAACTCAAACATGCATGGATGACATCAAAAACATCTTCAGGCATGTTTCTGATGAAGGAACAACGTTATAACATGGCAAAAGGAGAAATTCAATTTGTCAGCTGGACAAAAGTTTATTTGGTCGAATACGTTTCACAGCTCATCTAAGCTGCTTCTTCAGTTCTGGTCAAAATGCTGGTGGACACTTCCTTATATCTGCCTGAAAGGAGGAGCTAACTACAATGAAACTACTCTGAAACTAACACAACTACTTGTTTACAGTTTCTGTTTGTTAGTTAGACCTGATCTTGCACTGAGTGTGGGGTCTTACGGGTTATTAGCAGAATCATTCAGGGCCATAATGGGAGCTTTCACAACTCTGGGCCTGACCTGCCTGTCCCTATTGTTTCCTTAGCTGGTTTTGATTTAGGTTTGAGGTTGGAGTAGTAAATAGGAGATAGTGTCTGTCTCCCATTTTTGTTCAAAGATGGATTGTCTTTCCAATCTCCAACTTCCAATTCAATGATTTTCTCTGGCTCAGATTTGTACCTCATTATCCTTAAAGGAGTGGCCTGTGGCTTTTAGACGGAGATGCACAGCAGACTGAGGTCCACTATTGCTCTCTCGTCTGTGTTGGTACATCCTCTTGTGAAGTGGCTGTTTCAGCTTAAATGAGCTGTGAAGCGTATTCAACCAAATAAACTTTTGTCCAGTTGACAAATTATTTTCTCCTTTTGCCATGGACTCTACCTGGACGACTGAGGGATTTTACAAACAGTATAACATGTTAGAAAGCATAATCCCCCCTCTTTAAAGAGCATATTACACATATCTTGTGGCTTTAATTCTCTTTAAACATGCTTTTGTTCACCTTGGGTTTAGAATTTCATGTTTTAAAACAATGTCTACATCTGTTTCTAATGAGTCATTTAGGTGTTGGAGCGCCCTCTGCTGTCAGCATTTATCAGTGTTCAAAGAAGAAAACTTTGGATCAGTGGATTAGTGAAACAAGTGTCAAAAATGCAAAATACAACTGCAGGGATGTTTTCGATGAGGGAACAATATAAGAAGCTTACAAGTTTGAAAAAAAGTGCATAATATGTGTTCTGTAACTGCTTTAATTGAAATGTGCAGATATTCTTGAGTTGGAAATGACGTTTTAGACAGATTTTAATTCATCTGTTTTACTGTTTTGTCTGCTGAGGCGTCTCTTGGCCTTGAAAAAGAGAATTTATCTCAAGAAACGTCCTGGTAAAATAAAAGTTAATCAAAAAAATAAATGGAATTGTTTTGGTGAGGACGTCATTTCTTATCACGTAATTTCATGATCATTTTTTATTGTTAGTTTCAAGTTAAAATGTGATAGAGAAGTTTTTTATGTACACATTTTGTCAGTTCACAGTTGGTAGTATCGAAATCCAATATCTTTAGTATGAAAAAAGGGTGTGAAATTTTACTAATGTGAGTCGAGAACAGTACTAATGCATACAAAAATTAAACGTTCCATCATAGACTGTACAAAGAAGTGGACTAAGGGAGCGTGACATCACCCATAGTGTTCGTCTCTAGTCAAATGAAGCTCATGAGGCTAGCAGTTATAGAAGCAAACTTGGAGCAATTTGGACAAAATAGCGAAATAAAAACACCAGGATCATGTAGAGCGGGTTAATACGAACATTTAAGACCAAAATGAGAGCGGGGTGACAATTTTTCAATGTAAAGTCAATTGAAGCCAGAGTCAATGGATCCAGAAGTGTCCCCGTGCTCACTTTCACCACTCCATAATGTCAGTATAATTTCTTTCTTTTACATTAAGTTAATCAGATTACTTATAATTTAATGCCTTTATTTAGACTTAGATTCTAATTTGAGTGCACACATTTTAGTTAATATAAGACTGATTTACTTACACTTGTTTTTTGTTTTTTTGAGCACTGGATGGAGGACCCTTGGGAGAGACCATCAGGACTCAGCAAAGGGGGGAGCACTATTTAGTTACTTTTACAACGTTTTTTCATTTGTGTTAAGGTCACTTTATTATCACTTATTATTTTCTGTATTATACTTATTTGCCTTTTTGTTACTTTGATCAAGTTAGTATTTTAGTTAATTATTTAGTATAATCCCTCCCTCTTGTGCTTAGCTTTAGCCTGTCCTCAGCTATTGAAACAGCCCTGTTCCTTTGTCTGGTTGGGTTAGTTTTGTTCTTTTCAGTTTGATTCGAGTTTCCCCAGTTGGGCCCGGCTTTTTTTGTTAATAATTTGCCTAATTTGAGCCTTTGTTAAATGATATCTTTTTTGACTTTATTAAATTTAAACTTATTTTTATACCTTATATATATATAAATATATATAAGAGGGACCATTGTATACTGTAATTCTGTAAAATATAGGCATCAGCCAGTTTACAACATATTATTTGACACCAGGCTCTTGCTATTTTTGCACCTTATTTCAAAGTTATTCTTACCATTTCTATTTTTGCTCTTTGTTATTATAATATATTGTGATGTGTGAGCTACTCTGTCCAAATCATTTCCCTTGTGGATCAATAAAGTTTAAAGCATTGAGAGTCCATCAAATTCTTTTCTCTCTGGAAAAGTTACTTTACTTATGTTTGTCTGGAATGTTTCACAGTACGGCATACAGAGATGTGAAGTGTGATTGTTGGTTTAGAAAGTAGGACTGGGAATTGCAGGGTTCCTCGCGATTTGATATGATATTCAATACATGGCTCACGATATGATATTTTCACTATATGACATTTATTGTACCGTATTTTCCTCACTATTAGGCGCTCTGGATTATAAGGAGCACTGTCATTAAATGGTCTGTTTTTTTTTAACTTTTTTCACAAATAAACCGCACCGGACTTTAAACGAAACACAACAGTTGGATGGGTCAGTGGTTTTGACTTTGTTTGTGGCGTTCACAGGTGACTCTGGGCTTTGTTCAGTTGTGGCGTGTAGGGAGGTGGTGCTGTCTGGGACCAACGGATTGTCAGCGTGTTCGCAGTGACTCAGTTGTTCAGTTGTGTCTAGAAGTGGCACATTGCACTCGCTTTTTCGGTTCGTTCCTCCGTTCCGTTCCTCGTCGGCGTGGAGTGATGAGTGTGTCTGTGGGTGTGTTTCGCTGTGCGGTTGCTGTCTGCTCCGTGTGTGTTTGCGTGTTCTGTGGGTGGTGCAGCTTTGTAGTTTACTGAAGTCGTGCTGGGACACCCAAGTGGATTCGTGTATAGGGCGCTCTGGATTGCGGGGCGCGCGGTCATTTTTTGATGGGGTTAGAGGCTTAAGAGCTCGTCTAAGGCTACGTTCAGACTGCAGCCTGAAGTGACCCATATCCGATTTTTTGACATGCGACTTCAGTCTGAACGGCCAAAGTGCATTGATCCAATCTACACGTTATCAACAAGCCACAAACAACACTATTCTGCGCTGAAGTAGGCCAAAATTGTTAATGAACTCCGTGTCACTGAAGTGAAGCACATCACCACTCACCACTCTTGGCTCCGTCTCCTCATCCACACGTTCCTTTCAACAGACGTCACTGCCGCTGTCCCACAAAACACCACGGCCAAAAACCTCATCCTTCTCCTTCTCAATCTCCTCCTTAAAACAAGTAAGTTGTTCATGTTCTGGCTCCTGTACGAGAGGAACTTTAAAATCACCAGGTGCTCGATGCTCGCGTCCATGTTTGGACAACTTCCGTAAACACAGAGCACGCATGTGCACTGTCTCCAGACACTTTCGGGCCAGTTAATGTTCACACTGGAGTCACATACAAGTCGCATTTCATTGGAAATGTGAACGACCTTGCAAAAACACTGGATTTTACAAAAAAATCGGAATTGAGCGTTAAGCCCTGCAGTCTGAAAGCCCGGAAAATATGGTACATAATATTCTGCAATTTATCAGTAGGGTTCATCAAATGCTTTTCTCTCAGGAAATGTTTCACAGTATGGCATTAAACCTCTCCATCTTTCTATCTTCATGGAGACCAAACCAGACCAAGTTACATGTCAGATCAGATACTTTTATACCTTGTCTTTGCCTTTCTGTTTGGTCCACTACAGGCGGCTTGCGAGTTTCCTACTGTACGTCCATTTATATTTACAGTCTATGTCCTACAGAAAGAGAACATTTACACAATAGACACTGATGTGACAACAAAACATTTTATTCTCTTCTTCTTGTATTTATTAATTTTTTTTCTCATCTATGCTCGCAGCTTCGTGGCGTATGTGAGAGACGTGACATATTTTCCGTATGATTGAATAAAGCAGAGTTTTCAGAGCAGAGCCTGTGGACCCTCAGAGCCATTTGTCTTTGCTCTTCATTAGATTACACAGTAACATGAAACAGCTCTGAGGCCTGTGTAACCTGGTTATCCTCAGAGGAGCCCCCTGCTGGAAGAGAGAGGCGCTAGAGCTACTGTCTCAACCTGTTCAAATCATCACAATATTATTCAGTTTATTACGGCAACTTTTTTTTTTATGTTTTGTGTTTCTCATGGGTGCCATAGTAACCAAAATGTCTTGCTAAACCAACATTGCCACTGGTAATCCCCCCCGAAAATGCTAATATATTATTTTTTTTCACTCCTGTTTTAAGTTTTATTTTCCTGAGATGCGAACACAAGCACACGGTTGTAATGAACACCGTTTGATTTGTCAGAAATGCTCACAGTGAGTCTGGAGATGATTTATGGATTTAATAACTGCGCAGAGTTTTATCTGTGATGTAACAATCCTGGGACTGTTATCGTGACTCAGAGGGAGCAAACTTAGCAAACAGGATTCAACAAACATGCATGAACGAAGATTAATAACTTCAGGTCTAACTCAAGTTTCAGTACTGTTCTAAGTGCAGTGCTGTGAGTAGAAGAAATATTGTGCTGTATAATTATAATCTATTAAACCCATGGATGTTTATGTCATCATTTGCACATTCTCAAATTGAAATATTGATCAAAAACAACTTAATAAAATAAATAAGTTCACTCGGTTAGAAAACTGCGGTGCCCAATAGGAGCTAACGTTGCCATAAACGTCCTCACAACAAAGAGCTGGCACCTCCGATGGACAGCTGCACATCACACTAGTAAGCAGGGGATTTTTTTGTGCATTTGTACCAAAATGACTATGTGACACTAGCCTGATTCATCAGCAGGTTTTACTTCGTTTTACTTCGTCTGACCTCGCAGCCTTAGGATTCGTTCACTCGACGGTAGGCGGGAACTTTTTATCATTTAACCAATCGCTGCTATTTGGTCGTGACGTATGTAATAACTGGTATATTAAGCTTTTCCCAAATCCTGTGGCTTTTCCCAAATCCCCTTGATGAAATTCACCAAACATTCTCTTTGTTCTGGCTTTAAATCCTCGATCTTGAGAATCGTTGACAACACAGAATGTATGTCTCTTTGCTGATTGGCTGGTGCCCGAACTCGCACTTCGCACAGGGGTTTTTGCAAATAATCTAGTGTATTCTGATTCCTTATCTAGTCGCTGGAGAGAAATGAAATTGAGCGGAGGCACTAGGTGGCACCAGCCTGGGTAATGTTCCACTGCCAGATCCTACTTATATCACTGATTAAGAAAAAAAACTATTTGAGAATGAAGTAAGAGTAGAGTAGAGCAATGGGTGTGTACTATGGTGGCGAAAACAGGAGTTAAAGATTATGCAAACAGGAGATTAAAGATTACTCAAACATGCACAAATCTAACCAAATACAACTTTGAGAGTGTACAGGAGAAGGGGAAACAACTATAACATGATTAAAATACATTTTACAGAATACGTCCACTTTAAAATACAGTCGTACCTCACTATTTTGCATGCTTTTTTTTTTTTTTAATACAGTGTATGAACATGCATTAAGTTCCTCCCCCTGCGTCCTGATTTTCTAAGGGACTGTAGAACATTGTCAATCAATCTCCTCCATGCTGTGTCTCCTGCACAGTACAGAATGTGTTCAGACAAATTTACATAAATGTTGGATCTCTAGCAGTGTGATTTTGAAGTGCCGTATGTTTGCAAGTTTTCTCCCCAACAGAGGCTCCTGTGGTCGCACCCAAAAGGCAGAGGAAGATTCTAACCATCACAAAAAAAGTTGGACTTCTGAACATGCTGAAGGAAGGGAGAAGTTACACAGCTGTAGGCTCCATTACGGAATAAATGAATCTTCAGTTCGTTACATAAAGAAGGTGGAAAATAACATAAGAACGACAGCAGCAATAAGTTTTAAGAAGGATGCAAAAAGGGTTGTAACTGTCCTGTGGTAAGGAGTTTTACAGTTTTAAAACATATATAATAATTGTAAAATGATTTTGCCTATTCTGGGTTATTTTTAGAAGGGAACCCCTGCAATAAACGAGGGATCCCTGTATACAGTTTTGTCGAATATAGGCATCAGCCAGTTTACAACATATTATTTGTCACGAGTCTCTGGTTATTTTTGCTACTTATTTCGAAGTTATTCTTACCATTTCTATTTTTGCTGTTTGTTATTATAATATATTGTGTGAGCTACTGTGTCCAAATCATTTCCCTTGTGGCTCAATAAAGTGTAAAGCATTGTGTAAATTTTCTAGTGGAGGATCCATCAAATGCTTTTCTCTCTGGAAATGTTACTGATTTGTCTGGAATGTTTCACAGTACGGCATATAGAGATGTGATGTGAGATTGTTGGTTTAGAAAGTATTGCTGGGAATCGTCGGGTCCCTCACGATCTGATACGATATTCAATACATGGCTCACGACATGACATAAATTGTACATAATATTCTGCAATTTCTCACCATTTTAAATAGCCAAACATATTTTTACAATAGCATTTATTTGTTAAACTACTGCTTGTGCAAAGACGACATGGAATAAAGCAGCTGTAACTATTAAAGGTGAATTGTGTGCTAAGTTATTCTTACTGTATTGACTATTTGTCAAATAAGAGTAACAAACAAAAGCGTGAGCAAACTCAGAACTAAACATAACTCAAATAATCACCTTTGGGCACCATGGGTATGTGGTTTACGCAGTACAAATCAATGTCCATGACTAGAGATGATTTTCCAAGATTTATTTTCCAGTTTTTTGGCAAGCAACAAGGAATACATGTTTAAGGCGACTCCTGCTGCCTCTACTCGTGACCAAAAAAAACCCAGGTCACTCTGGTCCATGTGAACCACCCTCCTTTATCCCCGAGGTGACCCAAATTAAACCAAAAACAAAAAAGAGGTGCTAACGTAAATAATACCAACTTCGACTAAGAAATTAGCAAGAATAATATTAACATAACAAAAATATATTATACAAATTACCAAAACTAAATTAGTAAACTAAATAAACAAACAAAATAATAAACTAATTTTAGAATCAACAAAATACGAAAAAAGCTCCTACATTTACCATTTCTATTTTTGCTCTTTGTTATTATAATATATTGTGATGTGTGAGCTACTCTGTCCAAATAATTTCCCTTGTGGACCAATAAAGTTTAAAGCATTGTGTAACTTTTCTTGTGGAGGGTCTATCCAATGCTTTTCTCTCTGGAAATGTTACTGGTTTGTCTGATATATTTCACAGTATGGCATTAAACCTCTCCATCTTTCTATCTTCATGGAGTCCAAACCACCAGACCAAGTTACATGTCAGATCTGTGGAGAGGTAACCCTGATTACATTCAGAATTCCTGTTTGTCTAGGTATTTTTGAGCTGTAAAAACCACCTGTAACTGAATAAATGTAAAGTAGAGCTGCTTAATGTCAAACTGTGGAACATTTCAAAGACATATCCGCTTAAACAAGCAGGTGAAGACCCCCCAGACAAAACGTTGTGCACCTTTACAGTCTGTTTGTGTAGTAGTAATCAGGGAAGCAGTAGATATCCTTGTTTGTAATGTTGAAAAGCGTGATGGATGGGAGCTTTGGGGAAACGCGGCGAGAGGCTCTGGGTGGATCAATAGGCAGCACTACACACACATTCACACTAATTAAACCACGAAGAGCGCATTTTCTCCTCAGTGTTCAGTGTTCAAGCGTGAGGTGATGTCAGGACTCACCTTTGGGACGGCTCCCACTCGAATACTGTTTATGAGGGAGCACTCCAGGACCTGTCCCTCCTGCAAACACACACAGCACACCACATACAGTATATCAGGGATAGTCTGATTAAAAAAGGAAAATGTGTATTTGTAAACCAGTGGGGAAATATCACTGTTGTAATATCAAAATACAAGAACAGCAGTACAGTAAAAAACAAAACATAACTGATAGATAGATAGATAGAAAGATAGATAGATCGATCATAGACAGACGGATGGAGGGAAAGATACAGATAGATATAGATAGATGTACATAGATAGATCGATCATAGACAGATGGATGGAGGTAAAGATAGATAGGTGGATGGATGGATGGATAAAGATATAGATAGATAGATAGATAGATAGATAGATAGATAGATAGATAGATAGATAGATAGATAGATAGATAGATAGACAGACAGATCATAGACAGATGGATGGAAGGATGGATAGATGGATGGATGATAGATAGATAAAGATAGATATACACAGATGTAGATAGATAGATAGATAGATAGATCGGTCATAGACAGATGAATGGATGGAAGGATAGATAGATAAAGATAGATATAGATAGATAGATAGATAGATAGATAAAGATAGAGATAGACAGATAGATCGATCGATCATAGACAGATGGATGGATGGAAGGATAGATAGATAA
>NW_026571036.1:29401877-29406377 GCF_026225935.1 Boleophthalmus pectinirostris | reverse complement strand
TTATAGAGAATAAACCTTTAATTGTAACTGCGTCCTTCAGTTGGTTCGTTCCCTCGCAAAAGAACTTTTTATTCTGGACAAAAGAGACTGAATAATACAAGTGATGAGCGCCTTAAAGTTTTTTGTCTTTGTTCAGTTGAAAGAATTCAGTGTTGTTTTGTAGACATACAGTAGGTGGATATATCTGTACCATTGATACTAATCTGTCTATATTAGTATCGGCCGATTTCGATCCACAGTGCTGATTTTCAATACTGATATTTTCTGGCAGCCCTACTGTCTGATCAGTCAAAATGGAAATAGAGAAGCGTTACATGACTGTACTTTTACACAAACATGCAACTTAATGTTATTATTTTATATCCCACTAACATACATTTTGTTATTACCGTATTTTTTTAAATATAAGGCACACTTAAAATCCTTTAATCTTCACAAAAATCGACAGTGCGCCTTATAATCTGTTGCGTCTTCTGTATTAATTCTGGTTGTGCTTACTGACCTCGAACCAATTTTATGTGGTACACGGCGCTCAAAAATCTGTCAAAATGTTTTAGTACGACTTTGGTAAACTACAAAGCCGCACCTCTTGATGGTTTGTCGAAGCATTACGGCGACTGTAGTCAGGAGCCTTGCAGACTAAAGTGAGTCGTGTCCTTTAGTCTGACAGAAGCTGAACCGCATCAGCAGCACAAGGAGCGAGCTGTTTTTTTCAGAGCTTATGGTTTATGCAAATGAACCATATGATTTAAAGTTTTGTTTCAGTAAAAGGTAAACAAATGTGGCAAAGCTGCATTAAACACATTATTGCTCAATGTACATTTGAGTCGTCCTCATAGGAAATAAAAATCCAAACTGAAATGATCCACCCACATTCACATTCATAATCCACATTCACCAAGACAGGGAGGCAACACCGGGCGAATTACGTCACGATCTGCCAGTGGATCGTGGACGCCTGGGCTAAGAGATCAGTCTTAAGTGTCGTCCGTTTGTTTTTCTTTAATGTGCCTTATAATCCAGTGCACCTTATGAAGACAAGAGATTTCAACATTACTGGTATTGCGCCTTATAGTCCAAAATACACTTGTTTTTCTTTTTTTTTTACAAAAGTGAAAGGTTTATTTGTGATTGTTACTTTAATTTGGAGGTGCGTTGTGTAACTTCTGGTGGAGGGTCTGTTACCTTCTCGTGTCTATGGAGATGTTGTTGCTTTGTCCGGAATGCTTCACAGTATTGCATTAAACATATCTATCTACATGGAGACACAAAAGTGACACTGCCAAGCCAAGTTACACATCAGATCTGTGGAAAAGCAACCCTGCAAGCCTGTAACAGAGTAAATCCAAGATAGATAAGTTTAATACTACTGTGGGACATTTCAAACAAAGCAATAGCATCTGTATGGGAAAAAAACAAGAACACTTACGCAATGCACCTTTAAGATAAATTTGTGGGCTTTGCTGTGGATTTTAAAAGCTAAATATCCTCATGTGTAAATATCAGTTTTCTTTCTAAAGTTCCGTGTTGTGGTGCTTTGCTTCGGGGCAGTGCTGACGCTGATTCATGGGAGCTGTGTGTTTGCAGTCACAGCTCAAAGGCAGCAGAGCCCTGGGTCTGGTTTGAGTCCTGGTCCTGGACTAAAACCGGATCTTTGGGTCTGATGGTTTCTTTAATGTGAGGAGGACGTGGTGTTTTACACGAAGCCAGAGAAACAGAGACAGTGTAACAGAGCTGCTCCGGTCTGTGCTGCGGTCCGTCCCTCTCCTGCATCATGTGCTTTTACTAAAGGAAACTTAATATGGTCATTTCAACTCATGCTGGGGGTGTTCTACATGTATCTCTATGGTGGAATGTTCAGGAGGTTCCATGGTAACACAATGCACACTTTAGCAAACACAGCCGTAATGGTTTTTTTTAATAGCCTGAAAAGTTAAACCAAACAAAATGAATTTTCAGAGACTTGTTTAACAGAACAAATCAGCTCCACTCATGTAGTTCCAACTAAATCAGTTCTTTATGGTCAGATTCTGTTAAAGTAAAGATCAGATTATAGTCTAACAAAACCTCAGACAGAGCAAAGCCTACAGTTAGCGTCACACCCCCAGGGACTGTGGATGACATCAACTGCAAAGTATCAGTTCATGTGTTGTTAAAAAAGTTGTTCTGCTGAGGGCTATGGTGTGTTAAAGGTGCACAATGTAACTTTTCAGGTTGAGGGTCCACCAGCTGTATGTTGTCTCTTTTTTTCAGATAAATCAAATCGTTAAATTAAAACCAATCACTATAAACAATAACTTTGAAACAATCATACATGTTTTTTTTAAGTACCGTATTTTCTGGGCTATTAGTCGCGCTCTTAAGCCTCTAACCCCATCAAAAAACGACCGCGCGCCCCACAATCCAGAGCAATCCCAGCATGACTTCAGTAAGCTACAAAGCCGCACCACCAGCGGCGCACGCAGACAGCGATCGCACAGCGGAACACACCCACCGACACACTCATCACTCCACGCCGACGAGGAACGGAACGGAGGAACGAACCGAAAAAGCGAGTGCAATGTGCCACTTCGAGACAAAACTGAACAACTGAGTCACTGCGAACACGCCGACAATCCGTTGGTCCCAGACAGCACCCTCCCTACACACCACACAACTGAACAAAGCCCAGAGTCACCGTGAACACCACAAACAAACAAAACCACTCACCCATCCAACTGTTGTGTTTTTTTTAAAGTCCGGTGCCGTTTATTTGTGAAAAAAGTTTGAAAATAGACCATTTAATGACAGTGTGTCTTATAATCCAGAGCGCCTAATACTGTGGAAAATATGGTAATAGACTGGACTACTGCAACTGGGTCCCAAAAGAGAGACTATGTTACACCCATTAAAGCCCAACTCCGCTGGTTACAGAATTGATTTTAAAATTTTATTATTTGTTTTTAAACCACTCAGTTGACTTGTGCCACAGTACATCACTCATCTTTTAACCCCACACACTGCCCCACAGTCTCTCAGGTCAAACTTTCTCAACCTACTGTCCGTCCCTAGCCTGATTCATCAACCGGTTTCACTTCGTCGAAACCGTCTGACCTCGCAGCATTAGAATTCCTTCGCTCGATGGTAGGTGGGAACATTTTTTATTTAACCAATCGCTGCTATTTGGTCGTGACATATGTAATGCACCGAAACGCTCAGTGGTGTCCAAGTAATTGCCGGCACAACAGCAAACAAAGCAGAAAGTGAACATCTATCAGTGATTTCTGTTTCTGCGAGGTGAACGTGCAAAGTTTGTATATGACAAAGGGAGTCCAGCGTATGCAGTCTGCTATCTCAACTCGGGTTGGTTCAGTTCTTCGCTGATTGGCCAGTGTGTGGTCTACAACTTCTGGGGTTCTTCCAAACCATCTAGTGTATTCCAATTCCTGATTGGAATTCCAGCCTGACTAGTCCGTCCCATCATTCCACCTCAAAACCAGTGGAGGTCGAGCGTTCTCTGTGGAGGCCCCTAAACTTTGGAATGCCCTCCCTCTTCATCTGAGATCATGTTCCTCCCTACCTCACTTTAAAACCCTCTTAAAAACACATTTTTTCAGGATGACCTTCAACAGCTCATGAGCTTTACTCTGAAGATGTCAGCTTTAGACTTTAATCTTTTGTATATCAAGCTAAAATGACAAACATGACAAGGAGATGTTATTGCTTTCCATAGCATTTTATTTTCTAACTCTATGGAGAAAGTAAATGTTTTTCACAGTATTTTTGAGGAGTTTATGCAAGATAGATAAGAAAAGTTACTAAGTGGACCTTTTATAATCAGTGTGCCAATTGTTCATTCGTTTTTCAATACAAAACCAAAAATAAGAAAACGAAAAAACAACTGATTTCTTCATTATTTGTCTCCAAAACCAAAATGAAAAAATGGATAACGATTTGTTTTTTTTTTCAGTTTTCGATTTTGTGTTTAAATGAAAAATGGAAAAAAACTGATAACCGTTTCCCGTTTCCGTGACTTCCGTGACTGCGATGCCGGACTTTTGCACTGCATGCGGACCAGACCAGACCGGCACAAGACCGGGACTGAGACCGGGACCAGAATGAGACTGAGACCAGAACGGGACCAGAATGAGACTGAGACCAGAACGGGACCAGAATGAGACTGAGACCAGAACGGGACCAGAATGAGACTGAGAAGATCAGAGACCAGACCAGAGCGGGACCAGAGCGGGACCAGAGCGGGACCAGACGGGACCAGAGCGGGACCAGAGCGGGACTGAGACCGAGACCATACTGGGACCAGATCTAGTCAGAGACCAGGACTGAGACGGAGACCAGACCAGGACCAGGCCGGGACTGAGACCGAGACCAGACTGGGACCAGACCGGGACCGGCTCAAAACCCATGGCAGGGCCGGAGCTCAAAGCTGAGGTTCGGAGTCAAAGCTCGGAGTCCGCTCTGTTCCTGGTCTGGTCCTGGACCTGGATCAGTCCTGGTTCAGTC
>NW_026571036.1:29126877-29396877 GCF_026225935.1 Boleophthalmus pectinirostris | reverse complement strand
TTACAAATACACATTTTCCTTTTTTAATCAGACTATCCCTGATATACTGTATGTGGTGTGCTGTGTGTGTTTGCAGGAGGGACAGGTCCTGGAGTGCTCCCTCATAAACAGTATTCGAGTGGGAGCCGTCCCAAAGGTGAGTCCTGACATCACCTCACGCTTGAACACTGAACACTGAGGAGAAAATGCGCTCTTCGTGGTTTAATTAGTGTGAATGTGTGTGTAGTGCTGCCTATTGATCCACCCAGAGCCTCTCGCCGCGTTTCCCCAAAGCTCCCATCCATCACGCTTTTCAACATTACAAACAAGGATATCTACTGCTTCCCTGATTACTACTACACAAACAGACTGTAAAGGTGCACAACGTTTTGTCTGGGGGGTCTTCACCTGCTTGTTTAAGCGGATATGTCTTTGAAATGTTCCACAGTTTGACATTAAGCAGCTCTACTTTACATTTATTCAGTTACAGGTGGTTTTACAGCTCAAAAATACCTAGACAAACAGGAATTCTGAATGTAATCAGGGTTACCTCTCCACAGATCTGACATGTAACTTGGTCTGGTGGTTTGGACTCCATGAAGATAGAAAGATGGAGAGGTTTAATGCCATACTGTGAAATATATCAGACAAACCAGTAACATTTCCAGAGAGAAAAGCATTGGATAGACCCTCCACAAGAAAAGTTACACAATGCTTTAAACTTTATTGGTCCACAAGGGAAATTATTTGGACAGAGTAGCTCACACATCACAATATATTATAATAACAAAGAGCAAAAATAGAAATGGTAAATGTAGGAGCTTTTTTCGTATTTTGTTGATTCTAAAATTAGTTTATTATTTTGTTTGTTTATTTAGTTTACTAATTTAGTTTTGGTAATTTGTATAATATATTTTTGTTATGTTAATATTATTCTTGCTAATTTCTTAGTCGAAGTTGGTATTATTTACGTTAGCACCTCTTTTTTGTTTTTGGTTTAATTTGGGTCACCTCGGGGATAAAGGAGGGTGGTTCACATGGACCAGAGTGACCTGGGTTTTTTTTGGTCACGAGTAGAGGCAGCAGGAGTCGCCTTAAACATGTATTCCTTGTTGCTTGCCAAAAAACTGGAAAATAAATCTTGGAAAATCATCTCTAGTCATGGACATTGATTTGTACTGCGTAAACCACATACCCATGGTGCCCAAAGGTGATTATTTGAGTTATGTTTAGTTCTGAGTTTGCTCACGCTTTTGTTTGTTACTTCTTATTTGACAAATAGTCAATACAGTAAGAATAACTTAGCACACAATTCACCTTTAATAGTTACAGCTGCTTTATTCCATGTCGTCTTTGCACAAGCAGTAGTTTAACAAATAAATGCTATTGTAAAAATATGTTTGGCTATTTAAAATGGTGAGAAATTGCAGAATATTATGTACAATTTATGTCATGTCGTGAGCCATGTATTGAATATCGTATCAGATCGTGAGGGACCCGACGATTCCCAGCAATACTTTCTAAACCAACAATCTCACATCACATCTCTATATGCCGTACTGTGAAACATTCCAGACAAATCAGTAACATTTCCAGAGAGAAAAGCATTTGATGGATCCTCCACTAGAAAATTTACACAATGCTTTACACTTTATTGAGCCACAAGGGAAATGATTTGGACACAGTAGCTCACACACAATATATTATAATAACAAACAGCAAAAATAGAAATGGTAAGAATAACTTCGAAATAAGTAGCAAAAATAACCAGAGACTCGTGACAAATAATATGTTGTAAACTGGCTGATGCCTATATTCCGACAAAACTGTATACAGGGATCCCTCGTTTATTGCAGGGGTTCCCTTCTAAAAATAACCCAGAATAGGCAAAATCATTTTACAATTATTATATATGTTTTAAAACTGTAAAACTCCTTACCACAGGACAGTTACAACCCTTTTTGCATCCTTCTTAAAACTTATTGCTGCTGTCGTTCTTATGTTATTTTCCACCTTCTTTATGTAACGAACTGAAGATTCATTTATTCCGTAATGGAGCCTACAGCTGTGTAACTTCTCCCTTCCTTCAGCATGTTCAGAAGTCCAACTTTTTTTGTGATGGTTAGAATCTTCCTCTGCCTTTTGGGTGCGACCACAGGAGCCTCTGTTGGGGAGAAAACTTGCAAACATACGGCACTTCAAAATCACACTGCTAGAGATCCAACATTTATGTAAATTTGTCTGAACACATTCTGTACTGTGCAGGAGACACAGCATGGAGGAGATTGATTGACAATGTTCTACAGTCCCTTAGAAAATCAGGACGCAGGGGGAGGAACTTAATGCATGTTCATACACTGTATTAAAAAAAAAAAAAGCATGCAAAATAGTGAGGTACGACTGTATTTTAAAGTGGACGTATTCTGTAAAAGTATAATCATCTTACACTGTCCCCTTCTTTACACTTTAAAAACGTATTTAAATACAGTCTACTCACTATTTTATGCTTTTTTTTTTTAATACAGTGTATGAACATGCATTAAGTTCCTCCCCTGCGTCCTTTTCTAAGGGACTGTAGAACATTGTCAATCAATCTCCTCCATGCTGTGTCTCCTGTACAGTACAGAATGTGTTCAGACAAATTTACATAAATGTTGGATCTCTAGCAGTGTGATTTTGAAGTGCCGTATGTTTGCAAGTTTTCTCCCCAACAGAGGCTCCTGTGGTCACACCCAAAAGGCAGAGGAAGATTCTAACCATCACAAAAAAAGTTGGACTTCTGAACATGCTGAAGGAAGGGAGAAGTTACACAGCTGTAGGCTCCATTACGGAATAAATGAATCTTCAGTTCGTTACATAAAGAAGGTGGAAAATAACATAAGAACGACAGCAGCAATAAGTTTTAAGAAGGATGCAAAAAGGGTTGTAACTGTCCTGTGGTAAGGAGTTTTACAGTTTTAAAACATATATAATAATTGTAAAATGATTTTGCCTATTCTGGGTTATTTTTAGAAGGGAACCCCTGCAATAAACGAGGGATCCCTGTATACAGTTTTGTCGAATATAGGCATCAGCCAGTTTACAACATATTATTTGTCACGAGTCTCTGGTTATTTTTGCTACTGATTTCGAAGTTATTCTTACCATTTCTATTTTTGCTGTTTGTTATTATAATATATTGTGTGTGTGAGCTACTGTGTCCAAATCATTTCCCTTGTGGCTCAATAAAGTGTAAAGCATTGTGTAAATTTTCTAGTGGAGGATCCATCAAATGCTTTTCTCTCTGGAAATGTTACTGATTTGTCTGGAATGTTTCACAGTACGGCATATAGAGATGTGATGTGAGATTGTTGGTTTAGAAAGTATTGCTGGGAATCGTCGGGTCCCTCACGATCTGATACGATATTCAATACATGGCTCACGACATGACATAAATTGTACATAATATTCTGCAATTTCTCACCATTTTAAATAGCCAAACATATTTTTACAATAGCATTTATTTGTTAAACTACTGCTTGTGCAAAGACGACATGGAATAAAGCAGCTGTAACTATTAAAGGTGAATTGTGTGCTAAGTTATTCTTACTGTATTGACTATTTGTCAAATAAGAGTAACAAACAAAAGCGTGAGCAAACTCAGAACTAAACATAACTCAAATAATCACCTTTGGGCACCATGGGTATGTGGTTTACGCAGTACAAATCAATGTCCATGACTAGAGATGATTTTCCAAGATTTATTTTCCAGTTTTTTGGCAAGCAACAAGGAATACATGTTTAAGGCGACTCCTGCTGCCTCTACTCGTGACCAAAAAAAACCCAGGTCACTCTGGTCCATGTGAACCACCCTCCTTTATCCCCGAGGTGACCCAAATTAAACCAAAAACAAAAAAGAGGTGCTAACGTAAATAATACCAACTTCGACTAAGAAATTAGCAAGAATAATATTAACATAACAAAAATATATTATACAAATTACCAAAACTAAATTAGTAAACTAAATAAACAAACAAAATAATAAACTAATTTTAGAATCAACAAAATACGAAAAAAGCTCCTACATTTACCATTTCTATTTTTGCTCTTTGTTATTATAATATATTGTGATGTGTGAGCTACTCTGTCCAAATAATTTCCCTTGTGGACCAATAAAGTTTAAAGCATTGTGTAACTTTTCTTGTGGAGGGTCTATCCAATGCTTTTCTCTCTGGAAATGTTACTGGTTTGTCTGATATATTTCACAGTATGGCATTAAACCTCTCCATCTTTCTATCTTCATGGAGTCCAAACCACCAGACCAAGTTACATGTCAGATCTGTGGAGAAGGTAACCCTGATTACATTCAGAATTCCTGTTTGTCTAGGTATTTTTGAGCTGTAAAACCGCCTGTAACTGAATAAATGTAAAGTAGAGCTGCTTAATGTCAAACTGTGGAACATTTCAAAGACATATCCGCTTAAACAAGCAGGTGAAGACCCCCCAGACAAAACGTTGTGCACCTTTACAGTCTGTTTGTGTAGTAGTAATCAGGGAAGCAGTAGATATCCTTGTTTGTAATGTTGAAAAGCGTGATGGATGGGAGCTTTGGGGAAACGCGGCGAGAGGCTCTGGGTGGATCAATAGGCAGCACTACACACACATTCACACTAATTAAACCACGAAGAGCGCATTTTCTCCTCAGTGTTCAGTGTTCAAGCGTGAGGTGATGTCAGGACTCACCTTTGGACGGCTCCCACTCGAATACTGTTTATGAGGGAGCACTCCAGGACCTGTCCCTCCTGCAAACACACACAGCACACCACATACAGTATATCAGGGATAGTCTGATTAAAAAAGGAAAATGTGTATTTGTAAACCAGTGGGGAAATATCACTGTTGTAATATCAAAATACAAGAACAGCAGTACAGTAAAAAACAAAACATAACTGATAGATAGATAGATAGAAAGATAGATAGATCGATCATAGACAGACGGATGGATGGAAAGATAGATAGATATGATATAGATAGATATAGATAGATAGATAGATAGATAGACGATCATAGACAGATGGATGGAAGGATGGATAGATAGATAAAGATAGATATAACAGATGATAGATAGATAGATAGATAGATAGATAGATAGACAGATAGATAGATAGATAGATAGATATCGATCATAGACGGATGGAGGGAAAGATACAGATAGATATAGATAGATGTACATAGATAGATCGATCATAGACAGATGGATGGAGGTAAAGATAGATAGGATGGATAGGATAGATAGATAGATAGATAGATAGATAGATAGATAGATAGATAGATAGATAGATAGATAGATAGATAGACAGACAGATCATAGACAGATGGATGGAAGGATGGATAGATGGATGGATGATAGATAGATAAAGATAGAGATAGATAGATAGATAGATAGATAGATAGATCGGTCATAGACAGATGAATGGATGGAAGGATAGATAGATAATAGATAGATATAGATAGATAGATAGATAGATAGATAAAGATAGAGATAGACAGATAGATCGATCGATCATAGACAGATGGATGGATGGATGGAAGGATAGATAGATAAAGATAAATATAGATAGATGTAGATAGATAGATAGAGACAGACAGACAAAAAGACAAAATACAAGAACAACAGTAGAGATAGAAATAGACAGATAGATAGATAGATAGATAGGTAGATCATAGGCAGTAACACAGACAAACAAATAGATGGATAGACAGATAAATAGACATACATTTAGACAGACAGACAGAGAGAGAGATAAATAGATAGTCACAGACAGATGGATGGATAGATATACAGATATATAGATAGCAATATAGATAGACAGACAGTCATACAACCAGACAGATGGATGGATGGAGGGACAGACAGACAGACAGACAGACAGCAAAACGACAAAATACAAGACCAGCAGTAGAGGAAAAAAATACATAGATCATAGACAGTGGGGCTGAGTATCATTAAGAAGTTAATGATACTCAGCCCCCAACTGATACCTCGATACATAGGCCACAATACAATACATCTCTGGATACAGTGCACTTTCGATTCAGTACAATATATTTCAAATCGATTCGATACGGTTCAATAACAAATAAAGTCTAAATGATGGCTGTGATATTAAAAGTTTTTACCTTAAATTAAATCTAAGCTACTAAATGGATTAGCATGACACAATAGATCGACATGGATCGCAAAAGAACAGAGCACAGTGTAGCACTTACATTTACAACAGTTATTTGGAATACAATCATACTTTCTACGAAACACTGAGTTTATTTTAAGTAAACCGAATCGTAATAATTCTGTATTATTTCCATTCTTTGTCCAATGACCTGTTCTTCAAATAGTGAAAAACAAATATAACAAAAACCAAACCAGGATCAAAAGAGAGCTACATGTGGACAGAAAGCATGTCATGACCTCAACCAATATGTTTTAACAGAGCACAATTGAACATTATGCTCTGTAAATGGAAAATAAAAAAAGAAAAACGGCTTTGTTAGAGCTTCAGCTGGTTATATCAGAAGTAGTGATTCAGATTCTGTTTGCAATAACCTTCATTTTTATTATGCTATAGAGACTACATTTTCTGCATGTTTTGGTCTGTGTTGCTGGAGCTTTTACCTTGCCCTCACTCTTCCAGGTAATGAAGAAGCCATTTTCATCCACCTTCATCTGACAGTTTGGCTCAAACATGTACGGGTCCTGCAACACACAGAGAAAATCAAATCAAATACACACGTAAAAATAAAACATAAAATCCGAGAGCATAAAAAGTGACTCTTGTGAGGTTTAAGCCATGTTAGAGTGTTGTTACCTCTTTCATAACATCTTTCATTCACACACGTCTGAGTAACCCTTTTACCTTTTGTGGAGTAGACAGCTGCAATTCTGAGGCTGAAATCTTCTAAATCAGGGGTGGGCAATTATTATTTCCATGGAGCCACATGAGAAACAGAAAATATTGTGGCGGGCTCGGCTAAAACGTTTAACTCAATTCTGCAAAATATTAACTGTATGCAAACACTTCGATTTACGTATTGCGTCATTTTGTATGTGAATAAAAACACCTCTGAAATAAAAGCAATGCAGCTTTAGTGCATGCATGAGGTAAAATGATAAAATATGTTTATTTTGTAATTCCAAATGAGCATAAACAGACCAATCAGAGTCAAACAAAGGGCCGTATGTGGCCCTGGAGCTGGACAATGCCCAGGTCTGTTCTAAATGATTCTAGTGAAGGTGTGTAAGGAGTATAAAAACACAGTGGAGCTTTTCTTGTATTACCACATGTCATCACAAGGTGGAACAGAATGTTTTTTAGTTTGAGTGAAGAACTCAACCTAAATATGTAGGGTTTGTGTGTTAAACATTATAGTCAAAGTCTCAAAAGCTCAATAAATTGGGTTGAACCTGACATAGTTTGCCATACTTTTTATTTGAGGACCAATAATTGGAGGGTCTGCTCTGCTGGAAATACTGCAAAAAAAAATTTTCGTGTATGTACTCTTCATTTTTTGATAGAAATTTTTGAAAAAATGAAAAACTTCCTGAAATCCTCAGTGGCTTGGGTAAACTGTCAAAAAATGCATTCCAGATGCAAAGAAGACAACATTCAGTGAAAAAAATAATTCTTAAAACATTATTTTGGCTCAATTTAATGAAAAAAGGTGTTTTCTCACTTTTTTATATTATTAATTATTAATATTATATATTGGGCATTCATAAGTGATTTCACTTAAGCCTAAACCCCTGTGGTCATAGTTTTATGTGAAATATTTGTAATAGTCTTTTAAGTACATCATTATGACTGAAGAAAAATAAACCACTACTACTACTACTATTACTACTACTATTATTACTAGTACTACTACCACTACCGCTACTACTACTACTACTACTACACTACTACTACTACTACTACTACTACTACTACTACTACTACTACTACTACTACTACTACTACTATTACTACTACTATACTACTACTACTATTACTACTACTATTACTACTACTATTACTACTACTACTACTACTACTATTACTACTACTACTACTACTACTACTACTACTACTACTACTACTATTACTACTACTACTACTACTACTACTACTACTACTACTACTACTACTACTACCACTACTACTACACTACTACTACTACTACTACTACTACTACTACTACTACTACTACTACTACTACTACTACTACTACTACTACTACTATACTACTACTACTACTACTACTACTACTACTACTACTACTACTACCACTACTACTACTACTACTACTACTACTACTACTATTACTACTATTACTACTACTACTACTACTACTACTACTACTACTACTACTACTACTTTACTACTACCACTACTACTACTACTACTACTACCTACTACTACTACTACTACTACTACTACTACTACTACTACTACTACTACTACTACTACTACTACTACTACTACTACTACTACTACTACCACTACTACTACTACCACTACTACTACTACTACTACTACCACTACCACCACTACCACTACCACTACCACTACTACTACTACTACTACTATTACTATTACTACACGTGTGAATGAAACAAAACTCCAGGTCTGTTTTTGATGACAAAATTATAACATAGATCAGAAAAAATAGCATAATATGGGCCCTTTAAACAGTGCCAAGTATAAGTATACCTGGAATCAATCAATCGAAATTACTGTCAAAACTAGATACTCATTTGAACAAGTGTCAAAAAATTTTTCAAAAAATTCCTAAAATCTTGACAGAATTAGACCTTTGTTAGTTAAAGGTAATTTAACAAGTGCTGTTCCATATCAGAACTAGATTTTTTTTTTAAATAAAGAAACTACTATTATGTTATGCTGAAAATCATGCATTGTCTAATAAGGAGGCTTGTTTTGTTAATTATCACTGTAGTAGCAGTATAGGTATCAAGTATTAATTATTTTCCTTATCAAAATAAAGTCTGAAAATGTAGTTTTGATTTGACAATTCTTATACTTCTGTCAGATAAATTCCATCTTATAATACATTCATTTACTTACAATATTCCATTTGTTTACATTACGTTAATAGTAAACTCAATTTATTATAGTATTCTGTAATGACCGTGAAGTACGGGAGGCAAAGCTCAGCCAACACTACTGTATATAACAGTAAAGTCTGCTTATTTTAGTCAAACATTTGTGAGTGAATCAGAGCAGGAGCAGATCCCAGGACCAGCGGCAGAATAAAAGAATATATCTGTCCTGGGTCAGTGTTCTAATATTAGCACAGGGGACACAGTGACACAGGTGTAATGGACCATAGAGTCTGTGTGAAGAGAGACGCTCACATTGTGCTGCTTTCAAATGACATCACAACATTATATCCAACAGTCTTGTTTAATACAGACAGAGGGAGCTAAAATGATTACGGAGCATTAGCCAGCAGTTTTTCAGTTAGTCACTCTGAGTCTTTGTTGGAAATTGAACACCTGAACAGGACCATGAACGCTCGTATTGATCACACACGCTCCTGAAAATGTGATGTTTCATGTGTGTTTTTTCTTGAGTTTTCAGAAGTTTAAAACATTTTTATCTGTGTTCACTTATGTGTGCATTGTGTCACCATGGTAACTGCTGAACATTCCTCCAATAACGATACATGTATGTGATGTCATTGCAAAGTATGAATTGTGCATAATAAAGAATCCGTGTATCATTCGTTCATCCATTTTTCAATATAAAACCAAAAATAAGAAAATGAAAAAACAACTGTTTTCTTCATTATTTGTCTCCAAAACCAAAATGAATAAACAGATAGTGATTCGTTTTTTCAGTTTTCGATTTTGTGTTTAAATGAACAATGGAAAAAACTAATTACGACCATTACCCGTTTACGTGACTTCCGTGACTGCGATGCCAGACTTTTGCACTGCATACGGACTGAACCAGGACTGATCCAGGTCCAGGACCAGACCAGGAACAGAGCGGACTCCGAGCTTTGACTCCGAACCTCAGCTTTGAGCTCCGGCCCTGCCATGGGTTTTGAGCCGGTCCCGGTCTGGTCCCAGTCTGGTCTCGGTCTCAGTCCCGGCCTGGTCCTGGTCTGGTCTCCGTCTCAGTCCTGGTCTCTGACTAGATCTGGTCCCAGTATGGTCTCGGTCTCAGTCCCGCTCTGGTCCCGCTCTGGTCCCGCTCTGGTCCCGCTCTGGTCCCGCTCTGGTCCCGCTCTGGTCCCGCTCTGGTCTGATCTCAGTCTCATTCTGGTCCCGTTCTGGTCTCAGTCTCATTCTGGTCCCGTTCTGGTCTCAGTCTCATTCTGGTCCCGTTCTGGTCTCAGTCTCATTCTGGTCCCGGTCTCAGTCCCGGTCTTGTGCCGGTCTGGTCTGGTCCGCATGCAGTGCAAAAGTCCGGCATCGCAGTCACGGAAGTCACGGAAACGGGAAACGGTTATCAGTTTTTTTCCATTTTTCATTTAAACACAAAATCGAAAACTGAAAAAAAAAACAAATCGTTATCCATTTTTTCATTTTGGTTTTGGAGACAAATAATGAAGAAATCAGTTGTTTTTTCGTTTTCTTATTTTTGGTTTTGTATTGAAAAACGAATGAACAATTGGCACACTGATTATAAAAGGTCCACTTAGTAACTTTTCTTATCTATCTTGCATAAACTCCTCAAAAATACTGTGAAAAACATTTACTTTCTCCATAGAGTTAGAAAATAAAATGCTATGGAAAGCAATAACATCTCCTTGTCATTTTGTCATTTTAGCTTGATATACAAAAGATTAAAGTCTAAAGCTGACATCTTCAGAGTAAAGCTCATGAGCTGTTGAAGGTCATCCTGAAAAAATGTGTTTTTAAGAGGGTTTTAAAGTGAGGTAGGGAGGAACATGATCTCAGATGAAGAGGGAGGGCATTCCAAAGTTTAGGGGCCTCCACAGAGAACGCTCGACCTCCACTGGTTTTGAGGTGGAATGATGGGACGGACTAGTCAGGCTGGTGCCACCTACTGCCTCCGCTCAATTTCATTTCTCTCTAGATCAGGAATTGGAATACACTAGACGGTTTGGAAGAACCCCAGAAGTTGTAGACCACGCACTGGCCAATCAGCGAAGAACTGAACCAACCCGAGTTGAGATAGCAGACTGCATACGCTGGACTCCCTTTGTCATATACAAACTTTGCTTTTTTTTTTGCACCTTTAATTTATACGTTCACCTCGCAGAAACAGAAATCACTGATAGATGTTCACTTTCTGCTTTGTTTGCTGTTGTGCCGGCAATTACTTGGACACCACTGAGCGTTTCGGTGCATTACATACGTCACGACCAAATAGCAGCGATTGGTTAAATAAAAAATGTTCCCACCTACCATCGAGCGAAGGAATTCTAATGCTGCGAGGTCAGACGGTTTCGACGAAGTGAAACTGGCTGATGAGTCAGGCTAGGGACGGACAGTAGGTTGAGAAAGTTTGACCTGAGAGACTGTGGGGCAGTGTGTGGGGTTAAAAGATGAGTGATGTACTGTGGCACAAGTCAACTGAGTGGTTTAAAAACAAATAATACAATTTTAAAATCAATTCTGTAACCAGCGGAGTTGGGCTTTAATGGGTGTAACATAGTCTCTCTTTTGGGGTTCAGTTGCAGTAGTCCAGTCTATTACCATATTTTCCACAGTATTAGGCGCTCTGGATTATAAGACGCACTGTCATTAAATGGTCTATTTTCAAACTTTTTTCACAAATAAACGGCACCGGACTTTAAAAAAAACACAACAGTTGGATGGGTGAGTGGTTTTGTTTGTTTGTGGTGTTCACGGTGACTCTGGGCTTTGTTCAGTTGTGGTGTGTAGGGAGGGTGCTGTCTGGGACCAACGGATTGTCGGCGTGTTCGCAGTGACTCAGTTGTTCAGTTTTGTCTCGAAGTGGCACATTGCACTCGCTTTTTCGGTTCGTTCCTCCGTTCCGTTCCTCGTCGGCGTGGAGTGATGAGTGTGTCGGTGGGTGTGTTCCGCTGTGCGATCGCTGTCTGCGTGCGCCGCTGGTGGTGCGGCTTTGTAGCTTACTGAAGTCATGCTGGGATTGCTCTGGATTGTGGGGCGCGCGGTCGTTTTTTGATGGGGTTAGAGGCTTAAGAGCGCGACTAATAGCCCAGAAAATACGGTACTTAAAAAAACATGTATGATTGTTTCAAAGTTATTGTTTATAGTGATTGGTTTTAATTTAACGATTTGATTTATCTGAAAAAAAGAGACAACATACAGCTGGTGGACCCTCAACCTGAAAAGTTACATTGTGCACCTTTAACACACCATAGCCCTCAGCAGAACAACTTTTTTAACAACACATGAACTGATACTTTGCAGTTGATGTCATCCACAGTCCCTGGGGGTGTGACGCTAACTGTAGGCTTTGCTCTGTCTGAGGTTTTGTTAGACTATAATCTGATCTTTACTTTAACAGAATCTGACCATAAAGAACTGATTTAGTTGGAACTACATGAGTGGAGCTGATTTGTTCTGTTAAACAAGTCTCTGAAAATCCATTTTGTTTGGTTTAACTTTTCAGACTATTAAAAAAAAACATTACGGCTGTGTTTGCTAAAGTGTGCATTGTGTTACCATGGAACCTCCTGAAACATTCCACCATAGAGATACATGTAGAACACCCCCAGCATGAGTTGAAATGACCATATTAAGTTTCCTTTAGTAAAACCACATGATGCAGGAGAGGGACGGACCGCAGCACAGACCGGAGCAGCTCTGTTACACTGTCTCTGTTTCTCTGGCTTCGTGTAAAACACCACGTCCTCCTCACATTAAAGAAACCATCAGACCCAAAGATCCGGTTTTAGTCCAGGACCAGGACTCAAACCAGACCCAGGGCTCTGCTGCCTTTGAGCTGTGACTGCAAACACACAGCTCCCATGAATCAGCGTCAGCACTGCCCCGAAGCAAAGCACCACAACACGGAACTTTAGAAAGAAAACTGATATTTACACATGAGGATATTTAGCTTTTAAAATCCACAGCAAAGCCCACAAATTTATCTTAAAGGTGCATTGCGTAAGTGTTCTTGTTTTTTTCCCATACAGATGCTATTGCTTTGTTTGAAATGTCCCACAGTAGTATTAAACTTATCTATCTTGGATTTACTCTGTTACAGGCTTGCAGGGTTGCTTTTCCACAGATCTGATGTGTAACTTGGCTTGGCAGTGTCACTTTTGTGTCTCCATGTAGATAGATATGTTTAATGCAATACTGTGAAGCATTCCGGACAAAGCAACAACATCTCCATAGACACACGAGGAGGTAACAGACCCTCCACCAGAAGTTACACAACGCACCTCCAAGTTAAAGTAACAATCACAAATAAACCTTTCACTTTTGTAAAAAAAAAGAAAAAACAAGTATATTTTGGACTATAAGGCGCAATACCAGTAATGTTGAAATCTCTTGTCTTCATAAGGTGCACTGGATTATAAGGCACATTAAAGAAAAACAAACGGACGACACTTGAGACTGATTTGTTAGCCCAGGCGTCCACGATCCACTGGCAGATCGTGACGTAATTCGCCCGGTGTTGCCTCCCTGTCTTGGTGAATGTGGATTATGAATGTGAATGTGGGTGGATCATTTCAGTTTGGATTTTTATTTCCTATGAGGACGACTCAAATGTACATTGAGCAATAATGTGTTTAATGCAGCTTTGCCACATTTGTTTACCTTTTACTGAAACGAAACTTTAAATCATATGGTTCATTTGCATAAACTATAAGCTCTGAAAAAAAAACAGCTCGCTCCTTGTGCTGCTGATGCGGTTCAGCTTCTGTCAGACTAAAGGACACGACTCACTTTAGTCTGCAAGGCTCCTAACTACAGTCGCCGTAATGCTTCGACAAACCATCAAGAGGTGCGGCTTTGTAGTTTACCAAAGTCGTACTAAAACATTTTGACAGATTTTTGAGCAGATTATAAGGCGTACTGTCGATTTTTGTGAAGATTAAAGGATTTTAAGTGTGCCTTATATTTTAAAAAATACGGTAATAACAAAATGTATGTTAGTGGGATATAAAATAATAACATTAAGTTGCATGTTTGTGTAAAAGTACAGTCATGTAACGCTTCTCTATTTCCATTTTGACTGATCAGACAGTAGGGCTGCCAGAAAATATCAGTATTGAAAATCGGCACTGTGGATCGAAATCGGCCGATACTAATATAGACAGATTAGTATCAATGGTACAGATATGTGATATGTGATACTGTATGTCTACAAAACAACACTGAATTCTTTCAACTGAACAAAGACAAAAAACTTTAAGGCGCTCATCACTTGTATTATTCAGTCTCTTTTGTCCAGAATAAAAAGTTCTTTTGCGAGGGAACGAACCAACTGAAGGACGCAGTTACAATTAAAGGTTTATTCTCTATAATTATAAAGAATATATTTTGTGGAGATATCATTCAATAATTGCGGCGCTTCCTTTTCAATGTGGGAAGAACGAGGAACAACTAGACCCTTTCTTTAAAAACACTCGATGTAACTGTACACTTTTTTCGCAATTGAACTTGAGAGCATCAAAATTTTCTGTTAGTGTTATGTTAAACTAATGGAGATTTTAAATGCTAAAAGTTTCAAAAGTAAAGGTGTCTGAAAATGTGTTTTTAAAATCCATTCTGTTTTTTCTTCTTGAGTTTTCCGACAATCTCAAAAGGGCATTGTGTAACTTTTCTGGTGGAGGGTTCGTCAACATGCTTTTCTACGTGGAGCTGTTATTGCTTTGTCTGGAACGTTCCACAGTATGGCATTAAACCTTTCTATCATCATGGAGACCAGACCAGACCAAGTTACAGATCAGATCTGTGGAGAGGCGACCCCTCTCACAGTCAGAATTCCTGTTTTGTTTTTTTAGGTATTTCTGAGTTATAAATCCACCTGTAATTGAGTAAATGTAAAGTAGAGTATTGATTTTAGATGTTCGATAATGAGCTCAAGTGATTGGAGCGATAATTGTAACAACATTTTACGGTCCTAAATTACACTAAGGGGACTCTTGTGAGCTTTAGCCCATGCCCATGTCATTACTTCATTAAAACAGACCTGGAGTTGTGTTTTTTTTCATTCAAACATGTTTGAGTAATGCTTTACTATTAGTCTGTCTACATCTCTAAAGCTCAAAATGCTCTGTTCCCCCTTGCGAAATCATGTGACGTCAATTGTCTTTTAGCTTTACTTCAGTAGAGACTTGCAATTCCAGAGTTTTTAGTGAAGAGTGTTTTCTGTTTGAGATACGAATTCAATCTAAATACAGTCGTCCCTCACTATATTGCGGGTCACCTTATGCGGCCTTGCTGTTTCATGGATTTTTTTAGTGCAATTTTGCATGTTTTTTTTTTTCTTTTACAGTATGAACATGCATTGTGTTCCTCCTCCTGCGTCCTGATTGGCTAAGGGACTGTACAGTACAGAATGTGTTCAGCTCGCCAAATTGACATAAATGTTCAATCTCTAGTCGTGAGATTCTGAAGAATTTTTCTCCCCAACAAAACCCACGTCGACAAAACCTTCAGCACCAACCATCTGCAAGTCTCCTGTGGTCGCACCCAAAATGCAGAGGAAAATTCTAACCACTGCACAAAAAGTTGGACTTCTGGATACGCTGAAGGAAGGTAGAAGCGCTGTGGCAGAGTCCTGCACCGGGTCGGGTACCCGCGGGCAAATAGTTGCTGAAACAGGTGGGTTTTATCGTTCTGGAATTTTAAGGGCTGGTATGTGGATTGACCTTTAGACCAGAACATCGGTCCGTTCTACGTCCCAACAGTGAGTCCTTGTTCAGTTCTGGTTTAGTACTGGTTTAGTCTTGGTTTAGTCCTGGTTTAGTCCTAGTTCAGTCCTGGTTTAGTCCTCCTCTTCAGTCCTGGAATCAGTTCATGGTTAGTCCTGGGTTAGTCCTGGTTTAGTCTTGGTTCAGTCCATGCCGTATGCAGCGCAAAAGTTTGATATACTCTCGGGTGAAGGGGCGCATGCGGGCAGGTGCGGGCAGGTGCGGACAGGTTACTGACTGGTGCGGGCTGCTGCGGGCAGGTGCGGGCGGGTGCGGTCCTGTACTGCGCAGGTACAGATGGACCCCAAAAATGGACCTGTGCAGGACTCTCCGCTGTAGGGCTCCATTACGGTATAAAAGAATCTTCGGTTCATTACATAAAGAGGAAAATAACATAAGGATGACAGCAGCAATAAGTTTGAAGAAGGATGCAAAAAGGGTTGTAACTGTCCTGTGTGAGAAAAGTGTATGAAGTGTGTGGTGAGGGGTTTTACACCCTTAAAACAGATATAATAATATATAATATTTGTAAAATATAAAGCCGATTACTTTGAGGATTTCACCTATCGCAGGTTATTTTTAGAATGTAACCCCCGCGATAAATGAGTGAAAAGCGTGTGTGAATGAATCAAAACTCAACTCCAGGCCTGTTTGTGATGAGGAAACAACATTATAACATAGATCAAAAACAGCGTAAACTGACCCCTTTAAAGCTCAATTAATTTCACAGGCTTTTTAGTCGGAAATAGCTCAAAAAAATTACACTAAATACATGCTACAAATCTCTTAATCCTCCCCCGGTGACAGTGTTTAGACGTCTGTGTACATTTTCCGTGATTGCATCGATGAGGGGATGCCCCGTCGCCATGGAAACCAGGTCTTGATTGATCGTAATCATTGAGTCAAACGCCCACACAAACAGGTCCTACGCTGACCACGAAGACTAATAACGCGCGACCTCTGACCCGTGGCATGAAGAGCCCATTAGAACAGCCCCATCCCAAACCGAGCAATCATTGGAAATCTATACATCGACGAATCACAGGATACATCAGGAAAGACCAGGCTGGGAGAACAAAACAACTGAATGAAAAAGGTTAGGTAAGAATAAGTCATTTAAAGGTGCACTGTGTAACTTTTCTTGTCTCAGGGGTGATGTTATTGCTCCTCCTGGGATGTTCCACAGTATGGCATTGTATTTATTCAATTACAGGAGTTTTTATTTCTCAAAACTACCGCAGAAATGTGCATTATTACTCTGAGCAGATCCGCTTCTCCGCAGATCTGACCTGTAACTTGGCCTGGTGATGTGGCCTACTTGTCTCCATGGAGATAGTTAAATTAAATGTCATACTGTGGAACATTTCAGGAAAAAAAAATAACAACATGGAGTCGTATTGGTGAACCCTTAACAATAGGAAAGGTTCATTTCTGTCCTCTGAATGTGACTTTTTTAGTATCAATACTTGCATAAATATCTAGTTTCGATATTAGTTTTAGTATCAATTAGTATCTGATTTTTGATACTTTTAACACCTCTACTGAAAACAGCACAATAGCAGAAATGGGTAATACTTGTTTACAGAGCTCTCCCTGCATTCTGTTCAATGTTGGTAGTGAATAAATCCGAGTCAGTTCTCCTGACATCCGTTGTAAAGAAAGTTACAACTGAGAAAATCATTTGCTCCTGATAATAAATCGTTTGTTAGCTGATGTTAGCTGTCGGCGACTCAATTATGGCAGTTCGACTATAGACCTTTTTCACCACAGCCTGAAGTGCCGCGATGTAGGGCAAACCAAACTCCGGGAAAATGGTTTTGTATGGCAAAATATCTGAGGAAATGTCCTGCATATTCATCAATCTGCCCCATCACCAAATCTTTATCCAACAAGGTCCATGAAGGACATATTCAGTTCGTGAAGAATTGATCCACAACTATCAAGATAAGAAAGATGAAAACTTCATGGCGAATACAAACTAATGTTATGGTCATGGATAAAACATAAGTAGTAAGTAATTCATTATTAAGTAACTTATGAACTGAGACTGATTCTAGAATTAAAATTAAAAATCGCTTTCATGATGTCGATATTAACATAGACAGAGAGATTTGCAGTTTGAATGCTACAGATGTTTACAGATTACAAGTCTAGCATTTAAACTGCACAAATCTCTCTGTCTACGCTAATATCCAATATCCAAAAGCTAATTCATGCCGTGATACTTTCCAGTTGATGTTTTCAAGATTCCCTGGTGATGCTAACTGTAGGCTCTGCTCTGTCTGAGGCTTTATTAGTCTATAATATGTGCTTTATTTTAACTCAATTTGACCAGAAAGAACAGACTTGGCTGGAACTACAACAGGTGAGCTGCTTTGTGCTGTTTTATGTGTCTCTCACAAATAAAATTAAAGTCACGCTTACATTTTTTATTGAAAATCAAACACCTAAACAGGACCATGAACGCTCGTATTGATCACAGGCTCCTGAAAATGTGTTTTTATTTTTTAACTTCTATTGCCACAAATTGATTCACCTCAACAGTGTCTTGAGACCGAGCCCTCACACAATTGACATATTTACTTTTTTTCCCTAGATAAATAAATAAATAAATAAATAAAGCATGTTAGGACATAAGTGTCTTATTTGAAAAAGTCAATAACTGGACCCCACTTCTTTTCAAAAACTGGCACATTTATCTGTACTTGAACCACTAACAGTTCCTCTGTATAAACATGTTTGATTTTTGATATCCACTCTTCAACGGCAGGTGTCTGGAAATGTGTTTTTAAAAGCCACTCTGTGTTTCTTCTTGACTTTTCCGACAATCTCAAAATTGCACTGTGCAACTTTTCTGGTGGTCCTTCAAATCCTTTTCTTCGTGGAGATGTTATTGCTTTGTCTGGAATGTTTCACAGTATGGCATTAAACCTTTCTATCTTCATGGAGACCAAACCAGACAAAGTTACAGGTCAGATCTGTGGAGAGTCGACCACGCTCACAATCAGAATGTCAGTTTTTTAGGTATTTTTGGGCTATAAAACCACCTGTAATTGAATAAATGTAAAGTAGATCTGTTTAATATCATACTGCGGAACATTCTAGGTAGCGCAATAGCATCTCCATAGAAACAAGCAGGTGACAGACCCTCAACCAAAACGTTAGAGAGTGCATTTTTTACTTTTTTGACAGTGTTTGCTCATGTGCACACTGTATCACCATGGTAACTCATAAACATTCCACCATTAGACATGCATGTAGAGCACCCCCAGCTTAATGTCACAGCAAAGAATCAATACTTCATAACATATCAGTATTTTATTCAACAGTAGCTGAGAGTGCAAGTCGCGTCAAGATTTCACAGTTTCAAGGTCGACATCTCAAACGGGCGCAGCCACAAAAAGCCCGCGTTATATTGACATTCAGCAATGACAAACGGCTCAGAGGGACCAGAGGAGCTGCCCTATTTGCACCACATATTTAGATCATAACTGTGTCAACATGCTACATGCTAACCGGCGCAATGTGACCCTGTTAGCATCCAGGCCAGTCCGAAGCCCGTCCTGCTGCTTCTGGATCGTATTCATAGCACCAACACACCGAGGACTTCCACACGGGCCACCGCGCTAATTTAGATTTGACTTTGGTCGAAATGGGGCAAGCTTAAAGTACATATGAGAAGTTAGCATGTTTAGCACTTTATTTTTAGTTAGCGCTTTATGTCTTAATAAAGCTTGGGCAAAGATGTAATCATTGTTGGGGAGTAACAGATTACATGTACTGGAGTCACGTAATCAGAGTACAAATTATGAGTAACTGTATTCAGTTACAGTAACTGTGAGTGGTAATTGGATTACAGTTACTTTGTTGAAATAATTGGATTACACGGCGGTATTTTCCTGTTTTCATTTTTTATTCTTTAAAAAAAAAAAAATTTCAGTAATTCCTCTCATTGCCGGACACTAAACCAGGTCTAAACCAAGTCTAAAACCAGGTGTAAACCAGGTCTAAACCAGGTCTAAACCAGGACTAAACCAAGACTAAACCAGGACTAAACCAGGACTAAACCAAGACTAAACCAAGACAAAACCAGGACTAAACCAAGACTAAACCAAGACTAAACCAGGTCTAAAACCAGGACTAAAACAAGACTAAACCAAGACTAAACCAGGACTAAACCAGGACTAAACCAGGACTAAACCACGACTAAACCAGGACTAAACCACGACTAAACCAGGACTAAACCCAGGTCTAAACTATGTCTCAAACAGGATTTAACAGGACTAAATCATGCTGCGCAGACGTGTCTCCTCTTCTTCTATCAATAATATTTTTAATACAGTTAAGTAAAGACTTGGCATTTTTATTTTCTTTTAACAGATAAAACATCTTATGTGAAGATTTCCTAGTCTTTGCTGCTCTACAGCAAATCATGTAATCCAAAGTATACAGATTACGTTACTCACTTTAAGTAATTTAATGGATTACGTTACAAAGTACATTTTGGGGTATGTAATCTGTAATCTGTAGGAGAATACATTTAATACATAAAATTAACCTTCCCAACACTGGATGTAATTGATAATGAACACATACTTTATTAAGAACGATTCAGGCTTAGTAACTACTTAAAGCCGCACTATGTAACTTTTTAACCAAACAACAGACTAAAAAAAACATGTTTTGCTTATTGCATCTTTACAGTGAGTGGGTTTGCATCTCCACAAACCTCACTCTCTGTCTTGTTTCCATGGAAATGTAGTTCCTTTGGCTATAATCTTCCACTTTGGGCTACGTTCAGACTGCAGGGCTTAATGCTCAATTCGGATTTTTTTGTGAAATCCAATGTTTTTGCGAGGTCGTTCACATTTCCAGTTAAATGTGACTTGTATGTGACTCCAGTGTGAACATTAAACGGCCCAAAAGTGTCCCACATGTGACACTGGAGACACGACGACGTCAACCGCAGCGAGCGTCTCTGTGTTTACAGAAGTTGTCCAAACATGGACGCAGCATTGAGCACCTGGAGATTTTAAAGTTCCTCTCATACCGGAGCCAGAACATGAACAACTTACTTGTTTTAAGGAGGAGATTGAGAAGGAGAAGGACGAGGTTGTTTTGGCCGTGGTGTTTTGTGTTGCAGCCCATTGAAAGGAACGTGTGGATGTGGAGACGTAGCCAAGAGTGGTGAGTGGTGATGTGTTTCACTTCAGTGACAGAGTTCATTAACAGTTTTCGCCTACTTCAGCGCAGAATAGTGACGTTTGTGTCTTGTTGATAACGTGTAGGTGGATGAATGCGCTTTGGCCGTTCACACTGAAGTCACATGTCAAAAAATCAGATATGTATCGGTTTTAGGAGCACATATCACATTGAAAAAATCGGACCTGTGTCGTTCAGACTGTCATTAAAAGATCAGATACAGGAACACAGGGGCCAAAAAAATCAAATTTGGGTCACTTAAGGCTGCAGTCTGAACGCAGCCTTACAGCATAAAATGTATCTATCTCCATGTGCAAGCACGGTTTTAACTTCCTTTACTATTTCCATGGAATCATGTAGGTGACATGCCACCTCCAGAAAATTATACACTGTACCTTTAATTACTACCCTAACTCCAAACCCTAACCCTTTAATTAACTCTTGCAGACCGACGATATCATACAATACCTGGGAATACGTTTTATATAACCACGCATGACTTTCCAACCATAAAAGATAGAAACTTACTTTTTTCCTCTTAAAAAGCCGAGACTTGTGGCTTTCTGAGCATATTTCTGGCATTATTATAGGGAAAACTAGTGCCCTTTGTTTCCACCAAACTCATGCGCTCCATCCATTTTGACTGACCCAAACTTTGCCAAAGAGTGTAGTGAGTCAAAATGGTCGATACTCTGAGCTTCTGTGTTCGAAACAACTGAAACAGTCCCTCTAAATGCAGTTTAGTTATCAAATAAATGACAAATTGCACATCTTGGTCTGTGTGATTGCGCATCCCTTGCTATTTTTGTTTGAATGTTTTATTTCAGTCAAAATGTACAACCCCAAACGTAATAAACATCATGGAAATGCAGGAAGTGATGTGGCTCTGTGCCCTGGACCTGACACCAGCTGTTTCCATGGCACCAGGAAAGTCATGGGGTTTTGTTTTGAGGCAATAAAGATATTTTTAGTTTAATTACAGACTTGATATTTTGCACTTTTATAGCTAAGGCCCTAAATTAAGCATTTTCTATGTCCAAAAAGTTGTTTATACATGTTTGCTGAGTGTTTTGTATGAAAGAGTGTGAATTTTATTTTCGGGTTTGTTTTTTTCATTTGTGTTTCTGGTCCTGTAGCTTTTATTACAGCCATATGACTCAACTACAGTGTGCAAATTGTTAAATAACAGATTGTACTAAAAAAAGGATGTATAACACTTCATTAGGGGGTAAAAGGGGGAGTTTTAAAATGGCAAAATTAAGATGAAGAAAAATCCAGGCGAGGTCAAATGTACTAAAATTGCCCTTAGGTCTTGAAGGGTTAAGTAAGTCTGAATCATTCTTAATAAACTCTTTGAAGTAAGTCTACGTTCATGCATTAAAATTGTAAATAGTGTAGTTATTATAAAGAGATATACTATGTTATTTGGACAGCATCTACATACAGTGACACTTTAGTTTAGGGCCTACATAATAACTTACTTTTTAATGCTTCTTATAATTTCAGTGCATGTACAGAAACGCCGGAAGAAAATAGTTCATGGTATTGAAAGTACTTTATAAATACGAACGAAGATATAATGAAGCACTTATGCATTTTACTATTAACTAGCTGTCAATATGTGATCCTGAAACTAAAGTGTCACCCTAAATACAGTATTAATCAGAGTTTTACATCAGCCAAGTGGCAGTTTGAGAAGAAAAGTATAAAGAAAACTAAAAGTGCTTTAAGTAATCCCTCTATGGCTACGTTCACACTGCAGCCTGAAGTGACCCAAATCCGATTTTTTGGCCCTTATGTGACCTGTATCTGATATTTTAATGACAGTCTGAACGACACAGATCCGATTTTTTCAAATACAAGCCAGACCACTTGGATATGTGCTCCTGAAACCGATACATATCTGATCTTTTGACATGCGACTTCAGTGTGAACGGCCAAAGCGCATTCATCCAACCTACACGTTATCAACAAGCCACAAATGTCACTATTCTGCGTTGAAGTAGGCGAAAATTGTTAATGAACTCTGTGTCACTGGAGCGAAACACATCACCACTCACCACTCTTGGCTCCGTCTCCACATCCACACGTTCCTTTCAGTGGACGTTGCTACCACTGCCTCACAAAACACCACGGCCAAAAACGTCATCCTTCTCAGTCTCCTCCTTAAAATAAGTAAGTTGTTCATGTTCTGGCTCCGGTACAAGAGGAACTTTAAAATCGCCAGGTGCTAAATGCTCGTAAACACAGAGCACGCTCGCTGCGGTTGACGTCGTCATGTCTCCAGTGCACATGTGGGACACTTTCGGGCCGTTTAACGTTCACACTGGAGTCACATACAAGTCGCATTTAATTGGAAATGTGAAAGACCTGCTCAAAAACATTGGATTTCACAAAAAATCGGAATTGAGCATTAAGCCCTGCAGTCTGAACTTATCCCAAGTCTATTTATGTCATCAATCCACAAAAAAACATTTCTGCACATTTTCAGCTCAAGGAACAGAATTTTCAAGCAGTTTTCGCATTTTTTAAACAAAATACACATGTTGTCTAATATTTGTATTCATCAACTAATAAATATTGTAAATCCAGATGAGTTTGGCCCTTGTTTACAGTATGGTTGCTAGGTAACAGTAATAAAGTTACGTGTGTCACATCTCCTACCAATTTTTAACCATGAAGTCAAACTATAAACTTCAACAAAACTACTGAACTTAGGGAAAACTAATACTTGACTATAATCATGTTAACTATGTTTGAATAAAAAGTGGTTTTCATATCTGTTTTGTAAAGATCCCTGAGCCCTACTTTTCTCCCTCTCTTCTCCCTCCCTCCCTCTATCGTTCTGTAAACTGGCCAGACTTGAAGGACTTCCCTATCTGCGTAAATGGTGCATGCCCTTGGTAAATGTCCTGATTAAGTCAATAGAAAAATAAAGACTAAACAGATTCTAGGTTATGTTCACAAGGCTCGGTCAGAGGAGCATGGGATAGAGGTGTGTTTCTGGAGGTTCTTAAAAAAAACATTGTCTAGACGTGTACTTTGCATCTTTCACCTGTTTCAGCCTGGGTAAATGTAGGCCTACTTATATTTAGAACAAGCAGATGAGAAAAAAAAAGACTTTAAAAGAGGAATATTATGCAAAACTGACCTTAGTCTAAGAGAATAATTTTGGCTTATCATTTACCCACTCAAAGTTGTGTTAAAGATGCATTGCGGAACTTTTCTGGTGTGTCTGGAATGTTTCATAGTACGGCATTAACTTTTTTATCTTCATGGAGACCAAACCAGACCGAGTTACAGGCCAGATTTGCGGAGAGGCGACCCTGGTCACAGTCAGAAAGCCTGTTTTACTCGGTGTTTTTGAGCTGCAAAACCACCTGTAATTGAATGAATGTAAAGTAGAGCTGTTTAAAGTCGTACTGTGGAACATTCCAGGCAGAGCAATGACAAATCCATAGAAACAAGCAGGTAACAGACCCCAACCAGAAAGTTACATAGTGCACCTTTATGAGTGATGAATGCATGTTTGAGTAATCTTTACTCTCCAGTTTTCAAGACACCATTGCTCTAAAAATTCCCATTTTCCCCTACCCCCCATACACGCCCACTGCTCTGTGTACTTCATTCTTCAGCTGCAAAGGGGCAGGTGGAAATCAGTGCTGCAGTTTTCAACCATAAGTCACCAAACTTGTTTCATTTATTAAGGCATTTTGGACTAATCTTCAGATTTAAAATGCCCAAAATATAAAATGATGATTTCGAGGTGTTATTGGTTATAACTGTACTATACATATACCGTATTTTTTGGAGTATAAGTCGCACTTTTTTCATGGTTTGGGTGTTTCCTGCAACTTATACTCCGGTGCAACTTATATACATTAAAATTTTCACACTGACAGCCATGAGAGGCTCTAGTCTTGTGTGTCAGTATCTGCTGCTCCTGTTTCCTCCTGTACCACTGTCACTTCACTCTACTGCACATGTCTCCTGCAGAAAGAGCCTCTGTCCTGTCTGTATCATGTCAGTTGATCGCACCACTACTTCTGAACCACTGAAAATTTAAACAAACTTATAAAGAAGACTGAGAAGACTGAACACAAACACCTCCAAAAAGAAAATCATATTTTACAGATTACAGGCTGCAAGTAGTGAAATATTCAGCTGAAAACAGTAATCGAGCAGCAGAGATAAAGTCTACTAGTGACAGTGATAGTCTAACTAGGGATAATCAGGGGGTGCACCATGCAACTTTCCTGGAAGTCACTGGATGGATGGACAAAGCCTGGACTTCAGTGACAACGAAACCATCCTGTCGGGATTCAGAAAGACCTGAATAATTCTAACTGGAACTGATGCTGAGTCTGACGACAGCGACACAGAAGAGGAAGCGGTGTTCCGTTTACCTCCAGAGCTCGAGGAGTTGCTCAGAAGTGACACAGAGGATGAAGAACTGAATGGATTTAGTGATGTGGAGTGAGATGAAGAGTTTGGTAAACTTGTCCTGTTCTGTTGTTTATGCTATAGTTATCTGAAGAACTGTTCATATGTGACATTAACAGTTTGTTGTTATTATTAGAACTTGCCTTTCGAGATGAAATGTTGGTTCCTGGTCTCAGACTTTATAAAATAAATTTCCCCCCAAAAATGCAACCTATAGTCCAATACAAACTTGTCTAATACGGTAATTAGTTTTGCCATCATCTTACAATTATACTACTTCACTCATTGCCTACAACTGGAAGAGCATCTGGTATAACTAAAAACTAAGAATTATATTTACTTAATCTCATGACCTGTATTCTCGTTCACACAAGCCCAGAGCCCAGAGCTGGAGTGAAGGTGTTTAGTGCTGGTTAAACTCCTCAGTGACGTGTGGTGTGACTGCAGCTGTAATGAGCCTGATCTGTGCTCTGTGATGTGTACAGACCTCTGACAACAGCAGTGACGCAGTGACGCAGGCCGGGGGCAGGGGGCGCTATATTTACACATACTACAATGAGGTGACGTCATACTGTTAAATGGGAACAGGCTATATGACGTTTTCAATATCTAATAGGCAGTGTTGGGAGTGTTACTTTTAAAATGTATTCCCCTACAGATTACAGATTACATACATACCCAAAATGTAGTTTGTAACGGAATCCATTCAATTACTTAAAGTGAGTAACGTAATCTGAATACTTTGGATTACTTGATATTGTCATGCTTTTTAGTTTAGTTCTGGTTTTAGTCCTGGTTTAGTTTTGGTTTTAGTCCAGGTTTAGTCCTAGTTTAGTCCCAGTTTAGTTCTGGTTTTAGTCCTGGTTTAGTCCCCTTTTAGTTCTGGTTTTAGTCCTGGTTTAGTTCTAGTTTAGTCCTAGTTTAGTTTCTGGTTTTAGTCCTGGTTTAGTTCTAGTTTAGTCCTAGTTTAGTTCTGGTTTTAGTCCTGGTTTAGTTCTAGTTTAGTCCTAGTTTAGTTCTGGTTTTAGTCCTGGTTTAGTTCTAGTTTAGTCCTAGTTTAGTTTCTGGTTTTAGTCCTGGTTTAGTTCTAGTTTAGTCCCAGTTTTAGTTCTGGTTTTAGTCCCAGTTTTTAGTTCTGGTTTTAGTCCTGGTTTAGTTCTAGTTTAGTCCTAGTTTAGTCCTGGTTTTAGTCCTGGTTTTAGTCCTGGTTTAACCCAAAATGTGAAAATTGAAAATTACTGCCGTGTAATCCATTTATTTCAACAAAGTAACTGTAATCCAATTACCACTCACTGAAACAGTAACTGTAACTGAATACAGTTACTCATAATTTGTACTCTGATTACGTAACTTTGGTACATGTAATCTGTTACTCCCCAACACTGCTAATAGGAAAATTCTCAAATATTGTTTAGGAATTATGCTCAGTTATAGTATTGGGAAAACCATAGTGAAGTGAGCATGGGCACGCTTCCAGCTCCATCGACTCTGGCTCCGATTCACTTTATATTTTTATTTCACTATTTTGTCATGAAATCAAGATATGAAACTTTAAGCCATGGAGTTCAAAAATGTTTTTGCGTTATTCACACATATTTAAGTTTTTCTCTCAAACAGAATCCACCTTGTGATGTCATATGTAAATACAGGAAGTGCTCCATTGTGTTTTTAAACTCCATTCACCTTCACTAGAATCATGTGGTTGATTTTCAGCTCTGGACGTACCAATCTCTACTGTAAAAGGAGCTGTTAACTACAAAACTACAACTACATGACATCACAAGGTGGAACGGAGCATTTAGAGCGTCGGAGATGTAGACAGACTAATAATAAAGGATTATTCAAACATGTGTGAATGAATTGATGATCAGCACCGACCATAATATGAGCCCTTTCAGCATTTTCGGGCTAATGAACAGTTGTGATGTCAAAATGCCCTGTACAAACCAGTGCTAGGACGTCATTTCACTGTAATAGTTTAACAGGTTTACAGGTTTTCTTACCTCATCGAAGCGGTCAAACAAGGCCCCCTCCTGCATGAACTCTGGGAGGGCCCTCTGCCAGTTAAACTCATAGGACTTGGTCATGGCTGCTCAGAAACCTGGAGACACAGGAGACAGAAAAGGAGAAGAACATTAGACACATGTGTTACTCTGATAATCGACTTTCAAGATGGTTAAATATGTACATGTTAAGTCAGCGTGTTCATACTTTCTTTGTTTTACATGTATGTCTATGGAGGAATGTTCAGCAGTTACCATGGTAACACAACACAATGCACACATTAGGTTGACACGCGCCTTCAAAAAACACAAAAGTGATTGAAACAACATACAGACATTTTCAGGAGCTTGTGATTAAAACGAGCGTTCAAGGTCTTCTTTAGGTGTTTGACATTGAACACTCGAGTTGGGCAAATTTTTGTGAGTTTTCGTCATTGTTCACTGGGTCAAAAATGGGGGGATTGGTTAGAAAAAAAAAATCATTAAAAATATATTTTAAAAAATTTGACGCTTTTAAATCTTTTGTTATCAGAATGTTAAAAATTCTGGAATGGAGACAACTGGAGCCAAATACAAAAAGAAAAATACAAATTTCTAACCTCAAAGTTGTATTCGAGCTTCACTAAAAAAATTATTTATGATGAAATGTGTAATGTATCTGTAGAAGAAATGAAAAACTGTTGTGGGCTCAACTTTTCTGTAAGGATTTATTCAGTAAAACCCCAAAATGTGGATTTTGCCTTTGTCAAAAATGCTTAATGTTTATCATAATCTAGTCCAATGAGGTTCATTTGGTCTTCTGATAATTTTTGTTATTAGGTTCTTTTTTCAGACCAAGACTTTGTTTTCATACCTGACAGTTTTGACTGGTCTTCCTCAAAGTGCTCATGAATGGCATAAATGTAATGTCATAAATGAAATACCCTGCATGTCCGGCAATAAAACATACATCGAGGAAAAAGGGAGGACGTTCAGTACACACAAAAAAAAAGAACATAAGACAGAATGCGAGAAAGAAACAGCGAAGGCGAAACACAAAGCAGAACAGGAACAACTTAAATCGCCCAAGAGAGAAGCACATTATAGACTGGGAAGGAGCAAACATCATTGGGACAGAGAACAACAAACATCATCTCTGGATTAAAGAGGCAATTGAAACACAGAAATGTGCCCAGGGGACTATAAACCGGGTCTTCCTCAGACAAGGCGACTCTGAAGAAGAGCGCTATGAGCTGTCGAAACCGTCAGGTATGAAAGTAAACTCTTGGTTACATAATTTATCATCATCTCTTCTTATGTTCAAAAACACAATTGTAAGTGTTTTTGAACTATTTACATATATCGGAGTGGTTTTCTTTGGCCAAATTTCTCTTGATTTTTTTTATATTTTGTGATATTCTGAAGTTAATCCCAGTTTTCCCAATTAAAGGGCCCATCTCATGCCAAATAACTCTTTTCACATTGTATCTTCTGCACATAAACAAGCACAATTTGGGTTTTGGAACATCCATTACACAATAGTTATGAAATTTACTGATTTCTTGGAGGCAGTCACAGACCAGGAACTATGAAAGTCCGACTATTGCTCATCCCCCCGCCCGTCCTGAGAAACACACAGGCTCCGCCCTCCAAACGTGACATAGGCTCTGAGTGAGCCGCCCTTCCTCCGCCCATCTCAGGGAGGGAGGGGGAGACAGGCGTGCACCCTGATAGTGGTAGGAATAAACTTTTATTCATCATGGAGATACAGCGCGTTCAGCCGCATGTGTTGGACCCGGAATCAGATGAGGACTTGGAGGTGCACGAAGCTCAAGCACCGCGATGACATCAGCTGAACATTACTGATTGGTAAAGTATTAATAAACTCTAATAGATTAATTTATTACCGTATTTTCCGGGCTATTAGGTGCTCTGGATTATAAGACGCACTGTCATTAAATGGTCTATTTTCGAACTTTTTTCACAAATAAACCGCACCGGACTTTAAACAAAACACAACAGTTGGATGGGTCAGTGGGACTTTGTTTGGGCATGTTCACAGTGACTCTGGGCTTTGTTCAGTTGTGGCGTGTAGGGAGGGTGCTGTCTGGGACCAACGGATTGTCGGCGTGTTCGCAGTGACTCAGTTGTTCAGTTGTGTCTAGAAGTGGCACATTGCACTCGCTTTTTCAGTTCATTCCTCCATTCCGTTCCTCATCAGCATAGAGTGATGAGTGTGTCTGTGGGTGTTTATGGCTGCACGGTCGCTGTCTGCTCTGTGCGGGTGGTGCGGCTTTGTAGTTTACTGAAGTCGTGCTGGGACACTGGAGTGGATTCGTGTATACGGCGTTCTGGATTGCGGGGCGCGCGGTCGTTTTTTGATGGGGTTGGAGACTTAAGAGTGCATCTAATAGCCCGGAAAATACGGTATATCGTGTACACTGCACTGTAGAACAATTAGGTCATGCTGTCGCTTTTATTTAGATGTTCATGTGGGAATTAGGGGAATAAGCGGAGTGGAGGTGGGACGGAGGCGGTGGAGCGAGGGAGGGGGGTGGTTGTGAAGCGCTTTTTGCTACGTCAAATGCGTCATAGGTGTAGCTGCCACGTCATTGTTGTAGCAGTTTTAGTTTGTTGTCACGTGGGAGGGTGGCAGAAATACGCCTCAATTTGTTTAAAAAATCAAATCGAATTAATATAAAAACCACTTCAGCGACATATACAAGGCCCACACATCACTCTTAGAAGGTAGAAAGCTCTGAAAAGTTGATTTTGCATGAGATGGGCCCTTTAAATCACATTATGTTCCACTTAATTTTAGCGTCCATTCTGGAATTTACAATGTTTTAGTTTGCCATTTTTTAAACGGTCTATAAGCATACTTTACATAATATCACTTTGCAATATTAATAGGCTCTTCACCAGCTTTTGGATTCGAGCCTGATGACACCATTTCCAATTAGAAATATTAGATCTACACAGAATAACTAATTACTTGCTTGTATTTCTGTAGCTACTAAAAACCCATTAAATTATGTTAAGTTATTTTTTAATTTCACAGCCCGGCCCAAAGACTCTCATCAGATGCACTAATACTCTGTTTGTGTTTTGAGCCAAACACGATTTCAACCATTTCCAAAAACCATGAAATAAAACTCACATCAGCCAGACTCATAAAATGACTTTATTACATCGTTCACATTAACATCTCTGTGAGTCTGTGGAGCTGTCCTCACTCCAGCTCTACCAAACGAAGCCAATATTGTTTTCGACTCTGAACGACAATCCTGGGTCTTTATTTGAAAAAACTGAAATAAATGAAAGTGGATTTTGTTTATTTGGTGGTAAACTTGACATTGTTCAGTACTTTTAAAGTATTATTAGGTCTTTTACAGATATAGTCTATCACACTGCGCAAGATCTTCACCGTCACACCCAGAAACAAAAAGGAAAATCAGTTTTTTAATGGTGGAAACGATTTATTAAAGGTGCATTGTGTAACTTTTCTGGTGGAGAGTCCATCTAAAGCTTTTCTACGGAAGCCGAGAGAGGTCACAACAAATACAAATGCGACAACACAACAAAAAGCCACAACAAACCAAAAAAAACACACAACGGAAATGGACCGCGGGACTCTATTTTAATGCAAACGCCGCAACAAATACAAACGCCACAACACAAACGCAAATGCCGCAACACATTAAAAAGCCACAACATATGAAAAAGCCACAACACATCAAAAAGCCACAATGGAAGTGACTGCGGACTCTATTTTTCAACAGACCGATCAAGCGGCAAGTGAAGAAGAAGAAAAATAAAGGAATGGAGAAGTTGGAAACATAAGTAAAAGTAATTTATTGTTTTATCATTATTCGTTTCACGTTGTAGTTCTTCTTCTTCACTTGCCGCTTGATTCGTCCGTTGGAAAATAGAGTCCTGCGGTCACTTTTGTTGTGGCTTTTTGATGTGTTGTGGCTTTTTAATGTGAATAGGAGTGACTCTCCACAGATCTGACCTGTAATGTAGTGTAGTGCTGTAGTGTGCTTCTCTCCCTCATGATAGATTTAATCTACACTGGGAAACATTCGACCAGAAAAGAGACCAGAAAAGTTACACATTGCACCTTTAAAACAGCTTTGTGGTATAGAATTTATTTGTCAAGATTCATAATCTGGCACCTATCTCTGATCACCTCCAGACAACGACACACTCCCACTCCCTCCACTCCTCCTCCACTCCTCCTCCTCTCCTCCTCCACTCCTCCTCACTCCTCCTCCTCTCCTCCTCCTCCTCCTCCACTCCTCCTCCTTCCTCCTCCACTCTCCTCCTCCTCCTCTCCTCCACTCCTCCTCCTCCCTCCTCCTCACTCCTCCTCCTCCTCCTCCTCTCCTCCTCCCTCCTCCTCCTCTCCTCCTCCACTCTCCTCTCTCCTCCTCCACTCTCCTCCACTCCTCCTCCTCTTCCTCCTCCACTCCTCCTCCTCCTCCTCCTCCTCCACTCCTCCTCCTCCTCCTCCTCCTCCTCTCTCCTCCCTCCTCTCCTCCTCCTCCACTCCTCCTCCTCCTTCCTCTCCTCCTCCTCCACTCCTCCTCCTCCTCTTCCTCCTCCTCTTCCTCCTCCTCTTCCTCCTCCACTCCTCCTTCTCCACTCCTCCTCTCACTCCTCTCTCTCCAGCTCTCTGTCCCCTCTCTTTCTTCTCCTCCTCTCTAGCTCTCTCTCCTCTTCCTCCTCCTCTCTCCATCTCTCTGTCCCCTCTCCTCCTCCTCCCCCTCCTCTCTCCAGTTCTCTGTCCTCTTTCCTCCTCCTCCTCTCTCCAGCTCTCTCTCCTCTTCCTCTTCCTCCTCCTCTCTCCATCTCTCTGTCCAATCTCCTCCTCCTCCTCCTCTCTCCATCTCTCTGTCCACTCTCCTCCTCCTCTCTCCAGTTCTCTGTTCCCCTCCGCTCGCCTCGTCACCGTGGGGGGCAGAACGTTCAGTCCTTCTGCTCCTCCTTCTGCTCTGGAACTCACTCCCACCCGACCTCTGTAATCTTGATTCACTCCCAACGTCCAAATCCAGACTCGAAACCCATTTATTTAAACCAGCCGACCAACATGAACGTTCTGATGTTTTAGAACTTGTCCTGTTTGATTGTTTTGAATTATGTGTCTTAACTGCTGCCTTTAAATAAAATGTATTATTATGATTATCAACATCCCCACGCCAAATAATAGAACCTGAATGACGACAGCATCGCCCACGGAAACTTGTGTAAGGTGAAGACTGTGAAATCTCTGAGACTTGAAAGTAGGGCTGGGAATCACAAGGTCCTTATGATTCAATTTGATACACGATACGATACATGATACGATATTATCACAAAAAAGCGATACATGTGATAATTGATATATGTTGCTGTTTTTTTTTTTAAATCACATTTTTAAACTCTACTCTACTGCAATGTTAATATGAAATACGTCTATTTTAATCATCAAAGCGCTGAATATGTCAAGCGTACTGCAGAAATTATAGTGCGGTCACAGAAAAATTGCTGAAAAATACCAAAAAATACTCTTGCCGATATATCGACACAGCAGCTCACTACAACGATACAATAGGAGGGTTTTAGTCACATGATCACGATGATGCGCGAATTTCAGGTGGAGGGCAGGAAGTGAAGACAAACACGACAAACACGGCTCTGGAGAACACAGATATGGAGAAGAGTTCTTATTGTAAGGATTTAGAGCCAGTAACAAGGCAAAAGTACAAGCAGTTAGTCGACAAATATATTGGGCGTGACCCTGATCTTATTGAAAATGAGAGAATTTTTGACTGAAGTAAAAAATTTGCCGACAGTCGAGGCAGAGGAGATCACAAACTATTTAGCTCTTCAGACATCGTTCTACACCAGACAACAGATGAAGGCAAAGTACAAAAGTTTGGAGGTGTATAACTTTTTTGTCAGTGGATGGGATCCTCAACCTTGGTGCAAAACACCTAAATGATGATTATGGTTTGGTCTTCGCCAGGGTGAGTGTTTCTCTTATTTTATGTGTATAGACGTTATGGGAAAAACTGCAGTGTATCGGCAGTGACCTCTATCTGAACTATTTAATGTCAACAAACGTCGTTAGCCGTTAGTCGTTAATGATTCGTTTATGTTTAGGTAAACCACAAAAAACTATTTAGCTCTGTAACAAACCTTTGACCTTTGACTTTGCAGACACGAGCATTAGTGAATTCTGCTCCTCCCGACTGCAAACAGGTTTGTAATCCACTTTTTACGGCGTTGTTCTGTCGGCTTTTCCCATTTCTGACCTTTGTGGACGACTATACTCTAAAAAAATCGCTTTTCCTTCTCTCGGTTAGAACAGTTGGCACAGCTGTAAACTACACAACACATCGACATTTTCCTCCAGTCAGTTCACTTCCTGCCCTCCATCTGATTTTGCGCTGACAAACGTAGCCCTATGACGTCACGTGAAACCCAGCTATTCGAAATAAAAATAATTTACTTCTGAATAAAAATGACTTCTGCTTTAAAAAGACCATGTAAACACTTAATTCCTGATGAAAATGATTATTCGGAATTAAACTCCGAAGTAAGTGGGTGGTTTATTCCGATTTTAAAGCCGAATTCATTTATTCCTCGATCATGTAAACGTTTATTCTTCTTAAAAAAAACTCCAGTCATTCAGCAAAATGCTCATTGTGTCGCCCTTCTGATGTGATCTGGACGATGCGGCTCCACCAGTCGTGGCTTCGGACTTTCATCCACGTCTCTTTGGATTTGTGAGCGGGACGTGGGAGTGGGCTGAGGTAGAGCAGACTCACACTCAGTTTGTCTTCTTCCTCTCTTCTCCGACACTCTTCCCTTCTCCTCCTCAGCCGACAGACGTAAAGTGTGAGTTCTCCAACTGCTGCACAATTATCATCGAAAAAAGTTTGGATCATGTTTGTGTCCGTGGTGTAACCGAGATGACAGAAAAGCCGGTAGCAGCTAAAGTGCGTGTTTTCTTCCGGTCGACATAAATACGTTGGTGTCTCTGTCCAATCAGAACCCTTCCCCACCCACAGACACTGAGCAGAATTAAATAAAGGTGATTTAACGTGTTTTCCATGTAAACTTCAATTCAGAATTATTATTTATATGTAAACTCAAAGGAGAATATTTTAATTTTGAACAATGTAATTCAGAACAATTCAAAAACATCATGTAAACGTGGCCAGTATTACATCAAATTTAGTATTACGATAAACTGATATTTCAATATTTTTGCACACCCCGACTTGAAAGTATTGTACATGAAAGTGCGTCTTGTGTCTAAAACGGGTTTGAGGTTCGCATCTGCTCCACACGAGGAGGTCCAGACAGGCTGAGGTAATAACATAACAGCTCTTCTTCTTCTCTTACGTCAAAGCTTAAAGTGTCAGAGCGGAGTGAGACATCGTGACAGCGGATACAACCTGGAGCCACCGCAGTTTATTACACAGCATCAGGAGCCCAAAAGGACACACGCAGAGACAGGGGGATAAAGCACATAAAGGACATAAAGGACATAAAAGACAAGAGGAGGGGGCGGAGGAAGAGACGGACGAGCGAAACAGAAGCTAGTGACAGAGAAACATTAGACGACCTAAATTTAGAGCTGCACAATCGCGCAATTATCAAATTACTCATTTACTCCACAATTCTACTATTGTAACCGAGCATCCGTCGTTTGTAAAGTTCTCCACAATCCTCCTTCTCTGCCCGGGTAACTACATAGTAAAAGAATAAAGTTATCAAAACAAAAAACACATGGAGTTATAACTGAAAAGATGTCATATACTGAGTACATGTTTTAAAGTGTTTTCATTGTTTTTTTAATGTTTTAAAAAGTGAAGAAATCTGCAAAAAATGTCAATAATCATCCTACTTTTATTATTACAAGTGTAGCGTTCCCCGGTGCTCAATCTTATACAATTAGCAGGATTTGAAGTCAATCAGAGAATAAAGAGTATATAAATAAATACATTTCTTGCATTTACTGGAGAAACTTGTTAACCTTGTAGTTTAGACCAATACAATATGGGAATCTTAAATGTTATTAGTGTAGCTCATATTTCGGTCTCCTCTCAAATGTTACAAATCCTGGGTTTGGACAAAATGCACTATTAAAACATAAAAATGTAATTGCAAGGTTTGTCAGAAACATTGCAGTTACATATTTCTTTTCATTTCACTTTTCATTACTGCCCACAGTGATTAAAGGGCTCATATTACAGTATATTACATATATTATTACACTATTCTCTCTGATTTGGGTTCTAACGATGTTTCTTCATCACAAACAGACCTGTTTCATTCATCTAATTACTAGTTGTTCCTATGTTCATGCATCTTTTGTTGTGGCCGCTTTAAGAAGGTGAATAGTTTTATCAGTTTTCATGTGACACTAAAAGTCAGGAAGATAGGGTGAGGAGCTCAGTCGCACAGGGTGAGGAGCTCAGAGTAGAGCCGCTGCTCCTCCACGTTGAGAGGAGCCAGATGAAGTGGCTTCGGGCATCTGTTCTGGATGAATCCTGGGCACCTCCCTCGGGAGGTGTTCCGGGCATGTCCCACTGGAAAGAGGCCCCAGGGAAGACCCAGGACACGCTGGAGGGACTTTGTCTCTGAGCTGGCCTGGGAACGCTTTGGGGTCCCCCCTGGATGAGCTGGAGGAAAAGTCTGGGATGAAGGAAGTCTGGGAGCCCCTGCTTAGACTGCTGCCCCCGGATAAGCAGAAGAAAATGGATGGATGGCTAAAAACTTGTGTAATAATAATTCAAAGCCAATTTGTGCTTGAAACATGTTGCCTTTATTTTTACGGGCTTATTGTGTACGTGTTAAAGGTGCACTTTGTCATTGATGTTTCATATTTATGTTTCAGTTTCACCTTTTCTTGCCACGTCAATAAACCTGTGGACAATGAGATAAAGTCTTCAGAGTCTTGATGTCAAGGGAGTTTACCGTCTGTCTCGTTGTATTCAGCACATATAGCGAGGACAGAACTCCATACAGTTTGACTAGAATCATTTGGATACTTTCAGAATTGCCAATCTCTACGAAACAAAGAGTAAAATGAGCTGTAAACTACCACTACATGACATCACAAGGTGGACCAGAGCATTTTGAGCTTTGGCGATGTAAACAGACTGACTGAATGAAAGAGAACACAACTGCGGGCGTTCTGAGACGGCTTAAAGCTCACGAGAGTCTTATTTGGCGTGATAAAGGAACTGACTGTTGTATAATTGGTCTTATAGATACAAACGGGAGGAAGGAAGTGACAGAAGACGAAAAGACACGAGGAGGTGGGCAGAGAGAGACGGACGAGCGGAACAGCTGCTTCTGACAGAGACTGAAAGAGGGGGCAAGGGTGAGGAGGGAGAGAAAGAAGAGAAGACAGGAAATGAGAGGGAGAAGGAGAGGGAGAGGAGGAGAGAGAGTGACGAAGACAGTGAGGAAGGAAGGGAGGAGGAAGGAGGTGAGAGAGGAGAGAGCGAGGAGGAGAAGAGGAGGGAGGGAGGAAGAGAGGAAGAGAGGAGAGAGGGAGAGGAAGGAGAGGGGAGAGAGAGTGAGAGAAAGAGAAAAGGGAGCGTAGGATGAGAATAGACAGGGGAGAGAGAGAGAAAGAGAAACAGAGAAAGGGAGAGAGAGAGAGAGAGGAAGAGAGAGTAAAAGAGAGAGGTAGGGAGAAATAGTAAAAGGGAGAGAGAGAGAAAGCGAGGGAAGTGGGAGGGGGAAAGAGAGAAGGAGAGAGAACAGGAAGGAGAAAAGAAGGAGTGGGAGAGTAGGACACTGAGTGGTGAAGGAGTGAGAAAAGAAGGGATAAGGAGGAGGATGTGCGAGGAGGAGGGAAGGAGAGAGGAGCCAAAGAAGAGAGTAGGAAAGAGAGGGAGAGAGAGGAGAGAAAGAGGAGGGTAAGAAGGGAGCGATAAGGAGAGGAGGGAGAGAGAGAGAGAGTAAGAGAAAATGGAGAGTAAGATGAAAAAAGACAGGGGAGAGAGAAGGGAGAGGAGAGAGAAAAATAGAAAGGGTGAGATAGGGAGACAGGGAGAGAGAGAGAGAGAGAGAGAGAGAGAGAGAGGAAAAGAGGGGAAGGAGAATGGAGAGGAGAAATGAGAAAGAAAGAGAACAAGCGAGAGAGAAACAGTAAAAGAGAGAAAGAGAGAGAGGAGGAGAGAGGACAGGAAGGAGAGAAGGAGTGGGAGAGTAGGACACTGAGTGGTGAAGGAGTGAGAAAAGAAGGGATAAGGAGGAGGATGTGCGAGGAGGAGTGAAGGAGAGGAGAGCCAAAGCAGAGAGAGAGAGAGGAGAGAAAGAGGAAGGTAAGAGGGGAGGGAGAGGTGAGAGAAAACGGAGAGTAAGATGAGAAAGGACAGGGGAGAGAGAGGGAAAGGAAGAGGAGGAAAAGAGGGGAAGGAGAAGAGAGAGGAGTAATGAGAGAGAGACAGAGAACAAGCAAGAGGAGGAGAGAACATTGAGTGGTGAAGGAGTGAGAAAGAAGGGATAAGGAGGAGGGGGAGCGAGGAGGAGGAGAGACGGGAAGGCGAATAAAGAGCAGAGAGTAGGAAAGAGAGGAGAGAAAGAGGAGGGTAAGAGAGGAGGAAGGAAAGAGTGAGAGAAAGAGAAAACGGAGACTAAGATGAGAAAGGACAGGGGAGAGAGGGAGGAAGAGAGGGAGAGAAAAACAAACGGAGAAAGGGAGAGATAGGGAAAGAGAGGCAGAGGATGATGGGAGATGGGAAAAGATGGGAAGCAGATAGACAAAGAGCAAAACGGAGAAGGAGGAGACAGAAATAGAAAGAACTGAGATAGAAAAAGAGAGACAGAGGGATGAGTAAGAGAAGGAGTGACAGAGGAGAGGAGGGGGTATCAGATGTGGGAGTCACGATCAAAGACAGCGTGGGGGAGAGCGGCGGTCTGGGTGGGCTCGGGACTGAAACATGACAAACACAGAGGGCCTGTCGTATAAAGAGCTTTTTTTTAATTTATTTTTTTTATATAAAGCTCTTTTATAGAAAGGGCTTTTACACAGGCTCATTAAGACGAGGATGATTAAAGAAGCAACAGGACACAGGACACGGCCCACACACTCTTATTACAGCGACTGCACACGGGAGCGGAGTGCAACAGGTCTCCACACACAATGCACACACAGCCTTTATACTCCCCACAATATGGAGAGGTTCATTCAACTTCTAGTACTTCAGCAACAAACGCTCTTCTGTTGTACAAACACACACACACACACAAAAAAAAACATTTAAAAGTATTGTGGCATGTACTGATAATATGTGAATATACTGTATGAACTGCACTGAATAATAACAATAGGACTTCAGCTGTAATTTTATTTTGCTTTATGGGGTAAAAACATAGAACTATAATAAAACCTGAAGGTGAATCCAAGATGGCATCGTATTGTTTTCAGTGGCCTGTACTCATCGGTGCATGGTAAAGATGCGCGGATGGGCTATTTTTTCATCCGCAACCGCAACACAAAACTCATCATCTGTCCATTTGCACGGTTTTTCCAAGGTGTTGACCAATTTTCAAAACCGCACTCGCCCGCCATCCGCCGATTGATTTTAGATTTTAGAACAATCATATAGCAAGCAAACTAAGGAGCCTTGATAAAAATGCAAACTATAGGCGAGTTTCATTGTTGACAAAAGTGCGCGTTGCATGCTGGGAATTATTTTGGTCGGCGGCAATAAACACTAATTCAACATGACGGACGGAGCGAGAAAGCACGTAAAGGGTATTGATCCCGGTTATTTATCCACTCTAACGGCAGAGGAGCCAAGACCATTTGACCAGAAATTGGGTCATAAGCATCGATGGAGCCAAATCACCCTTTTTAACCCCGACAAAAGGTGGACCAAACCAAATTTCTGGTCAGAATCACCAACTACCTGGACAAATATTCACTTGGGTGATATCCACAATGACTTGGTGGAAACTCCTGGGTCATTCACAGCAGAAAAGATGAAAACCTCCAAGAGTCTCGATGTGTTGTTGAACTTGTTGGAGTCCACGGTTTGTTAGGATCTTCTACGTTTGCTCTGCGGATGTTTGAAAGTCGTTTAATTCATCGTTAGTGGTTCTTTTCACTCAGAATACGAAAAAGACATTTTCCTTCTTCCGTGCTTCTATTTGTGCATCCGATAATGCAGCAGGAATTTACCATTATTGGGGATAAATACACGAGGTTACGCACTGTGTTTGACGCATCTATCCTGTTTTTCTTGCCTCTCGACCAAAATATTTCCCAGCATGCAACGCGGGCTTTTAATAACAATGACGTCAGCTGAAACTCGCCTATAGCTCATTCATTCCAAAATTCGCTCAACGTGCATACCGCGCTCTTAAGCCTCCAACCCTCTCAAAAAACGACTGCGCGCTCCACAATCCAGAGCGACTTATACACGAATCCACTCGTGTGTCCCAGCACGACTTCAGTAAACTACAAAGCCGCACCACCTGCAGCGAACGCAAACACACACGGAGCAGACAGCGACCGCACAGCGAAAAACACCCTCAGACACACTCATCAGTCCACACTGACGAGGAACAGAACGGAGGAACGAACCAAAAAAGCGAGTGCAATGTGCCACTTCGAGACACAACTGAACAAATGAGTCACTGCGAACACGCCGACAATCCAGTTGGTCCCAGACAGCACCCTCCCTACACGCCACAACTGAACAAAGCCCAGAGTCACCGTGAAATGAACAAACAAACAAAAACCACTCACCCATCACACTGTTGTGTTTCGTTTAAAGTCCAGTGCTGTTTATTTGTGAAAAAAGTTTGAAAATAGACCATTTAATGACAGTGCGTCTTATAATCCAGAGAGCCTAATAGCCCGGAAAATACGGTATTCACATTCTCACCGGAGACTGTAACCGCAATCTGCGCATCTCTAGTGCATAGGCCCAAAAATAATTGTCTTTTCCACATTTACTTCCACAACACGGCCTAGCTCCTCCACCTGTGTGACGTCTGTAATGTGCATGGCGTGGAGTGTTTGAACCAATCAGAGTGAGAGCTGCTAGAACAAAGCGAGCATGGAGCATGGGAGCATGGGAGCGTAGGCCAAGTCTTACACGATCACTTTTGTCACTTTGAGGTTTTAAAAAATTTTAAAGTCTATGTTGTGAAAATAGAAAAGAATCCCTACAAAATATAAATGCTCCATCATTGGGACAGAGGAAAGCAAACATCACCGCTGGATTAAAAAGACAATCGAAATACGGAAACGTGCCCACAGGACGATAAACAGGGACAAGGGGGCTTTTTTACTCTCACACACCTGGGATACTGTCCTGAGGAAGTCGGACTGCAGATGGCGCTGTCGTCCTGCCTCCACCGGTAGGAAGACAGTGCTAAAATCTGTTTAAATCAGCTGACCAGACAGGTGACAGCAACATCACGTGACCACTGTGAGGAAGAGCGCAGGGAGCAGTCCAAACTGTCAAGTATGAGACAAAACTCTAGGTCTGAAAAAAGAACCTAATAACACAAAATACAAATGTGTCGATGCTCTGTCAGCTGAACATGGGCAGTTTGAATTCCCAAAAATGCATTGCACTCTACTGGAGAATTCTTTCTGGGCCTGAGCTCCTGGGAGCTGTAGTACCAGGAGCGGAAACAAGTCAGTCTCGAGCCAAAACAGAGGAGGAGGGACTTATCCAGTTTTTATTATACGTCCATGGGTAAAACCATGAGCAATAGAGTCCACCTGGGGACCATGACTCAGAACAAAGAGGTTTGAAACAAAACACAACTCCAGGTGTGTTTGTGATGACGAAATACCATTATAACATAGATCAGACAATACGGGCGCTTTAAGGTCCACCACCTGCTTGTCTCCAGGCATGAACATTTGCACACCCTATATGATTATGATTTGAATCGATTTGAATCAAAGTCAGAGCAGGGACTGTCAGTCTTTCAAACAGTGAAAAGTAAGAAAATGTATATCTTATCATTCTCTTCCATTTTCTTTTCTTTCTTTCTGAATTTGGCACAAGGAGCCTGATTTGCAACTATGAAAGTCAAGAGTAAAATGACTTAATATTGCCATGACTTTGAACAAAGAGAGACAAAACAACTTCAAGTCTGTTTGTGATGAGGAAACAACATTATAACACAGATACGGGCCCTTCAGGTTAAGGTACACTATGTAACTTTTCTAGAGCGAGGTCCACCACCTGCTTGTCTCCACGCATGAAGGGGATTTGCTTGATAATAAATGAACGTGCATTTCAACACAACTGTTTTTATTCCTCAAAAAATACATAGAAACCACCACCTGATAACTTTTAAAAAAAGGGTATCATGTAAAATCCACTTTTAGGGGTCCAGTTTTTATAAATACAGTCGTCCCTCACTATAACACGGTTTACCTTTTGCAGCCTCGCAGATTTTTTTAGTGCAATTTTGCATGCTTTTTTTTTTTTTACAGTGTATGAACATGCACTGTGTTCCTCCCCCTGCGTCCTGATTTTCTAAGGGACTGTAGAACATTATCAATCAATCTCCTCCGTGCCGTGTCTCTGTACAGTACAGAATGTGTTCAGCTGCCAAATTTACATAAATCTTGGATCTCTAACAGTGTTATTGTGAAGTGCTGTATATTTCTCCCCGACAAAACCCACATTGTCGACGAAACGTTCTGCACTGACAAAGGCTCCTGTGGTCGCACCCAAAAGGCAGAGGAAGATGTAACTATCACACAAAAAGTTGGCCTTGTGGACATGCTGAAGGAAGGTAGAAGTTACGTGGCTGTAGGCGCCATTACAGAATAAATTAATCTTCGGATGACAGTAGTAATAAGTTTTAAGAAGGATGCAAAAAGGGTTAACTGTCCAGTCTGAGAAAAGTGTATAAAGTGTGTGGTGAGAGGTTTTACAGCCTTAAAACAGATAGAACTAGAAAAGCACTCAGAGAGCGCAGACCTCCGCCAAGGACTACCCCCATTTTTTATATAAATTGCGATAAAATCAGTCTTCTGGATCAGATCCGGATCAGCCTTTGGAATATGAAAGAGGATCCCATTGTCCATCCCTGAGTCAAATTTCATGGGGTTTGGTCAATAATTAACCGAGATATTGAGAAACAAAATTTTTGGCCCCATTTACCACAATGTTAACTAAAATTTCAAAGTGATCCAGAATCCAGGATTTCTTCCGGATCACCCCCCAAAATGAAAATCAGTTTTTTCCTTTTTCACATTTCCAACAAATCCTGAAAATTTCATCAAAATCGGTCCATAACTTTTTGAGTTATGTTGCTAACAGACAAACAAACAAACAAACAGACAAACGCCGGCAAAAACATAACCTCCTTGGCGGAGGTAATAATTGTAAAATATAAAGCTGACTACTTTGTGGATTTTGCCTATTGTGGGTTATTTTTAGAACATAACCCCTGCGATAAACGAGGGACCACTGTATGCAAAAACATATTACAAACAATACACGGCAACTCGACAAAGACAACTCGATTTTCCTGCAGTTTCATAGACGGCGCTCTGAAGGGTAAGTGACTTAGGTCGGGGAGCAAAGTGAGGGTGGGCTCAGAGCATCAAAAATGAAACTGAAACATACTAAACCCGCTATATTCACCATTGTTTTAGGCAAATATAGCATGTTTAATACGTTTCAGTTTCGTTTTTGCGTTTCAAAACAATAAAAGGCAACACGGTGATCTAAATATGTTACGAGTTCACAGTTTACACCCCGTAGACGCGTAATAGCCCTTTTTATTTACCTCATGTTTCTGCGGCATATGGTTTATCTACATTAACAAAAGTTCATTGTAAGTGTGGGCCGCATCCAGTTCCAAAGTGTCCGAATCCAAAGGCACCAGTTGGGACCTTCTCATGCTAATTTGGACTAATTGGGTTGTGCTGTCCTGCCTGATGTTAACCTAGATCTCCCCCCTCTCTCTCTCTCTCTTTCTCTCTCTGTGCGTTAGATAACATGTTCCTCTATGGACCGGGCTCGACCAATCGGATCACAGCTGGACGAGGTGCTATGAGGCTAACGGCAACGCGCATAACACAACCCCATGCTGTTCAGGGAGAGCACCGTATCACATTATAGTGTTTGTGGATTACCCTGAGAAGAAACAACACAATTCTGCGAGATTACAATTGCCGACACCTTTACCAAGTGTTTTTACAAATCTAACATTTTAAACGTAGTCTTAAAAATACACCGTGTAACTTTCCAGCATACTTACATACTTAAATGCCATAGTTTGGAACATTCTAGGCAAAACTAGAGTATAGTGCATCAGAAAAGTGACATAGTGCAGATAAAGGCTGGGTGATATGGCCAAAAATGTTTGCACACCCTGGATGATTATGATTTTTATTTATTTGAATCAAAGTCAGAGCAGGGACTGTTCGTTTTTCAAATGGTGAAAACAAAGAAAATTTACATCTATTCATACTGTCTCTATTAAAAAAAAAAACTGCAAACTTCCTTCAGTTACATTTGTATGGATATCTACATTTGGCACAATGATCTTAGCCTGAGTCATCAGTCAGTCTCACTTCGTGGAAACCGTCTGACCTCTCAGCATTAGGATTCATTTGCTCGACAGTAGGCGGGTACTTTTTTATTTAACAAATCGCTGCTATTTGGTCGTGACGTATATAATGCGCCAAATCCAGTAGAAAGAAGGGAAATAACGTCTTTCCCCCTTGATAAAATTCATCAAACATTCTCTTTGTTCCGGCTTTAAATCCTCGATCTCGGGAATCGTTGCCAACACAGAATGTCTATCTTCGTCTGCATCCATCTCGACCGCTTTGTTTACTGTTGTGCTGTACCACAAAAGGAATCCAGACAGACGTTTGAGTTTGACGTCATGGCTTCACACAGGGTATCCCCAGGTTTGACTACCCCAAATTTAAGACTTTAGACCACTTAAATGAAAATTAAGACCAACATTGCACCCATTATGTGGGCGAAAAACACCAGATCCAATTCTAATAATGACCAACCAACTATGGTACTACAACTAGAATCTAAAAGCCACTGTGGATTAAACCTACACTTCCCCATGATCCATCCAGCGTCTTCCTCCACTGTACTAATTGTTTACTCATTGCCTTAATTTAATTTCAAGCCTTAATTTAGGAACATGAAATTTAAGACCTTTTTAAGACCTTGCGGCTACTCTGTTCACAGTTCTTCGCTGATAGCACGGTCTACAACTTTCGGAGTTCTTGTAAACCGTCTAGTGTATTGTGACTCCTGACCTCGTCGCTGGAGAGAAATGAAATTGAGCGGAGGCACTAGGTGGTATCAGCCGGGCTAGAATGATCCTGCTTTGCAACTAAGAAAGTCAGAAGTAAAACAGGAGTAAAAAACTAAAACAAAAAACTATTACCAGTAGTCAAATGAATTAATTGCCCAGTCTTCGTTCGTTCAGTTTCAATATTACCATGTGATCTTATAAGTCAGTACCGGTCCGTGGGTTGTTTGGTATTGGGCCGCACAGAAAGAATAAATAACTTACATTATTTCAGTTTTATTTATTATCCGAGTCTGAACAATGTTTTATTTTGAAAAATGACCAAATGCTCTCCAGAATTAGTAAAAAAACACATCTTTGGAAACATTTATTTTTCTAATATTTACAAAATACCACAGTTTTTGTGTTGGTCGTATCATTTTATTTTGTCAGATTTATCCTCCACACCTTGAAGGCCGGTCCGTGAAAATATTGTCTGACATTAAACTGGTTTGTGGTGCACCAAAAAAAAAAAAAAAAAGGTCGGGGGCTGCTGTTATAAGTGATATCGATCAAGACAACTCTAAAAAAAAAAAATCAGGAAAAGTCAAAATTGGTATTGTTGACTTTACATTTCCGCTGATTCTTTTAGTATTGATTGAACTGACATGACTTCATTTCGCACATACTGTAACGTCCCTGTGGTAAACAAGGCACGTGAGGAGACCAGGGAAACCCCACAGATCCAAGCCCAGAGCCCTGACAAGTCCCCAGCCTCAAGTCCGAGCTCCAACCTCTGACGGAGAGATAATTACGCCATCCCCATCCCCACGAGACGCGCTGCTCCCGCTCTTCTTCTTCTACCAAAACGGCAGCAGGCGAGCGCCAAGTGGTCCCACACCTCATAAGATAAAATTAGACGTCCGCCAGTTAGCCAGCGGTGTGAGGGTTGACCAGGGACAAGCTACACAAAGCCCGAACCGTGACGTCGGCGCTGGTGTTAAAAGAACCACGCTGTTGACGAATTGGGAGAGAGCTTTTAGCGAGGCTGACTATTCACCGTACGCCCCATTTGAGATAAAATCAGCAGGTTTTCTTTGGTTAACGTCAGCAAGGGAAAAAAACATTCAAATCTGGCCTGGACCAACCTTTTCAATTACAAAAAAGCGGGTTAAGATAATAGAGAGTGCGTCACTACAGCTGCTTGAGAGGTCGTGATGTGTTATGTTATATTATGCTCAAGTGTTTTCAACCAGGAGACTTATTACATATTACGCTCTTTTGTTATAATATTGTTTCCTCATCACAAACAGACCTGGAGTTGTGATTTCTTTCATTCACACACGTTTAACACACAAACCCTGCAGATTTAGATGGAATATTTAAAACGGAAAACTGAAAACACTCCACCTTCCACCTTGTGATTAGGTTAGGCCACTTTATTCGTACCCGTAGGTAAATTTGTTTTGCAGATTTGAGAGGCTGGTCCCACATTTCACATTTCATTCATCCACACTCTACACAATAAACACATAAAAACACAATGACAAATAAAATGTTACAGAGCTCCAGTGCAGAGTGTTTTGGTTTCATAAATAATTCATTCATTCATCACGCTTGGCTAAAAATCACAATAAATATTAAATATATAAATATATAAAGAACATGATTTTCCAACACAGAGTACAAAAATCGATAGATAAATAGATTTATTCATAAGTACGATTAGCCAGGCTGGTGCTACCTAGTGCCTCCGCTTAATTTAATTTCTCTCTAGTGACTAGGTCAGGAATCAAAATACTCTAGACAGTTTGCAAGAACCCCAGAAGTGCGAGTCCGGGCACCAGCCAATCAGTGAAGAGACATAGATTTTGTTTTGGCAACGATTCCCGAGATTGGGGATTTAAAGCTGGAACAAAGAGAATGTTTGAATTTTATCAATGGGAAAGACGCTATTACCCTTCTTCCTACGGGATTTGGGAAAAGCTTAATATACCAGTTAGTCCCGCTAGCGGCGCATTACATACGTCACAACCAAATAACAGCAATTGGTTAAATGATAAAAAGTACCCGCCTACCGTCAAGTGAATAAATCCTAATGCTGCAAGGTCAAACACTTTCTACAAAGTCAAACCGGCAGATGAATCAGGCTTAAGTACGATAGAAGCTGGAACGAAGCTAAAATGATTCATTTTAGATCTTGGGACTAAAAGCACCTGACCATACATAGAGTTTAGAGGATGTTGCACGTCTTTTAGAATACTCTAGGACGTTCACTGTAACTGTCTTGAGTACATTGAGTCCAGGCTGATCTGAGGATGGACAATCATCTTACTCACCCATTTAACCAACTGATTCAGGAAGTTTTTGTTTTTAGCAGAGACACTCCCAAATCACGAGACCAGAGAAAAAGTTCAAACTGATTCCATAAACGTCATAAATGTCATATAGGGCTGTCTTTGTTAAATAAAAAGTCTTTGTTAAACCACTTCTGGTGCAAAGTTCATAAGACCCACAAACATTTTAATCCTCAAAACAGTGAATAAGTCAACTGTGTTGCATAAACGAGTTTCCTTCCTCTGAACAAGCAACAAAACTGTAGTGCTGTAAAGTAATTTAGTAAAATATACCAAAAAATACTCTTGGCAGTATATTGATACAGCATCCCACGATATCGATACTGTATCATCACATTAAACTATACGGTAAATCGATATTTCAATATTTTTGCACACCCCTAGTGTCATATCGGTTCTATCAACACAGTAGAAAGACAAGTTCCTCAGACAATGAAGGAGCTGGTGGCCTCTTTTACACACAGCAATACAGTTGTGATGACATGTGATAATACACGAAGCGCTCCACTGTGTTTTTAAACTCCATACATCTTCTATAGAACCATTTGGATGATTTCAGATCTGGAATTGCTCATCTCTACCGAACTTAAGAGAAAAGGTTGCTGTTAAATTGGAAACTTCTGCTTTACACCACACGGTGCAACAGAGCATTTAGAATATTGGAGACAGGATTACTCAAACATGTGTGAATGAAACAAAACACAACTCCAGGTTTGTTTTTGAGGAGGCAACATTAAAACACTGGCTCACGAGACTCAATTTAATCAACATACGAACATTAATAACCGACCATTGAGCTGCCCGCCTTCACCAAGAGTGTTTGATTGACAACGTTGATTGGCTGTTTGGTTGCCATGATACTCGCGGACACAATCCCATATATGGAACTTGGCTCCAAATTCACCCCATAACTTGTAGCCTCGATAAGCTTCGTTTGACTGGAGTTGAACGCTATGGGTGACCTCACTTAGTCCTCTTCTATAGACAGTATCTGGTACAGCCCCTTTAATAAGACTGAACACTCAACTAAGGCTCATTTCCCCTCATCCTGATCCATCCAGGCTTTTACCTTGTATGGCTGGACCCCAAAGCGCTGAAGTCTATGGCCTATTTGCTTTGCTTGTGTACATTCTGTAAGGAACAGACTATGAAAAATGAAATGCTCTTAAGTCAATATCTTTCTGTCCAACTAAAAATCTTAACACTGGAGAAAAACACTGGGTTTGAACTTTGTCTCCCCAGTCTTTTGATACAGAATAATATCAGTGGGAGTTCAAAGTGGAGTCTTATCTGAGCGTGGGATGAAATATAACAAGAGAAACAAGACTCTCCACAAATCTGCACCAAGGAAACAGCGTTTGTCAGTGAGATGAAAAGTCAACTTTGCAAGACGGATACTATTATTTTGTGTTGAATGTGCTGAAAGCATTAATATCCAAGGTCAAACTGTAAAGGGCCTACATCGCACTATTTTCTGATCTGTGTTATAAAAGGACTGGGCGATTAATCAAGTACATTTCATTTATTCAGGTTTTTAAGAATCATGAAATCGAGCATTATTATGAAAGTTAAGCCCTTACTTTCTTTCTTGCAGAGCAGGGTTATTGTGCAATTGCAATTAATTATACAAATGTAACTGAAGGGACTTTCTTAAAGAATAGAATGAAAACATAAAGAGCTCCCTCCTTCTGCCTACAAACTTCCACAGTATGACATTAAATTGATCTATCTTACATTTATGGTTTTATAGCTCAAAAATACCTTGGAAGACAGGCATTCAGACTGTCCTCTCCACAGATCAGACCTGTAACTTGGTCTGGTTTGGACTCCATGAAGACAGAAAGGTTTAATACTATACTGTGAAACATTCCAGACAAAGCAATGACATCTCCATGGAGAAAAGCATTTGACGGACCTTCCACCAAGGCAGCTTTACAAAGAACCTCTTTGATACTAATGGTACATGTGCCACAGTTTGAGAATCACTGCTATAGAAGGTAGTTAACAACTTAAACATTTCTTTCTGCTATATATATATTACAGCACATTTTCATTTTCTTCTGCTTATCTGGGGTCATGTCGCAGGGGCAGCAGTCTAAGCAGGGACTCCCAGACACGTCCTCCAGCTCCTCTGGGGGGACCCAAGGCGTTCCCAGGCCAGCCTAGAGACATAATCCCTCCAGCATGCTCTGGGTCTTCCCGGGGCCTCCTCCCGGTGGGACATGTTCGGAACACCTCCCCGGGGAGGCGTCCAGGAGGCATCCGGAACAGAAGCCTGAACCACCTCAGCTGGCTCCTCTCGAAGTGGAGGAGCAGCGGCTCTACTCCCGTGTGACTGAACTCTTCACCCTATCTCTAAGGGAGGAAACTCATTTCATCTGCTTGTCCTTTCGGTCATTACCTAAAGCTTATGCCCATAGGTGAGGGGAGGAACGTAGACTGACTGGTAAATTGAGAGCTTGGCCTTCTGACTCACTCTACACCACAACGGTTCGATACAGCGACTGCATCACTGCACCGATCTGCTTGTCAATCTCACGCTCCATCCTCCCCTCACTCGTGAACAAGACCCCGAGATACATGTTGAACTCCACCAGGGCTGCCCTTTGTCACCGGTTCTGTTCATTGTATTGATGGACAAAATTTCTAGGCGCAGTCAGGGGCTCGAGGGGGGTCCAGTTTGGGGACCACAGAATCTTGTCCTAATGGCTCCATCGAACTAGGACCTGCAACATGCACTGGGGCGGTTTGCAGCCGAGTGTGAAGCAACTGGGATGAAGATCAGCTCCTCCAAATCAGAGGCCATGGTTCTCGACTGGAAAAAGCCTGCCTCAAGTGTAGGAGTTCAAGTATACATTTATTTTTTTGTAGTTTAGTTCACTGAGAAAAGAAATTGGTGTAGTTTCAACATATTTTCCCACATCAAAATTCATCAACAGCCCTGGGTGCAGCTCACACACATTTTACACCACAACAGCGGTTTAAATCAGTCTTGAACTCTTCCTCTCCCATTATAATCCAATGGCCGACAGCACTTGAAGGCGCCACATGATAAACACACAGTGACGCCGCGTTCACTTGTTTTGCTGTCCCTGTTCTATAATTCATTTCTATGCTTTGTCTATACTGAGACTGTTACTCACTACACTCCCACACAGCGTTTGACAATATTACACATATTACAATAACGCTGCTCTAATTTCATACAGCTTTATTTATTGTAATCCACCACTAGCACATTTCGTTCCCATGTGTAAACAGCTACTCTTGAATGGTGTCTTGTGGGAAATTAGCTTTGTCTTAGCCACAAACAGATTAGCGCCATTATCAGTCTTACTAAAAATAAAATGTACAAATGTTCATGAGAATGGGATGAGAATTAAAAGTCCTACAAAATTGACTCTTGTGAACTTTTACCCATGTTTTAAAGCTGTTACCTCCTCAAAAACAGACCTGAAGTTGTTTTTTGTTTCATTTACATACATTTGAGTAACCCTTTATTATTAGTCTGTCTACATCTCCAAAGCTCAAAATGCTCTGTTCCAAGTTGTGATGTCATGAAGTGGTAGTTTTCAGCTACCTTTTGCCTTTATTTCAGTAGAGATGGGCAATTCCAGGGCTGAAATTATCCAAATGATTCTAGTGATGGTGTACGGAGTGGACACTGTGCAGCACTTCCTGTATTACTACATGACATCACAAGGTGGAACAGAGTGATTTCTGTTTGAGAGAAAAATTCAGCATAAGACTATGTTTACACTGAAACAAATCCGTGTATCACCGTATCAGAAATGATCTGCATCCAGACACGTCGTTTCTGTGTCCGCAATCCTTCACTATGCACACAGCTTTGAGCATATTTATTTACTTTTTACAGAAACAAAACTTAAAACCGCACGGCATTAATTTGCACAAACTAAATGCTCAAAAAACAGCTCGCTATTGTGCGCTGATGTGGTTCAGCTTCTGTCGGACGAAAGGACATGACTCAGTGGAATATGAGTGTTCTTCTCTGTGACAGAGGGGTGTTCTGCTGATGGTGAGTCTGTTCTGTGCTTCTGTCATGTTGGAGATGGTTCATGTTAAAATTTTCAGAGATTATACGTCTGCAGGTCTTACACACAGACCGTATATATGAATGGACATATATTCTAGCCTCTTCTAGCCGTTTTCAATCGGATTAATGTGGACAAACACTGCATCCACAACGAAAATGACTAAAATACTTACTAGTGTGGAAGAGGCCTAAATATGCAGGATTTGTGTGTTAAACATGTGTGAATGAAACAAAACACAACTCCAGGATGAGGAAACAGCATTAAAAGAGACCAGATATATTCTCACATCAATTTCCAACAGCAAACGTGCAATATTTGAAAAGTTAAACATGATATTAAAAGACTTTTCAAATAGGAGTACTGTCTCCATGGAGATGATAAGACTTGCCTGGACAATGACAAAGCTTTGAAAATAAATGCAGACTTATTTTGACCTCAAGAGATGTTTATACAATATATCTGTACTATATTTTCATCAAATACATGGGAATAAATTGTGCACAGGACTAACAAAAGAACAGTGGCAGTATATGTGTTTGTGTGTATGGGTGTTTTCCATCACTGTAATGTACTGTGAAATTGTTGGACATATTGCAGACTGCAGGTTACATCACTCTGAGGGATCAGCGGGGCACAGGCTAAAATAAGAGCAAACATCAACAAGGATTAAACTCTGCCACCCTTTGGATGCAGGTCAGAGGAGGTCAGATTTGTACTGTGCTGAAGAAAAGCTCCCTATTTCACAAACTATATTCTGATTTGTGTGTCAATCAGTGTTGAAATAACCACTAACTTAGAGCCTAAAAAAGAATTTAAGTACACAAAGCCATGAAAAAATTGTTAAGAAAAAAACAAAACTAAAAAAAACACGCACATTTTAGCTGCAGAACCATCAGCCTATATAGATGTACTATATATGCACGTTTTCTGGTGGGTGTCTTTTGGCTGGAATGTTCCACAGTGTGGCATTAAATCTTCTATCTACAAGCAGTTGACTCCACCAGGCCAAGTTACAAGTCAGTGGCAAGGCGAGCCAGCTCACAGACAAAAAAATACATGTTTTTCTATAACATTTTCTGCAATCAAAACATAATGCCACCCTGAAGCAAAGATGTGTGTGTAATCCCTTAGTCATACAGTTGGATCTATAGCAAAAGAAAGATTCAGTAGGCCCTACTCACACTTGCCGGAAGACATTTGTAAACATACGGATGACGACTTCCGGTGTAGTTACTGAGACTGGGCATGTGATAAAACCATGGATTCAACAGCAGTGCTTTTCACAACCTGTCAGAGTTTTCCATGAGGGACGGGACTCTAATCGCATCGATGTCACTTACAGACAGCTGGTTTGTGGCCATACCGGCTTGTCAAAGCCTGATCCCATCAGATCTCAGAAGCTAAAGCGAGGCCAGGCCTGGTCAGTACCTGGATGGGAGACCACTGGGAAAATCAGGTGGTTATGTCCTTAGGCAAGGCACTTCACCCACATTTCCTAGTAAGAACGTGGTGTGTGTGTGAGTGATGGTGGTGGTCGGAGGAGCTGATAGCACAGATTGGCAGCCCAGCTTCCGTAAATCTACTACAATAGTAGCTTACCATCATCAGGTATGGAGTGAATGAATAATGATCTGTACAGTGTCTTTATGACATATGTCTGTGAAAAGTGGTAAGTAAGTTTGTATTTATTTACTTAATTACTTACATGTAACTTTATTGGCTCAACATAATGAAACGGTACAATCATCTTTTTTTTTTTTTTTTTTTTAACCTGTTACCACCCGCCTCATTTTGGTGTGTGCACAATGTTAAGACATACCCAAATGCCATAGCTTATTAAAAGAAAACCTTAGAACCCACATGCTTGTGTGAGGCACCATTTTAAAGCTTAGGCCTTCTAGTTTCTGTAGATATGTACATGAAGACTGTGAGTGCTGCCTAACCTACAGTACAGTCAATTAAAATTGAAAAAAAATTGTATTTTTTTGCTTCTAAAAAAAAAATAGAAAAAAATAAAGGCCTTAGCTTGGTCATACTTCATGCTAGGCATTTGTGACTCACTACACTCATTGATCAAGTTGTTGGCAACAACTGTGTAGAATTTCAGATCTCTAGGACAAAGGGTTTTGATGCTGTGAGCCTTTGTGTAAACAAAATGACAATTCGGCACAAGATTGCCAAATTTGTGCCAAAATAATAATAATAATAATATAATAATAATAATCATTGTTATTATTATAATACTAATTCTTCTGAGCTTTAGGCATGTTTTCTCAAGAAAAAAAAACTAAAAGTAGCCAAAATTGTCTTCCAAGTGGCTGTTCTGCTACTACTACTACTGCTCTCTGTGTCTCTCTCTGTGTCCTCTCGGCTGCGCGTATAAACACAGGGTCCGTTTCCAATACAATCTGAATGTCCCACCCACCGTTTGAAAGCTCTGGTGATAGGCTAAAACAATATGTCAATCACTTTCTGGAAGATCCAATGACTGAAGAGATTTCCCGTAAACAAACTGATGACGCGTGCGTAAAGCCAGGAAGTACGTGAGTGCGTTAGCTTCTTCAGCGGCTTGTCCCACCTAAACCCCGCCACCGACAACAGCGGGGAGGGTCTCATTTTGAAGCTAAGAGTGTGAGGAAAACAAGCGCACCCAAGAGCGGGAGAGAAAGGGAAGTGAGAGCGGGAGAAGAGACATAATATTTTCATTCATGGATTCATCCACTCATACGGACGACGATTTTCTGGATTATTCCCCCACATGGAATTATTTTTTGGAAAAACAACTTGATATTCTTTTTCTGTGGATTATTACGGATTTATTGAGTACAACTTTTCATGGATTGAACGCGTTTTGGACCGACAGAACCGGCTCAAAGGTAAGAAACGCGTATGTGAATTTTTAAATTCACATAAATTCGGGCTCGTTGTACGGCATAAAATGAATGATATGGTTGTTTTATTGATAAATTAAGCTTTCAAACGATGTATGGCCAGTAGTGAAAACAATAATGAAGGTGAATATACAGAGTGAACATTTTTTATTGGAAAATCGCCCGCCGGTGGGCGGGTGGATGGTAAGTGGTTTAAGTTAGGCAAATTATAATACACAAATTAATAGGTACATTATAAAAGGACAAAAGAAAGAATACCATGACATCTAAATGAAGAAAACTGGGTCATTTTCTCAGTTTTCACAGATTTTGGGGATACAGTCTACAACGCCAACAGAACCCGCCGGAAGTCATCACTTGCATGTTTCCAAACGCCTTCTGGTTTTGTGACATAAGCATGAATAGAGCCCATTCTATCAAGTGGACCAAAACAACTTTTGCCCAGATGCCCGAATTGAATCTTTCTTTTGCTATGGATCCCAAAGCAAAACATAACATCTCCATGGAGAAGAGCAGGTAGTATAGTGCACCTTTATTCACTGGAAATGCAATAACTTCTGCATCTAAGTACATCTTCAATATGATAATCTCAGCATTTGCACGTTTTAATAAATACAGAAATCATCTTCTGTCATCATCAGTCCAAGTTACATATGGCGTGTCTATCCATGCTGCTATTTCCATCATGCACTTTTTACGTTTAATCAGGCTAATTAACTGAACTACAATCTGTGGTGAGTAACACGGACTTTAACATGGAATCACCAATGTGCACACTCCATATGATCCGTACATCTGCCCGAGCGCGTCTTGACTCATCGGATGGTAAAACACTGCATTATGGGTAACGCAGTGAGAAAGGATTAGGTCTGAAATGAATGGATGTTTTGGTAGGACTCTGAGGTAGTCTCACGCTGCTGAAGAATGCATTTTTCTGGTCCAGTTCATCCACATCTGTCCTTTTCTTTGCCTTTTATAGATGTGTGGACAGGCTGCTTGTTCTATATTGTTAGAGCTGAAAAGTTAAGAGCTTAGATCTACTGTTTTATGAGTCAGGAATGGATTTATCCTTATTTGAAAGATAAAAATAACATCGGTGCGTTGAAAATATGAAATTAATGATGTCTTAATTGATAGTTTGCAGATCATTTCGTCAACGTTCTCTAGGGGTGTGACGCCAACTGTAGGCTCTGCTCTGTCTGAGGCTTTAGTAGACTATAATCTGTGCTTCATTTTCTAGTTATTCTGACCAGAAAGACCTGATTTACTTGGAACTACAACAGGTATCTTAAAACTTATTTTGTTAATGTGTGCATCATGTCTCTGTGGTAACTCTTAAACATTCCAGCATTAAAGATACATGTAGAACACCCCCAGCGTGATGTCACTGCAAAGTATCAATACATCACCTCCAACCTTCAGGATACTGGACAACCATCTCTACCAACAAAACTACTACTGCCATGTTAGAAATACAAAGCTAAATACAAGGTGAAGGACCTTTAAATGCAAGTGCAATACAAAACTTCTCGGGTAGAAAGTCAATCACAAGCTTGTAGAGGTATAATATAATACAATAAATATCGTCACGGTACGATATTTATTGCGATATCGTGGGAAAGCTCACAATATGGGATGTAACAATTAGGGGTGTGAAATTATCGCGTTAATTGCGATTAATTAATTACAGTCATATTTAGCGCGTTATGTTTTTTAATCGCGTTAATCTCATTTTTAATCTCTAACTTTAGTGTTTCTGTATGTGAGTTGCTTTATTATAAAATCTGTTTTTATGTGTTGCTGGGACACACACACACACACACAAAAACACATTTATACATTTTTTTATTTCGGTAATTTCACTCATTACCGGAAACCCACACAAAACGCGATGAGACTTGGGCTCAACAGCCAATTTGGAGAGATTTGTTAAACAATAAATGACTTTATAAAGTCACTTTTTTTGTTCTGTATCAGTCTTTTGATCTGCCACAATAATGTAATAATGAATTTAAATGAAAATACCTCAAATTGAAGCTTTTCTCAGCAATTTTTAGATGAGATTAAAATGAGATTGATTAGATTAATTAATTACAGATCATAATTAATTAATCTCTCAATTTTTTTATCGCATGACAGCACTAGTAACAATATCCAAATCTCTTGGTGTGATATTTTCCTGATATACATCTCACGGTACGATATTTATTGCGATATTTTGTGGAGGCAAATATGCTACTTTTTCTTCTTAAAATGCCTTGACAAGACTTAATCCAAAGAATGAAGACTAAAAACTGTTATATCTTCATGTCGTCTATACTGAAATGGAGCAAAGGATCATGGTCTATGTAGTTTCCTCTGTCTTTTTTTAGCTATTGCTGCACCATAACTCTTCATTTAAGCAAAGAGACTTGTAATTCGATATATTGTGATGGTCCACGATATTATTGTGAGAACTTTGATGATATAATATCACAATATTTTGGTTATTGTTGCATCCCTATAAGCTTGCCACCATGGATATGTTTTATATATAACTTTGTGAGTAATATTACACAGTATGGCATTTAACCTCGCACCATGGTGACAAGAAAATAGTTACAGGTCAGCTCCTTGGAGTAAAAGCTTTGGTATTTGGCATTTTTGAACAATAAAAACACCTAAAAATTATGCTCCGATCCAAATTTTTCAGTTTGAATATCGATTCTGATACTAGAGCTTTAGGTATCTGTTTATAATATGAACCGATACCAGTGCAGAGACTGAAAACTTTTTTTTTCTTTAAAACTAACACAAAATAAGATAAAGCCGATCCAAATCTGCAAGTTATTATGTATCCCTCAAGTAACTACAGAAAAGCTTTGTGTAAATTAAAGGAAAAATACTGAGACTTTCTGAGTCCACTGTGTCCAGTAAACAGTCTTACTACATCATTGTACTGCAGGGGTCTCCAACCTGAGGCTCGGGAGCTACCAGTAGCTCTCTACCCCCTTCCAAGTAGCTCACCAAGGGATTTCAGAATTCTCTGTATTGTGCATAATAAGTAAAAAATGATTAATTACCATTGTAATGTATTGTAATGTGTTTGATGCCTAACTTGGTGCACCGAGAAACGGATAAAGGTTTGTTTTGTAAGTATCTAACTGTTCCCCATCTAAGGCTCACCGTGGCTCTTATATTTACTCAGTTTCTTGGCGACTGCTAAACTTGGCCACTCTCTGGCATTTTCGTTTTGTAAAGGTAACTCACTAGAGAAAAAAGTTTGGAGACCTCTGTTGTACTGTATGTCCAATCAGGATATCGGATGAACTGATATTTGGAAGCTGATATTTGATCAGCAGTTGTTTTCAGTATCGGCGCCAATATCTAATACTAGTATCGTATCAGTGCATCCCTACTGAAAACAAAATAAATGCTAGATGTACATTCTACAGCAGGTACAGCAATTAAATCTCTATAGAGACAAGCAGGTGACAGAATCTCCACTAGAAAAGTTACATAACGCACCTTTAAACATGTTAGTACTCTGACTATTCATTTATTCAGCAAATCTTTCTATCTATTTTAATATGACAGCGTTGCCAAACTTTCCAGTCCATTAGGCTCGAGTCAGGCCTCGTCATAAAAGTCAGAGCTCCACACACATGTTCTGAGTCTAATTATAGCTCAGCTCCTGCTCCGACTGCCAAACAAAGTTACACAAAGAATTTCACACATGCTTTAATGGACACAGTGTAGACCTTATAAACGAAGGCCGGAGACTCAAAAGCTGTTTGTAATGAACAGAGAATATAGTGACCCCAGGGAGGAGTTATGGGGCCCCTGTATCTCTGCATGTGGAGCCAGTGTAAAAGGCTCAGTCAGGGAGTTCCCTCTGTGTAATGGGGTCAGAGCTGATACAGAATAAGCGCAGAGTCTGTGGTCAGATCAAGTTTATATCCAGTATTATTCACGCGTTTTAAACGAGTTTTTGGACACTTTAGTCGATTTCACGTTTTGAAACTTGAGGCTTTGGTGTTCCTCTTGCTATATATTCTACAGTCTGGCATAAAACCCCCATCTCTATGTTCTTAAGTGAGTAAGTAACATTTATTTATACAGAGCCTTTCACAGAGATCAGCTCGCGCGGTGCTTTACAGATCAAAATGTTCATACTAACAAAAAAGATAAAATGCAGAAGAAAAAAAAAGTCAAGTCAAAATCAATACATCACTTCCAACTTTCTGGACAACCAACTTCAATATGTAACTTCTCAGGAGAAAAGTTAATCACAAGCCAATAATATTACACAGTATGGCATTAAACCTACCACCGTGGTGACAAGAAAATGGTTACATGGTTATGGTTCCTCTGTGGAGAGGCAACCACGCTCAGAGTAATACAAGTTTTGATAGTTGAAGTTTTATGATATATTTCAGATCAGTAAAAGTCTTTGTTAAACCACTTCTTGTGCAAAGTTCATATGAAACACAAACATTTTAATCCTCAAAACAGTGAAAATGTCAGATGTGTCACATAAACAAATTTCCTTCCACTAAACAAACAACAAAACTGTAGCTCTGTAACAAAATCATTTAGTAAAATATAGCAAAAAATACTCTTGACGATACATCAATACAGCAGCCCACGATATCGATACTGTATCACCACATTAAACGATACGATATATTGATATTTCAATATCTTTGCAAACATCTAGATGAGTCCCTTGTAGTTTCGAAGGTGGTGATTTGGACGATGGTTGGATGGCTACATTTGAAACCATGGACCGTATATATGAGTGGACATAGCTAGTGCACTACCTGCCGCGTGCCAAATAGGAAGTTCACCAGGAGGTTCTTCCATCTCCTTCTGACCCTGGCTCCAATTGACTTACTCTGGGATTTTGTCGTCCCTCTCTCTGTAACTGCAGCAGTGAGCCTTGTCATTTTGGTCTTAAAATGTTCGTATTAACCCACTCTACATGATCCTGATTTTTTCACTATTTTGTCCGTCAAAAATCCTATTCATAACATAGAGCCTGGCTCCAGATTCGCTCCTGTAACCATGAGGATCGCGAGCTTCATTTGAGCGGCGCTGAAGGTTATGGGTGACGTCACACTCACTCAGTCCTTTTCTTTTATACAGTCCATGTTTGAAGCCCACATGCATCTTAAATGCTGAAGTTCACAGATGAAGTTCTGTGAAGATATATAAGCATTAAAATCACATAGGAACACTTGATGGGTTACCACCTAATGACATCACAAGGTGTAGTAGAACATTTTTAACTATGGAAGAAGAAATACTTGGAAAGTGAATGAAACAAAACAACTCCAGTTATTATATGACAAGGAAACAGCATAACTAAGATGTTTACTGGACCACTGACAATTTCAAATAGATTACATTTTTTTCCCTTTTTGTTCCACTGTCAGATTTTGATTTTCTTTCGATTTCCTTTTTATCTTTAATTTTATGATCAAATTCCCACTTTCATCATCTTCAGAGGGGGACCATTGTGAATCTTGAGTACTATAAAACAACCGCTATTCAAACCCAACCGACGCCACTGCATAAAATAGCCTGTTTAAATATTTATAAATGATTACAGTATATGAGTGCGTCCCCTCCCGTTTTGAATGACAAAGGCCCACCTATAGCGGTATAACGAGGGGCTGGTTAATAATAGAAGCGTCTCTTGAATGAGCCTTGTATTAAAAAGACTTGAAAGTGAGTGGTTTGTATTGAGAGCTGATGGACGTGGCAGAGTGGTCCGCCTCAGAGGAAGTCCCACTGAACCTAAAAATAAATTCACTTTTTCCATTTTAACGTGACATTTTAGCAGGACAAATTTGGCTTATCGTGCTACAGCTGTAAACACTGTCAGTCAATTCCCACTCACTTTGAATACATCATGTTTGAGCAGAGCTGGTTTTGGTAAAAGGAAAACATTTAAGCTTTGAAAGATGGAAAAAAATGATGCTGTGTTTTTTGGATTATAAGTCGCATTTTTTTCATGGTTTGGGTGTTTCCTGCGACTTATACTCCGGCAACTTATATATTCAAATGTTCAGACTGACAGCCGCGAGAGGGCGCTCTAGTTTGTGCATCAGTATTTGCTACTACCATTACATCTGTACCACTGTCACTTGGCTCTACTGCGCATGTCTCCTGCATGTGTCCTGCTGCAAGTAGTGAAATATGCAGCCGAAAACGCTAATTGAGCAGCAGAAAGAAAGTTTGGAGTGAGTGAGAAACTTGTGCGGGACTGGAAAAAGCGGGGATGGAGAACACAGCTTCACAGTATTCGAGAAGGTGCAGCAACTTTCCTGGAAGTCACTGGATGAATGGACAAAGCCTGGACTTCAGAGACAAGTGAAACCATCCTGTTGGGATTCAGAAAAGGCAGAAAAAAACTGGAACTGATGCTGAGTCTGACGACAGCTACACAGAAGAGGAAGCGGCGCTCTGTTTACCTCCAGAGGTCACAGAGTTGCTCACAAGTGACACGAGGATGAAGAATTGAATGGATTTAGTGATTTGGAGTGAGATGGAGAGTTTGGTAAACTTGTTCTGTTGTTTATGTTATAGTTTATCTGAAGAACTGTTCATATGTGACGTTAACAGACTGTTGTTCTCTGTTTTATTGTTATTACTGTAACTTTATTTTCAAGATGAAATGTCGGTTCCTGGTCTCTGATTTCATAAAATAAATTTCCCCCAAAAAGTGCGACTTATAGTCCAATGCAACTTATATATGTTTTTTCTTCTTCATTATGCATTTTTTGGCTGGTGCAACTTGTACTCCAGAGAAACTTATAGTCTGAAAAATACTGTATATTCTAGTCTTAACCTCAAATCTGATGCAAGAATTCTCTTGAGCTCCCCGTCATTTCCAGAGCACTCTAGTGTTGAGAACAGGCCTCTGACACCCGTCTTAGAACCAGAGCAAAACCAGGTCTGACCTAATCTTAACCTCCAATCTGATGCAAGTTCTTTTGTTCAGTAGAGACTGACAACTCCAGGGATGAAATGCTTGATGAAGTGAAGGTGTATGGAGTTTAAAAACACAGTGGGGCACTTCCTGTATTACATGACATGACAAGGTGAAACAGAGTGTTTTCCACTTGAGAGAAGAACTCAGCCTAAATATGCAGCAGTGTCTAAAACGAGTGAGGAAACAATATTATAACATAGATCAGAAAATTGTGTAATACATAATATAATAAATATATGATTATGATATAACTAAAAAATTACTGAACAAATTAAAGTGTTTTATATGAAAAAGAAATCACCAGATGTTATCGTGATCTGAACAGTTTTACAAGGTCCTTCATCTTTTTTTAACCTTTCCCTATCATCAAAAGTTGAACATTTAATATTTTGAAACACTACAGACTTGAACATTGCAGTGATCTAGTGTTATATTGTTCTGAATGGACTGAACGGTGAGACAAAGGCAGGAGAAGGACAGATTCCTGGTGAGCTTAGGTAACTGGCCTTTACTGAGAGATGCCATCACCACAGCGACAAAATGCCAAACGCTCCCAAAACGTTTCCGAGCGTTACATCACACAGTGTCCTGGCTCCATGTGGAAGTAACGCACTCATCTGAGCAGATTAAGAGGTCAAAGGTCGGGTTTTCCCAGCGCTCAGACTCTGCACGGCCAGGTCTGCCCAAACATGGACACAACCGCACAGGATTAACAGCATCTGAGACAGGCTACTTCAAATGTCTCTACCTCTATCTTTATTTGACTTACTTGAGTTATAAATATTGATCAGAAAAAACTGCAACGCAATTTTAAAAGGTTCTATATTACACAAAATAAACTCTTGTGAGCTTTAAGCCATGTTATAAAGTTGTTATCTTATCAAAAACATACTTGGATTTGTGTTTTGTTTCATTCACATGTTTGAGTAATCCTTTATTATTACTCCGTCTACATCTCCAAAGCTCAAAATGCTCTGTTCCACCTTGTGATTTCCTGAAGTGGTTTCAAGATAACAGCTCCTTTTACCTTTAGTTCAGTAGAGATTGGCAATTCCAGAGCTGAAATTATCCAAATGATTCTAGTGAAGGTGTATGGAGTTTAAAAACACAGTGAAGCACTTCCAAGGTGGACCAGAGTATTTTCTGTTTGGGAAAAGAACTCGGTCTAAGGCCCCGTCCACACTAGTACGTACTCAGGTCGTTTTCGTTGCACATGCAGTGTTTGTCCACACTAATCTGATGGAAAACGGCTCCAGAGACGGAACGATCTGGTGCCACCAGTTCCCACGAATTCATCCGAGTACAGATCTGATCCGGCACTGTGTGGATGCCTGAAAACTCTGATACGCTGACATAGGTCTATGCGCCGCGAAGTAATTCACCACCAAAAAGTTAAAAGGCTAAAATATATGTGCATTCATATATACAGTCTATACTTATGACCTGCAGACGTATAACCTCTGAAAAGTTTAACATGAACAATCTCCAACGCGACAGAAGCACAGAACAGACTCACCATCAGCAGAACACCCCTCTGTCACAGAAAGAACACTGATAATCCACTATAATCCACTGAGTCGTGTAAATTAGTCCGACAGAAGCTGAACCGCATCAGCGCACAATAGCGAGCAGTTTTTTTGCAAATTAACCATGTGGTTTTAAGTTACGTTTCTGTAATCGGTAAACAAATAAGCTCAAAGCTGTGTGGATGGGGAAGGATTGCGGACACAGAAACGACGTGTCTGGACTCAAATCGTTTCCAATAGAGTGACACGGTGATTCGTTTCAGTGTAAACATAGCCTAAATATGCAGTGTATGGCCTATATTTGGCCTATATTTGGACTCCAACAGAGGCTGATATTTTATTTGGCCCAACCAGCAGCCTAAATATGCATGAAAAATATATGCATAAAGCCAAAACGGGTACTGCAAAAATGTGACAACACTGCTCTCTACACAGTTTGTTTGTGTGACAAAGTTGTGGAAGAGTTTGTACTGAAATATAATTAGATCATTTGGGGAAAATGATCAAAATCTGCTCTTCATATCAGCAGAGTTTATCAGCATCGGTTCCTCTGGATTCTAAACAACTGGTATCGGCATTGGTCATAAAACAAAACAAAAAAACCCCCAAAAAAAACCGCATATCTGTTGATCTCTATTAGATGCTTCGAGTATAATATGAAGGGCCATCGTATTCTCCTGGGTGAATTTAGATCATGATAAAGATTGCAGCTTTACATTACATAAGCAGTACCAGGTCTGCCCAAACATGGTGAAGATGCGGAGGATTCACAGACTCTCACAGATAGCAGGGTTCACTCGATCAGATCGGAGATTTATGCAGCACTAAAGTGAGTTCTGGGGCTGGTTTTAGAGGCTGGGACTGAGTCTGTAATTCAGCCTGAGTGTGGGAACAGCACAGACCTCTGCACATGTTCCTTCAATAAATCTGAGACATGCAGAGGGGCTCGGATCTGTACGAAAGCTCAAAGTATTACACAGAATTATGGAAAACATAAGGCTTGATTTTTCCCACGTATTTGAGCAAAATTTGTCTTGCCCCAGACCAAATACCCTGTAAGCAGCTCATGAGGTCAGTGTACAGTATACCATATTTTTTGGACTATAAGGCGCACTTAAAATCCTATAAATTTCTCAAAAATTATAATCCGGTGCACTATGTATTAATTCTGGTTGTGCTTACTGATCTCCATCCAATTTTATGTGGTACACAGCGCTCAAAAATCTCTCGAAATGCTTTTAGTATGTTTTTTTTTCTGGTATTTGGTTTTACAATAAACACACTAAGATCCACTTTTACTCTCTGGCTTTTAACACTGCTTGAGTCTTTCATTGTTTTGTTGAATTTATTTTATTTATTTATTCCTATGGGTAAATTTTATTATTATTTTTTTTTTACAGTTTTATTTAATAGTTTTTATTATATTTTAATTGTAGATTTTTAAAAAGTTTTCCATGTGCAGCACTTTGTTTACAAAATGTGCCTCAGAAATAAAGTGGATTGGATTGGAAAAAGTTATGCCGTACTGCGGAACTTGCACAAGGTGAACTGTGTAACTTTTTGGTTGCGGGTCCGTCACCTGCTTGTTTTTGGATATGTAATTTCTCTGCCTGGAATGTTCCACACTATGACTTTAAACAGCTCTACTTACAGTTATTCAATTACAGGTGGTTTTACAGCTCAAAAATACCTAGAAAAACAGACATTGTGACTGTGAGCGGGGTCGCCTCTCCACAGATCTGACCTGTAACTTAGTCTAATTTGGTCCCAATGCTAACGATAGAAAGTTTTAATGCTATACTGTGAAACATTCCAGACAAAGCAATAAGATCTCCATGGAGAAAAGCATTTATCAGACCATCAAAACAGAAAAGTTACACAATGCACTTTTAAATTTGTAATATATATACATTTTTAATTGCATTTTTTTTTTATTGTTTTGAAGATCACTTTAACAGAAGCATTTAAGATGACATTTAAATTTGAACCACTAAATGAACAAGAATAAATTGAACATTTTGTTTTGCATGGTGATTTACAAATGAGACCTATTCAAAGTGTTTTTTTTGTTTGTTTTTTTTTCCTGACTCTGCTACTCATTTAGAATTCATTATACAATTTCTCTTTGTTATTATAATATGCTGTGAGCCACTGTGTCCAAGTCCTTTCCCCTCGTGGATCAATAAAGTTTGTCTAAGTCTGTGATAACTCTTGTAGAAGTCTATTTATCCAAATATTTCAAAAAATATGAAGGCGACTGTTACATAACTCGCCCTTTGAAAGCATCCAAATGAATAATTCTGTATAGGTGAAAGGAATGCAGGATAACTTGTCCAGCGGAGAATCAAAGCAGTGGGGGAGGACAGGGGCCAGTCAAAAATATGGGATTTCTCCTGTTGCCCAAATAAGTCCTTATTAAAAGAGATTTGGTGTGCCCCGCTGAGCTGCTGATAAGAAGCCTGCTCTAGTGGAAATAGAACATGTCCATATAGAGCTGGAGAGAGAGGGAGCAGCCAGGGGCCAGGGGTTAACTGCTTCCCCAGAATGTGCTCTCTCCTCTGGGTCCCTCCTGACTGACAGAGCCCTAGAGCCTGGAGGATGCACAAAATTACCGCCCTGCGCTCTCCAAATGACTAAAAGACTTCCGCGTTCATGAGCAGTGTTTACGAAAGCTTGATAAGACTAATGATCCAAACACCGGGATTTTTCTCTTCAAGATGAAATATTGTACACAATGGAACGGGTAAAATTAAAAGCCCTCTTTTTTTATTCACCTATTGCGCCGGTATTTCATATTTTATAGGTTATAATAAAATACATTTATGGAATAATAATAAAAGTAGTTCAGGCAGTTTTTTAAGCAGAAAAAATGCACAACTGTCAGCCTCTAATCTCACACATTACTGGAAATATGATTAAATTAGGCTAAAAACAATAGCTGCTTGCATGAGAGTTCTTGAAGGCCATTGGATAGTGAGTCTAGCAAAGGGGCATGGATTTTAAAAACATAAAGGAGCACTTTCTGGAGTCATGTCACGAAGTGTAACAACACATCCCAGCCTGGTTTACTCAAGTACACTGTTTAAGTATTAATGTGCTCGTTGGAGTAGTTTTCAGATGCCATACTTGAGTAATATTTTTTATAGAGCAGGAGTGTCCAGACTATGGCCCAGGGGTCAAATGTGGCCCTTAGAGCAATTTTTGATGGCCCCCATGCCTCATGCTGAATTGGACCAAATGATGTAAAACAGAACTTTCTACTCTATCCCTGGACATCCCTGTTCTAGAGCAACAGTAACTCTCCCCACTGTGAGCAAGTCAACATTTGTATTTCCTCATCTACAATTTTGTTTTTCTAATATCTGATAAAGTTGGTCTGTTTGTTTTTTACTCTGGACCACAACTATCTATCTATCCATCTATCTATCGATCTATTAGGGATGTAACAATAACCGAAATATCGTAATATCGTATCGTCAAAGTTCTCTCTCTCTTCTAAATGAAGAGTTATGATGCAGCAGTAGCAAAAAAAAAAAAAAGACAGAGGGAACTACATAGACCATGATCCTTTGCTCCATTTCAGTGTAGACTACAAGAAGAAATAACAATCCAAAGAACTAAGACTTAAAGGTACTTCGAACTAAGTCTTGTCAAGGCATTTTAATAGGAAAAAGTAGTAGTTTTGTTTTCCTCCACAAAATATCGCAATAAATTTCGTACAATGAGATGCACATCGTAAAAATATCGTACAGAGAGATTTGGATATTTTTTATATTCCCTAATCGTGAGCCTCCCCACCACATCATGGAGTTTTCCCATGATATTGCAATAAATATCGTACCGTGAGGTTCATACAGTGACGATGTCGTATCATGAGACTTGGATATCGTTACACCACAACTATCTATCTATCGATCTATTAGGGATGTAACAACAACTGAAATATCGTGATATCGTATCGTCAAAGTTCTCATTAAATAATATATCAAATTACAAGTTTCTTTGCTTAAATTAAGAGTTGTGGTGCAGCAATAGTTAAAAAAAGATTTTTAAAAAAGAAGACAAAACTACATAGACCATGATCCTTTGCTCCATTTCAGTGTAGACTACATGAAGAAATAACAGTTCTAAGCACTTTTAAGTCTTAGTTCTTCGGATTAAGTCTTGTCAAGGCATTTTAAAAAGGAAAAAGTAGCATACTGACAGTTTTGTTTTCCTCCACAAAATATCACAATAAATATCGTACCTGTGAGATGTATATCGTGAAAATATCATCCTGAGAGATTTGGATATTGTTCCATCCCTAATCATGAGCCTCTCCACCATATGGTGAGCTTTCTCACGATATTGCAATAAATATCCTACTGTGACGATATCGTATCGTACCCCTATCTATCTATCTATCTATCTATCTATCTATCTATCTATCCATCCATATATCTATCAAATATGTGTGGTCAATTCTTTGAGAATAAGTGCACTATTTAATACTTTGTCCTTCTCCTTCCAGTTACATTCACATCAAATCACAGATCAGACGTGTAAACAGTTCCTCTTCATCCTCCTTTATTCTTGTTCATTTCTTGGACCAACACTCTGTACTTGTACTTGAGTAAGTGTATTTAAAAGTATACTATTTACTTCAGTACAACTGATGTTTACACATTTTACATGAACATGAAAACCGCCCCTGAACTTCCTAAAACCTCTCTATTTTTGTATCAGAGAGACCCCTGTGTATCCCCGGTGGTCTTCTGCACTGACTGACAGGAAATGAGAGGAGACCCAGCATCTGACAAACGGCTCACACATGTGCTTCGTGCGGACACCACCGGTCACCATGGCAACCCCCGCTAGCCGCTAATAGCCTGGAGCGCGGCTGGCCAGAGCAAAACAGAGCCATGCACACACACGCACACACACACACGCACACACAAAAGTATATTTACAACAGTGGCCTCTGAATGGGATCCCATGGTGTATTTTTAGAGGCTGGTTTGAGCCAAGCGTCGCCTCCGGGCAGCAGAGGCTCACAACAGACATTTGTTAAACAGAGGAGAGCCTGTAAGAGCTGTCATTAAAAAGCACGACCCAGAATCCACCAGAGAGCCACAATATATGAAACACTTAACTCTATGGAATATTTATTGCAGCCCTTTATTTTCCTTGGTTTAAATCCGGAGTGTTTGGTGAGGCTGCACGATCTGGATTCGAGTAGCAATAAATATTTACAAAGTCGGATTCCGCTCGGTGTACATTGTAAACAGCTCCAGGAGAATTAAAGTGGAACTAAACAGTAAATAGCATTCTTTGTGTTCCTAGTCCTTTTTTTTATTTTTATTTTTTGGCAATTTTTGTGTAAACTAGGTAAAATTGCAGGTTTGTGGTGGAAACAAAAAACAAAAAAACGCCTCCACTGCCATTTCAAGTACTACATGACATCACACATGACTGCCCCGATAACAGCCATACACTTCTGATACCAGTATTGTATCTTGCAGTATTGTATCAGATATCAGCACAGACAATAAAAATGTTTTGCTGGATTGAATATCGGCTTCCAAATATCGTTTCAGCAGATATCCTGATTGGACATAAAGTACAATGATGTAATAAAACTATTTACTGCTCGTAGTCGGCTCAGAAAATCTCACAATAATTTAATTTCTATTTACATAAAGTTTTTCTGCCGTTACTTGAGAGATAAATAATAGCTACAAAACACATGTGGACCAGTTTAGTTTTAGTTTTATTTTAAAGGGCCCATCTCATGCAAAAATCAACTTTTCAGAGCTTTCTACCTTTGAAGAGTGATGTGTGGGCCTTGTATTTGTCGCCAAAGTTTTTAGATTGATTTGGCGTTTTTTAAATAAATTGCAGTGTATTTCTGCCACACTCCCACGTGACAACGAACTAAAGCTGCTACAACGATGACGCGGCAGATACACCTGTGACGCGTTTGACGTAGCAGAAAGCACTTCGCAACCACCCCCCTCCCCCGCTCCACCGTCTCCGCCCCGCCTCAGCTGACAATTCCCATATGAACACCTAAACAAAAGTGACAGCATAAGCTAAACAATATAATAAGTTTATCTACTAGTGTTTATTAATACTTTACCAATCAGTAATGTTCAGCTGATGTCGACGCGGTGCTTGAGCTTCGTGCACCTCCAAGTCCTCGTCCGATTTCGGGTCCAACACATGCGGCTGAACGCGCTGTATCACCATGATGAATAAAAGTTTATTTCTACCACTATCAGGGTACGCCTGTCTCCCCCTCCCTCCCTGAGACGGGCGGAGGAAGGGCGGCTCACTCGTCGCCTACATCATGTTTGGAGGGCGGAGCCTGTGCTTTCTCAGGACGGGCGGGGGGAGGAGCAATAGTCGGCCTTTCATAGTTCCTGGTCTGTGACTGTCTCCAAGAAATCAGTAAGATTTCATAACTATTGTGTCATGGATGATCCAAAACCCAAATTGTGCTTGTTTATGTGCAGAAGATACAATGTGAAAAGAGTTATTTTGCATGAGATGGGCCCTTTAAAGGAAATAAATGCTGTTCTTTGTTCTCTGTGCGCTGGTATCAGTGGGTATCGGGTATCAGCAGATGCTTAAAACTGTAGTATCGGAATCTGAATTGAAAAAGCTGGATCAGTCCATCCCGGAGTTTGAAGTGTGGACCTGTTACCACTGTCCCACTTTAAATTTGAGAGAAGACTGAAATATGAACTGAAACTAACACAAGAATCCCATTTATTTCAGAGCAGGTTTGTAGACGTCTAAACTACAACCACAGTATGATGTTTCCGTAAAGAGCAGGATCGTTTACAGTATTTGCAAATTAATAACCGGAAACTGCAATAGTTCCCTTTCTGTAACTGTTCTTAAAATCATTGTCAGTATTTGATTTCACTTTGCTTCCCATTTCTGTGGTTTAGGCGCAGTTTGAGCAGAAGTAAGTCCAGTGAAAAAACAACAGCGATAGATGAAGGATTCAATGTTGTTACTCAAGAGTAAGAGTAAGTAAGTAAGAGTAAAGGTAAAGGTATCAAACAAAAACTATCTACTTGAATAAAGCTACTGAAGTACATGTTTTAAAATGTACTTTAAGAGTAAAAAAGTAAACATATTTTGTCGAGATTTTTAGAACAATTAAAGCATCAACTGTAGTGATTTTGATCAAGATTTAAGCTGATTTTAAGCGATTCAATAGATTTTTGAATTTTTCTAATTTTTCTTTTTTTGTGTATTTTGGGATGTTAACTCAAATAAAATGTGCTTAAAAAAATAAGCCATTTCAGCAGATCTCAACTCATAACGAAAAGTACTACTTCAGACCAGATCTAAAATGTAGTAGAGTAGAAAGTACTGATACCTTCTGTCAAATGCAGTAAAATAAAAGTAAAAAGTATCCACTGTCAAATTTCATTTAAAAGGTGCACTGTGTGACTTTCTGGGTGGAAGGTCCGTCACCATAGAGATATTGTTGCTTTTCCTGTTTTTCACAATATGATAGTAAACTTATTTCCATGGAGACAAGCAACAAGCCCATATACAGGTCAGGTTTGTGGAGAGGTGAGCCCACTTACAATAGAAAGCATATTTTTCAAGGTATTGTTTTATTGTAAATATCACCTATAAGCAAGTTTAATGCCATACTGTGGTACGTTCCAGCGAAAGCAAACTCCCGTGCGTATTTATGGACAAAACCAGGTGCTGGATTCTTATCAATAAAGTTGCACAGTGTACCTTTGAGTAGAGTGACCAGACGTCCCTTTTTACCCAGGACAGTCCCAGTTTTGAGCTCTGTGTCCCTTATACCAGCAGATTTATCCAAAACCAGTGATTTGTCCCAATTTTATACAAAAAAATGTGAAATTGTGACTATCCTGACTCACATTAGTGCTCAGTGCAGAACAATTTTCCTTCATTACACACTCGTTTTACAATTTTACTATTACCAACCAACCCAAACCGGGGATGTCCCAGTCTTTTATTTTGAAAATCTGGTCGCCCTACCTGTGAGTAAAGTACAGATACCTAAAAAGTGCACTTAACTATTGTACTTTTACTCTATTCTGTCTTCCACCACTGAAAACAATCTCGCATCACAAAGCCAACTGTATCTACGGCAGATCTTACACTATCCGTCTTCTGTGTTCTATTATGCAGGCTTTAATAACGTACAAACATTAGTGTAACATGTTTACTCCTTTTAATAAATTAGAATAATCTTCCTGTATGAGCCGTCATTAAAAAGCACTACACAGTATCCACTACGCAGAATATAAGAAATACTACACTCTATTCAAAGGTGCATTTTGTAACTTTTCTGGTGGAGGGTCCGTCACCTGCTTGTTTCTATGGAGATGTCATTACTATGCCTGGAATTTTCCACAGTATGACATGAAACAGCTCTACTTTACATTTATTCAATTACAGGTGGTTTTAAAGCTCAAAAATACTGACAAAAACAGACATTCTGACTGTGAGTGGGGACGACAATGGAAGATATTTTGTTCCATCAGATTTTTAATTTTAAATACAGTTGAATTAGATTTTTTTTTTTTTTTTAACTCTGAAAAAAGAATTGAATTATTTGTACTCTGAATTTTAGTTGCTGAAATTTTAAATATATTTAAATTCTAAATAAAAATGTCACCTTTTAAATATTCAGCACAGATATTTTCAAGCCCTCAAAGTTACAATTCAAAGTGTAAAATTTGCAGTCAAAAATTTCACAACAAAGACCCAAGATGCCAAGGCAAAAGCAATCGGTCATGTGAGTGAGAGACTGTTTCCTATTGGCCTTTTTCATCTGTGGGCGGGGCTTACATTTAAGAAATCAGAGATGAGGTTTTGATGAGGCTAATTCTGACCAATCAGAGTGGTTCACTACACCAGCTACTAAGTTAGATTGGATCACTTTGGATTGATTGCTTTTGCCTTCGCATCTTGCCTTCCTGCAAATTTTTTTCACTGTGAATTTGACCCTGCGTTCGATTACCCTTCCGAGTCGGTTTTCCGTGGAAGTTTCCTAGCGTCACATGCCCCTTTTCCTGGGACAGCGAGACCCGGTAGCCAGGCTGGTTCCACCTAGTGCCTCCGCTCAATTTCATTTCTCTCCAGCGACTAGGTCAGGAATAAGAATACACTAGACAGTTCACAAAAACCCCGGAATTGCAAGTTTGGACACCATCAGCGAAAAGTCATACATTCTGTGTTGTCAACGATTCCCGAGATCGAGGATTTAAAGCCAGAACAAAGAGAATGTTTGGTGAATTTTATCAAGGGGAAAGATGTTATTGGCCTTCTTCATATGGAATTTGGGAAAAGCTTAATATACCAGTTAGTCCTGTTAGTGGTGCATTACATATGTCATGACCAAATAGCAGTGATTGGTTAAATGATAAAAAGTATTCGCCTTCCTTCGAGCGAACGAATCCTAACACTGTGAGGTCAGACGTTTTCTCTTCGTCTGACCTCAGGCTAGTGACTCAGAATTTAGTGGTGGAAAAGGTAGACCAAACAAAGATTCCGAGTCAGAAGCCAGAATGGCTGCGCCCACTGTGACGTGTAAATATGAAGTGTTTTCATTGTGTTTGGACACTTTGGTGGTTTAAATGACAATTTCAGTCACTCGTATTACTGCAATAGTTTACTGCATCTGTATCACTGCCTGTGGGGATGGTAGTCAGTGTTGTGGTGACGCTCTCCGAGTCCGATATGCGAAATATAATAATACGCTTCAAGCTTGGACGTGACATCAAATCCGAGGTCCAAGTGGGAGTCGGATGATAATCGAACGCACTCTGAATTTTGACTGTTGAATTTGAGGACTTGAAAATATTTGTGCTGAATATTTAAAAGGTGACAATTTTATTTTGAATTTGACATATATTTAAAAAGTATACTTAAAATTTCAGCAACAAAAATTCAGAATACAAATAATTCAATTCATTTTTCAGAGTTAAAAAATTCAAAGTGAGAAATTCAGCGGTATTTAAAATTCAAAATATGATGGAACAAATTATCTTCAATAGTCGACACCACTCACAGTCGCAATGCCTGTTTTTCTGTTCTGTTTCTATTTATTTTAATTATTTTATATTTTTTTTTTACTTTAAACACTTTGAAAATGTACACTTAAAATTTCAGCAACTAAAATTCAGAATAGAAGTAATTCAAACATGTTTTTTCAAAGTGAGAAATTCAACGGCATTTAAAATTCTAAATCTGATGAAACAAATTATCTTCCATAGTCGCCTCTCCGCAGATCTGACCTGCAACTCACTTTGGCTTGGTCTCCGTGAAGATACAAAGATTTAATTCCATTTGACGGACCCTCCAGTAGAAAAGTTGCACAACGGACCTTTAAATGTCCTGTATTAATGTATGTAGATTTGACACTATCCGTCTTCTGTGTTCTATTACGTAAGCTTTAAGAACCGCGCGAACATTGGCGTAGCATGTTTGCCCCTTTTAATAAATGACAGTCAGCTCCCTGTAATCATAGAAACAATGGCGTTTACAGCAATAGGACGTAAATGTGATTAAATTATGCTGATAGATGGAGCTAGTTTGGCTTCTTGGCATTAGAACATCACAGCAGACGGTCGTCCTCTCCACACGCTGCTGTATTTCTCTAAATGTAATTACACAATCGCGCCTCAGATCTGCCCCATTACAGCACAAATAACAGGGTTTCATTATAGTGCCGCGTGCAGAGACAGTTTTCTGTTGGATTCATTTGATCAAGCAACAGGTGGGAAAATGGCTGAAGCCCAATTTTCTGTTTGAAGTGTTTTATACGGCTACAGTACACTGTTTTCTGATCTGTGTTATAATGATGTTACCTCATCAAAAACATACCTGGAGTCTTTTCTAAAACTGAAAACACTCTGTTCCACCTTGTGATGTCACGTGGTAATACAGGAATTGCTCCACTGTGTCTTAAAACTCCATACACCTTCACTGCACTCATTGATTTCAGTGATCGGATGATTTCCTGGATAGGGGTGTGCAAAAATATTGAAATATCGATATATTGTATCATTTAATGCGATGATACAGTAGGGCCCAGTCAAGCAGAAGTAAACAGCAAGGCCAAAAATTCAGGTTAATGCATCTGATATAAAAATGTATTGAACAGATACATATGTACTCTAGTTTATGAAACTGTTGACCTTTTTTCTGTACCATTTTTGGTTCTAAAGTTCCATACGTTTTAAACAGACCATGTATGAAACATGGAACAAAAATTCTCCCAAATTTCCCAAATTTCAAAGACCTGCAAATCATGTAAATAAATGGATGTATTTCATCATATCTTGTGTTATTCCATCTTTGAACTGTTGATGAAGGTACATGATTTAAAAAAATGATAAAAATTTGCTTGGAAGGACTGACATATTTTATAGAAATAGTTTCCTTTCATTTTGAAGTAATATTAAAGTATTCAGAAGAAAAAAGCGACAAATGATGTAAAATCATGCACCTTCTACTTGTTTGTACAATTTTCCCTCCGTATTTTCCCTCCGTTACCATGACCTTTCTTAATAAAAAATCTCATGACTCAAAAAGTAAGAGGTTTTTCAACCTAATCTTGTACCATATGGTAGAAAACTATATGAAGCAAATATTCAAACCAGTTTGTTAAGGATATGGAAGTGAGAACCAAGAGTTATCACTGTTTGGATTTATTGCCCAATAAGTGCTGCATATTTCATTCCCTCCGTTACCGACATGAGTTTTTTAATTTTTTGTCAACAACTTGAAAGAATATCACAGGTTTAACTTGACCCTGTTGGAGTGTAACTCTTTCCTACATTCTGATACTTTACTTATTTCAATAGTCCCTCTAGTTTCTGAATAAGAGACATTTGAATGTCAAAAATCTGCCCCTGTTTCCCTCCGTTACAGTTTGACTGGACCCAGTATCGATATCAGGGACTGCTGTATCGATATATCGTCAAGAGTATTTTTTTGGTTTATTTTACTAAATTATTTTGTTACAGCGCTACAGTTTTGCTGCTTGTTCAGAGGAAGGAAACTCATTTATACAACACATTTGACATTTTTTGCTATTTTGGTGCTTAAAATTAGTGTATTTTAAATGAACTTTGCACAAGAAGTGGTTTAAAATACTTTTACTATCACAGCCATGATTTAGACTTATTTTTGAATGAACCATACTGAATCAGTTTGAAATATATTGTATTGAATCATATCGAATCAAAAGTGCACTGTATGTATCGTATCGTGGCCCATGTATCAACGTATGTATTGTATCAGCAAATTCTGAATGATACCCAGCCCTATTCCTGGAATCTCTACTGAACAAAACGTACAAGGAGCTGTTCACTTGAAAACTATCACTAAATGGAACAGAGCATTTTGAGCTTGGGAGATGTAAACAGACTATAATATTGCAGGTCTGATTTTGAGGAGGTAACAACATTAGAACATGGTTAAAGATCTCAAGATTATAGCAAAATATGGGATTATAAAGGATTATTATCAAATTTAAGCATGATTCTATCTTTAAAAAATGATTCCATCAGCTAAATATTGATATTTCTTGTGCTTAAAATGTGTATGTGTAACTTTTGCAAGAGTATTCTAGCTGCTAGTTTCCATGGAGAAGTTGGTACTTTGCCTGGAATGCTCCACAGTTTTTAATCAATCATGTGTTTCTATTGCGCTGAAATATAATATAATATATATATGTTATTTTAAAAGTGAGTTGGGTCACCTCTCCACAGATCTGACCTGTACCTTGGGCTGATGGTGTTGCCTGCTTGTCCCACGGAGATACAAATTGTGGAACACTGAAGGAAAGTAAAAACTCCATGGAGACGAGCAATTTTCAGACTCTCCACCAGGAAAGTCGCGTAGTTCAGCTTTAAAACTGAAAAGCTGAAGTTCTATTTGTATAAAGCTATACCCAGTTGGAGCCATTGTCAAACCTAATAACTTTCTGGTTGAGGTTAATTTGAGCGACACCTATGATCAGAAATCTGCTGAAGATGCACGGATTTTAAAATTTCAGTTCAAATACCTTCAACATAATACAGTCTCTTTTCAAAATAAACAAAATGAAGTAAGTCGGAAGATACTCACAGGAGCTGATGATATCTGAGGGGAGGGGGGCTTCAGGAGGACAGCTCTTTACCGCTCTGAAAAAACAGAAAAAACACACAACATTTGGATTTTAGTATTTTGTTGGTGACATTGAAAACAGAGATTAAAAAAAAATAGCCTCACACTGACTACAGGATGAATCACTGTACAGGTTTGCAGATTCATTGAAAGGTAAATAGTTGAATTCTCTTTTACTAATCTCGTTGTGTCCTTGGGTAAGACCATAGACAAGGGGATGCAATTATTTTTTCTACAGAGCTACACGAGAAACAGAAAATACTGTGGAGAGCTGGGCCAAAATGCTTAACTCAGTTCTGCATAATATGAATTGTATTTCTTTATAAAAATCAGTAAATACAGTGGCACTGTTATGACAGACAAGGCAAGTGTATTTGTACAGCACAACTCGTACACAAAGTAATTCAAAGTGCTTTACAGAATAAGTAGAAAAATGTGCCAGTTGTCAGGAGTATCTTGCAAACTGGAGAATAAATATTGAAGATAATTTGGTGCATTAAAGTTTGAATTTTAAATACAGCTGAATTTCTCACGTTGAATTTTTTAACTCTGAAAAAAGATGTTTGAATTCATTTTATTCTGAATTTTAGTTGCTGAAATTTGAAGTGTACTTTTTCAATAGGTTAATAATAACTTGGCCTGGTTTGGTCTCCATGACGATAGAAAGGTTTAAAGCCATACTGTGAAACATTTCCAACAAAGCAACAAACAAAATCTCCGAAGTGAAAAGCATTTGACGAACCCTCCACCAGAAAAGTTACACAACGCACCAAACTAAACACAAAACTGTATTATTTTTAAAGCAATTTTGAGCAACATCGACAGGCGAATGTTTTTCTACTTCGCTGCCACTGTATTTTCGAGTCTAAATGTCCTCTCTTATTGTACAGTGAAAAATAACGCCGCTTTCCCCTTCAGAGAAAGCACAGTGAGTTTCGAACGCCCCATGACTCAGCCTTTTCACGGCAGCATACAGTAAAACCATGTAGACTGGTGATGCCTTCGGGTAAAAAAACGAAAACACAACGCTCCTATGACAGTCAACAACCGGCTGTAACACGACTCCTCACTGTTCCCGTTTAGTGGGGCAGAGATGTCGTTTTAACGCTGATTTTGAACGGTGCTTTCCCATAATAAGGACCGGCGTTCATTGGTGAGTGATTGGAAACATCTACTTCTACATCCAGAGAAGTTTACAAGTTTTATTTACATGTAAAATAACAAAATCTGATCGTAATCTCATTTCAAGATAATTTAAAGGTTCTATTTTTACACACTAATTGACTCTTGTGAGCTTTAAGTTGTGTTAGAATGTTGTTACCTCCTCAAAAACAGACCTGGAGTTGTGTTTTGTTTCATTCACACATATTTGAGTAATCCTGGTTTATTAGTTTAAGATCAAAATGCTCTGTTCCTCCTTGTGATGTCATGCAGTGGTAGTTTTCAAGTTAACAGCTCCTTTTACCTTTAGTTCAGTAGAGATTGGCAATTCTAGGGCTGAAATTATCCAAATGATTCTAGTGAAGATGTATGGAGTTTAAAAACACAGTGGAGCAGGACCCATATTACACTAATTTCTGTGTTCTAATGTAGTTTCCTTATCAAAAAACAGACCTGGGGTTGTGGTTTGTTTCATTCACACATGTTTAACACACAAACCCTGCGTATTTAGTTACTGTATTTTTTGGACTACAAGTCACACTTTTTTTCATGGTTTGGGTGGTTCTGCGACTTATATATTCAAATGTTCACACTGACGGCCAACAGAGGCTCTAGTCTTAATCGATGGTCGGAAGAATTAATGATCGATTATCGATTAATCATTAACGTTTTTATATTAAAATGATCATCATTATTATTACTATCTGCACTACTAATCTGCATAAATAAATTCAACTTTACGACATATAAACCGTAACGACTCTAGAGCCACATCAGCCCGTTTGACATTAGAATGTGTTTAATTCAGTTTTGTTGCGCAACTCTCACAGAAACAAAACTTAAAACCTGCATCGCTAATTTGCATAAACTCAGCGAAGATAAAACTCCAGCTCTTGTGTCGCTGATGCGGTTCAACTTCTGTCGGATTAAAAGACATGACTCAGGTGAATACAGGTTAGTGTGACCAGATTTGTGTTTGTCAAAACCAGGACACTGTACGGGGGGAGGGAGGTGGGGACTCGTCATCGATATTGCGCGACTCTCACCTGGTAAAACTTTTTCCCACTGGACACAGAAACATATGTGCTGCTTTATACACTGTGCACATGGACTCACACTTGTCCCGACCGAAACAGAAAGTGTGGAATTTCTTGGACAAGTCATTCGTTAAATACACATTTGTGCTTCAGTACGTTTTCAGATTGACCGACTGTTTGTGTCTCGCTCCTTCTGAGTGCAGAGAGACACATGTACAGACCTGTTTGGTCACACTACACACAGCAACCTACACTCAGTTTGTCGATTAAAATTAACGTAATCGATGAAATTCTTAATGATCAATTATCGATTAATCGATTAATCATGGCCATCCCTATCCTGTACCACTGTCACTTCATTCTACTGCGAATGTCTTCTGCAGAAAGAGCCACTGTCCTGTCTGTGTCATGACAGTCGATTGCAACATTACTTTTGTACCACTGAAAATTTTAAATTTAAACTAACTTATAAAGACAACTGAAACCATCCTGTGAAGATTCAGAAAGGCCGGAATAATTCTAATTGGAACTGATGCTGAGTCTGACGACAGCTGCCTGAAGAGGAAACAGAGCTCCATTTACCTCCGGAGGTCCTGGTGTTGCTCAGAAGTGACACAGAGGATGAAGAATTGAATGGATTTAGTGATTTGGAGTGAGATGGAGAGTTTGGTAAACTTGTTCTGTTCTGTTGTTTATGTTATAGTTTATCTGAAGAACTGTTGGTTCCTGGTGTCTGATTTTAGAAAATACATTTCCCCCCAAAAAGTGCCACTTATAGTCCGTTGCAACTTATATATGTTTTTCTTCTTCATTACACATTTTTTGGCTGGTGCAACTTACACTCCGGAGCGACTTGTAGGCGAGTTTCATTGTTGACAAAAGCGTGCGTTGCATGCTGGGAATTATTTTGGTTGGTGGCAAGAAACACTAATTCAACATGACGGACGGAGTGAGAAAGCACGTAAAGGGTATTGATCCCGGTTATTTATCCACTCTAACGGCAGAGGACCCAAGACCATTTGACCAGAAATTGGTCATAAGCATCGATGGAGCCAAATCACCCTTTTCAACCCCGACAAAAGCCTGGACCAAACCAAATTTCCGGTCAGAATTGCCAACTACCTGGACAAATATTCACTTTGGGGATGATATCCACAATGACTTGGTGGAAACTCCTGGGCCATTCACAGCAGAAAAGATGAAAACCTCCAAGAGTCTCGATGTGTTGTTGAACTTGTTGGAGTCCACGGTTTGTTAGGATCTTCTACGTTTGCTCTGCGGATGTTTGAAAGTCGTTTAATTCACCGTTAGTGGTTCTTTTCACTCAGAATATGAAAAAGACATTTTCCTTCTTCCGTGCTTCTATTTGTGCATCTGATAATGCAGCAGGAATTTACCATTATCTGGGGATAAATACGTGAGGTTACGTCAGCTGAAACTCGCCTATAGTCCGAACAGAAAACACTCTGTTCGACCTTGTGATGCCATGTGGTAGAAAATGTTCCACTATGTTTTTAAATTTCATACACCTTCATATGAATCATTTGGATCATTTCAGACCTGGAACTGCCAATCTCTACTGAACAAAATTTTTTACTGGGAAACTATCACTTCATGACATCACAAGGTGGAACAGAGCATTTTGAACTTTGAGGATGCAGACAGCGTAATAATCCTGGGTTACTCAAACATGTGTGAATGAAACAAAACACAAATCCAGTATGTTTTTGACATGACTTAAAGCTCAAAAGAATCCATTTGGTGTCCTACGGAAGCTTTAAAAGTTTGATTTATAATGTGGTTTTCCTTTTACTTCTCATGTACAGGAAGATTTGCCGACATTTCCTGGTTAGACGTTTGCCTGTCTTCACCTTGTCATCACTCCCCCATCCCCGCGCTGATAAAACTCCTTTATACAGCTCCAGAGCCGAGTAAACTCCGACTGATAAAGTGAAGGTTCAAACAGGGAGGACCACAGTCAGACTTTTCTTATTTACCTTTGGGACTATCTGGTTTTATTAATGCGGGTTTTAAAAGCTCCGGGAAAAGTACATTTGTTCCATTTTAAGAGCATTTGCCAAATAAGTGAATGTTTAGAGTTTAAACCAAGGAGATATATAACTGCTCATTTGTAAGAAGTCCATATTCTTAAACAGCTTGAGCCTGTGTTTCTCTATGAGTCCAGATAACACCGCGCCATGATTAAACACATAAATCTATCTTTTAAGTAGATTTGAATTGAATTTTTGTTTGCACAGCTGTTCAAGACAGAGCTACTGGAACAGAAAACCACATAACACTTAATCACAGTAATTTGGTATAACTTCAATTTCATTTAAGGCTGCAGCTAAAGATTATTTTAGTCGTCGACAAGCTGTTTCTACTGTACACTTTTTAAAGCTTCTATATTATACAAAATTGACTCTTGTGAGCTTTAAGTCGTATTAGAATGTTGTTAACTTCTCAAAAACAGACCTAGAATTGTGTTTTATTTCATTCACACATGTTAAGTAATCCTGCATTATTAGTCTGTCTATATCTCCAAAGCTCAAAATGCTCTGTTCCAACTTGTGATGTCATGAAGAAGAAGTTTTCAAGTTAACAGCTCCTTTTTTTTACCTTTAGTTCAGTAGAGATTGGAAATTCCAGGACTGAAATTATCCAAATGACTCTTGTGAAGTTGTATGGAGTTTAAAAACACAGTGGAGCACTTCCTGTATTACCACATGACATCACAAGGTGGAACAGAGTGTTGTCCATCTGAGAGAAGAACTCGGCCTAAATATGCAGGATCTGTGTGTTAAACGTGTGAATGAAACAAAACACAACACCAGGTTTTGATGAGAAGACAACATTATAACATAGATCTTAAAACAGTGTAATATGGGCCCTGCTCCACTGTGTTTTTAAACTCCATACACCTTCACTAGAATCATTTGGATCATTTCGACCACAGAATTCCTAGTCTCTACTGAACAATTAAACAGTTAATGAAAAATTATATTTTGCATGCATGGTATGTAATTTCTTTTGCTATATGTAAACATTTATAAAGTTCAGTGATCAGTGAACATAAGCAACCACATCATTTTTGAAACTATGTAACGAACAGGGGTGGGTTAATATTAGGGATGTAACAATAACCGAAATATCATGATATCGTATTGTTAAAGTTCTCACAATAATATTGTGGACCAACACAATATATCGAATTACAAGTCTCTTTGCTTAAATGAAGAGTTATGGTGCAGCAATAATAAAAAAATATACAGAGGGAACTACATAGACCATGATCCTTTGCTCCATTTCAGTGCAGACTACAAGAAAAAATAACAGTTCTAATCACTTCTAAGTCTTAGTTTTTTGGATTAAGTCTTGCCAAGGCATTTTAAGAGGAAAAAGTCGAATATTCACAGTTTTGCCTCCACAAAATATCGCAATAAATATCGTACCGTGAGATGTAAATCGTGAAAATATCGTACAGAGAGATTTGGATATTGTTACATTCCTAATCTTGAGCCTCCCAACCATATCGTGAGCTTTCCCACGATATCACAATAAATATCGTTCCTTGAGGTTCATACCGTGACGATATCGTATCGTGAGACTTGGATATCGTTACACCCCTAGTTATTATAAGTTTTTCTTCTTCCCACTCCTTTTCTAGAAATGTACTTTTCTGTTGTTTACAATGTTTAAGTAGTATGAGTATTGTTTCTCTTCTTGGCACAAACTCGAAATATAAATGAATCAATCAATCAATCAAAACAAAAGGTAAAAAAAAAAAAAACAGCTGGTAACTTGAAAACTACTACTATGACATCACAAGGTGTATTAAACGTGTAAATAAAACCTTGATTTAAACCATAAACATTCAGTTATTTGGCAAATGCCCTTAAAATGGAACAAATGTACTTTTCACTAGAATCATTTGGATCATTTCAGCTCTGGAATTGCCGATCTCTACTGAACTAAAAGTAAAAAAGTAGCTGCTGACTTGAAAACTACCTCTTCATTGCATCACACGATCGAACAGAACATTTTGAGGCTTGGAGATGTAGACCGACTAATAAACAAAGGATTACTCAAACGTGTGTGACTGAAACAACTCCAGGTTTGATTCTGATGAGGTAACAGCATTATAACACGTCCAAAAGTTCACAAGAGTCAATTCCGCGTACTATAGGACCTTTAAACCGCAGGCTTCCACCATCAGGGCTCTGGAGCGGCGAGTTTAATCCAATCAGAACACAATAGTACAAATTGAACAAACTCCATATCTCAGCTGGAGGAAACAACTCAGATGAGAAACAGCAAGAGGCAGAATACAGGGAATTAGAAACAACACATGAGACTTTCAGATTATAGAAAGAAAACTGTTCCTATAGTGATTATGTTTTGCTTTGAGAATCCATGTTAGATTAAGATACTATACAGCAGTAAATAAAGTGCTCTACATGCAGTGTTGGGAAGGTGACTTTTAAAATGTAATCCCCTACAGATTACAGATTACATACACCAAAATGTAGTTTGTAACAGAATCCATTAAATTACTGAAGGTGAGTAACGTAATCTGAATACTTTGGATTACTTGATTTGCTGTAGAGAAGTTTTAGTCCTGGTTTAGTCCTGGTTTTAGTCCTGGTTTTAGACCTGGTTTAGACCTGGTTTAGACCTGGTTTAGACCTGGAGTTTAGACCTGGTTTAGACCTGGTTAGACCTGGAGTTAGACCTGACCTGGTTTAGACCTGGACCTGGTTTAGACCTGGTTTTAGACCTGGTTTTTAGACCTGGTTTTAGACCTGGTTTTAGACCTAGACCTGGTTTAGACCTGGTTTAGACCTGGTTTTAGACCTGGTTTAGACCTGGTTTAGACCTGGAGTTTTAGACCTGGAGTTTAGACCTGGAGTTTTAGACCTGGTTTTAGACCTGGTTTTAGACCTGGTTTTAGACCTGGTTTTAGACCTGGTTTTAGACCTGGTTTTAGACCTGGTTTTAGACCTGGTTTTAGACCTGGTTTTAGACCTGGTTTTAGACCTGGTTTAGACCTGGTTTTAGACCTGGTTTTAGACCTGGTTTTAGACCTGGTTTTAGACCTGGTATAGTGTCTGGCAATGAGTGGAATCACGGGGAAAAAAAGGGGGGATATAGCCCAAAATGTAAAAACAGGAAAATACCACCTTGTAATGCATTTATTTCAACAAAGTAACTGTAATCCAATTACTACTCACTGAAACAGTAACTGTAACTGAATACAGTTACTCATAATTTGTACTCTGATTACGTAACTCCGGTACATGTAATCTGTTACTCCCCAACACTGTCTACATGATCCTGGTGTTTTTATTTTGGTATTTTGTCTGTAAATAAATGACTATTTCCAGCCTTGATGAGCTTCATTTGACTGGAGTCCAACTGCAATAGAATAGACACAGTTAGAGAATCGCAAAGGCAGACATTTTCAAAGTACTATAATCATTTCCTCCACAAACAACGAAATAGTTGGTCTTATTGTGCACACAAACTGTTACCCTGTACTTTAGATCTGTACAAACATGTCAGTCAGACTTCTGTCAATGATTCTAGTCGTGTTTAAAATGTGGAAAAGAGAAACATACACTGGAAATTTTTTAGTCCTGGTTTAGTCCTGGATTAAACCTGCTTTAGACCTAGTTTAGTCCTGGTTTAGTCCTGCTTTAGTCCTGATTTAGATCTGGGTTTAGTACTGGTTTAGTCTTGGTTCAGTCTTGGTTTAGTCCTTTTTTGTCCTGGTCTAGTCCTGGTTTTAACTTGATTTAGGCTGGTTTAGTCCTGGTTTAGTCCCAGTTTAGTTTTGGTTTAGTCCTGGTTTAGTTCTGGTTTAATCTTGGTTCAGTCCTGGCTTAGTCCTGGGTTATTTCTGGTTCAGTCCTGCTTTATTCTTGGTCTAGATCTAGTTCAGTTCTGGTTTAGATCTGGCTCAGTCCTAGTTTAGTTGTTGTTTGGATCTAGTTCAGTCCTGTTTTAGTCTTGGTCTAGATCTAGTTCAGTCCTGTTTTAGTCTTGGTCTAGATCTAGTTCAGTCCTGTTTTAGTCTTGGTCTAGATCTAGTTCAGTCCTGGTTTAGTCCTGGTTTACTTCTGGTTTAATCTTGCTTCAGTCCTGGTTTAGTCTTAGAAAATGTAGACGATAAACAATAATATTAAAACCAACCGAGCAAGCAAAATTAGCCCCCAAAAGATTCTAAATCTACAACACTGTCAAAACAACTGCAAAAAATAAAACAAATAACAGAATGAAATGTTAGTTTGCATCTATAATGAGTCATAGAAGTTTATAATCCAACTCTCTACAGCTCAAATCGGATCAGAAAAGAGAAAAATCACAAAGGTTTTCCCACTAGTGCAAATAAAAAAGTACCATGATAAATATTACCTCCCAAAATGAATGTTCCATCTGTTATGTATTGAAGTATTAATTGTGACAGACGTACGTAATCCCTGATGTCACGTTATAATTTGAAACCAATTCGTCGTGTTAAACAGGACCGAGTACAGCTGTAATCAAATGTAAAATTGCTCTTCCACATTACGCCTAAATGCACCTGTTCTTCTGACTGAAAAGGTTGGGTATATTTTCGGAGGCGGCTATTTCAGGAGCCATCCAGCGGTGCGGTATAATTCCTGTGATTGAGCCACAGGTACAGGGAGCTGGTAATCTGGCCCCCGGCTGCACGGGGATTTATAGGCGGTGAACGGTGTCGCCCCGAACAGGCAGCCAATGGGAGGTGGACGTGGGGGGCGGGGGGAGGGCGCGAGGGGATGGGGGTGGGGGTTGCCCAGGGGAATATAATGAACACGCAGCACCCACTGGGACGATGACAGGAGAGGGCGGGGGGTGACATTAGCTTGGTGCGACCTGAAATTGCCTCCACTGAGTTGCAAAGGCTGCACTAGCACAAGACTCTAATGATAAAGCATTGTATGAACAGCAAGTTTACATTTACAATTTCACTCATGACTTACTGTATACATAAGAGATAAAATATAAATTAAAACAAACTAAATGTAATGCATAATTCATTCATTCCAAAGCTCCATATTTTTCAAAACATAACACTTTATACTCTTTTTTTAAAGGCTTCTACAGTGATAGACTTTATTAGAATCATCACTCAGATTGTTTCATATACTGTATTTTTCAGACTATAAGTCACACTCTTATTCATGGTTTGGTTGGTCCTGTGACTTACACTCAAGTACAACTTATATAATATCATGTTAATATATTAAAATTTTCACACTGACAGCTGTGAGAGGCTCTAGTCTTGTGTCAGTATCTGTTCCTCCTGTACCACTGTCACTTGGTTCTACTGCGCATGTCTCCTGCAGAAAGAGCCTCTGTTCTGTCTGTATCATGTCAGTCGATCGCACCATTACTTCTGTACAACTGAAAATTTAACATGTAAACAAACTTATAAAGACGAGTGAGAAGACTGAACACAAATGCCCCCAAAAAGAAAATCATATTTTGCAGATTACAAGCTGCAAGTTGTGAAATTCGCAACCGAAAACAGAAATCGAGCAGCAGAAGGAAAGTTTGGAGTAAGCGAGAAACTTGTGACACCAGGAGGGTGTGCCATGCAACTTTCCTGGAAGTCACTGGATGGACTTCAGTGACACTGAAACCATCCTGCTTGGATTCAGAAAGACCAGAATAATTCCACCTGGAACTGATGCTGAGTCTGACGACAGCTACACAGAAGAGGAAGCAGCGGTCAGTTTACCTCCAGAGGTCACAGAGTTGTTCAGAAGTGACACAGAGGATGAAGAATTGAATGGATTTAGTGATTTGGAGTGAGATGGAGAGTTTGGTAAACTTGTCCTGTTCTGTTGTTTATGTTATAGTTTAATCTGAAGAACTGTTCATATGTGACATTAACAGTCTGTTGGTTCCTGGTCCCTGATTTTATAAAATAAATTTCCCCCAAAAAGTGAGACTTATACTCTGGTGCGACTTAAAAATGTTTTTTTCTTCTTCATTACGCATTTTTTGGCTGATGTGACTTATAGTCCGGAGCGTTCTACTATTATTGTAAAACTATTATTCATAAATAAATAATGGTTTAAGTTTTATGTTTCATCAAACTGTATCCTATCTAAGACTTGCCATGGCTATAATCTATAATCTATAATTTATTTTCTGTGACCGCTAAAATTAGTAGCTCTCTGGAATTTTTGTTTTGTAAAGGTAGCTCACCTGAGGAAAAAGGTTGGAGACGCCTGATAACTGTAGAGTGAGTTAATACGAACATTTTAAGACTAAAATGCTGAGTCTGACAGCAGCAGTTACAGAGATAGAGGTGAAGTTTTTTCAATAGAAAGTGAATTGGACCCAGAGTTGATGGAGCCGGATTGCGCTCATGCTCACTTTAAATCAACTGGATGTTAGTACTGAAACTAGAAATCTAAATGAGAACAAAAACATACGATGACAGACAACTCAGCCATCGTGTCCAGTGTTTTTGTAATTTAGAATCCTCATTCATTCTTACCAGTAAAATAAATGTTTGACTTGATATACAGATCATATAAAAAAAAAAAAAAAGTATTAAAAAAAAAAAAAAAATCGGTTCCTTTAACAAAAACTACTGTACAAAATAAGAGCCCCTTCCCGTAAACTGCAGTGTCCGTTTACTGGACAAATATCATCAGTGACATGTTTCCCATTAGTGTGTGATTCCCGACAGGAGCGCACCTGTCACTGTAATGAACGGCTCCTCTTTCACCAGCTATTTACCACCTCCACCCGCCGCCTCCAGTCTCATTATTAAAAGAACATCAACAAGTCCCAGAGCGGAGAGAGAGAGAGAGACAAAACCCCGCCCACTCAGCTCCGAAACTCCTCCCACTCAAGTAAACCCGCCCCCTGGGAAAACTCCGCCCCTTGTTTATCACAGCGGACTCCCATAATGCCGCATGGTTTCTGCAGAGGTCAAACAAGGGTCGTAAGCGTCAAGTGATGTTTGAGCACTGTAAAAAATGTCCATTGGTGAAAAAGTTTGAATTTAGGTCAGATTCATGTAGAGTGAACTCAAAAAAAAAAACACGGAGATTTTACTTGTTTGAATACACTCATATTTTTGTTATTTCAACTGATTTTTTTTCCCCCCAGTTGCTAGAAATGACTCTAAATAAAATAGTACAATCTTGGGCAAAGCTAAAGTTGGATCTGGGGTATTGCTATAGTCAAATGTATGGTCATGTACATAAGAAAGTAATGCTACAAGGCCAAGTTACAAGTAGGATCTGTGGAAAGGCGAGCCCACTGAATGAATGCAAGATAGACACTTTCAAGCTTTTCCAGGCAAAGCAATAACATCTTGAGTGTTCTGATTGATAGAGCTAGACATGATTGACGCTGAAGAATGTCAGAATAGTTCCAAGTGACAACAGTTACAAAACTCAGGTGAAGAAAAAAAAAGGTAGAGCGCTTCACTTGATCATAAAGGAGTAAAAAAGAGCAGTACAGGTGCTCTACAAGGGTTCAGAAAATAGTCTTTAAACAGAAAGTTGCCCTTACTGGAAAATGTAAACGTGGGCAAGGTACAAACGAGGCACTCCAGATGAATTTATTAAAAGTCCTTTATTACATGAAGGGACGCCAATGTGTTTAGACCAGCAAGATGGTCAGGGCAAAGTGGCGCCACTTTTCCCTGATGAAGTAAGGGTAACTTTCCGTTTAAAGTTACAAAACTCATTTGGATAATTTTTTTTTACCACATGCTGTTTGTGTTTAGAGGAAATAATTTTTTTCAGTCTCTGCTCTGGTATTGGTGCACATTAGGGATCAGCAGATACAGTAGATCTGTGCAGAGGATGGCCCACTGACTGTAGGTGTGCATGTTTTTAGAATTCTTTCTATCTATCTATCTATCTATCTATCTATCTATCTATCCATCTACCTATCTACCTATCCATCTATCCATCCATCCACCCATGGCAAGGCAAGGCAAGGCAAGTTTATTTGTATAGCACAATTCGTACGCAAAGTAATTCAAAGTGCTTTACAGAATAAGAAATACATTAAAATCATAATAAAAACAAATCAAAACATAAATAATCATGAAGATTAAAATTAAAAAAAGAGAGACAAATTGGAGAGAAGAGTGCGGAATGAAAACCTTTCAGTTATTTGCACAGTTAAACAGAAATGTTTTGAGTCTGGATTTAAACAGCGTCACAGAAGAGTCTGTCTCACATGTTCAGACTGTTCCAGGTTTTAGCTGCATGAACCTGAAACTCTGACTCCCCTTGTTTAGTCGTGACTCTGGGCACCAGCAGGAGGCCGGTCCCTGAGCTCCTCAGAGTGTGAGATGGTTCATATGACACTAACATGTCACAGATGGACTTTGGTGCTCGACCATGGAGACACTTGTACAAGCAGAGCTGCTTTAAAGTCTATTCTCTGAGGCACAGGAGCCAGTGCAGAGACCTGAGCACAGGACTTATGTGCCCACCCATCATCCATCCATCCATCAATCCATCTACCCACCCATCTATCCATCTATCCATCCATCTACCCACCCATCTATCTACCATCTACCCATCTATCCATCTATCCATCTACCCATCCATCTACCCATCTACCCATCCATCTACCCATCCATCTACCCATCCATCTACCCATACCCATCTATCCATTTATCCATCCATCCATCTGTAGATTATTGTAATGTATGGACAGTAACTGAGTTTGTAGTCATTTAAAACCATTTTACTTTTGTAAAATAATCCAAATTGGCCCCACAAAATAAATATTGGTTCAAAATATCAACCAGGCCTATTGACCATCCTCTGACCTGAACTCTATCAAACTATGACATTAGTCAGTGTAAGTGTTGATATTTTGGCCGTGTGTTTGTTGACGTCCGTTTAAAAGGGTGAGGGTCAGCGAGAGGGAAAACCCTGAAGGAACGACTCTGTGAACTCTCAGACATGAAACACCACTCACACTGAAACAAGAGAGAGTGAAAAGAGACCGGAGACAAAAGGAGAGGAGGGCTCCCGAGAGAGAGAGAGAGAGAGAGAGAGAGAGAGAGAGAGAGAGAGAGAGAGAGAGAGAGAAAGAGAGAGAGAGAGAGAGAGAGAGAGAGAGAGAGAGAAGCATGATGGAGGTGAGAGAGAGGAAGAGAGAGAAGCATGATGGAGGTGAGAGAGAGGGAGAGAGAGAAGCAAGAAGGTGAGAGAGAGGGAGAGAGAGAAGCAAGGAGGTGAGAGAGAAACAAGGAGGTGAGAGAGAGGGAGAGAGAGAAGCAAGGAGGTGAGAGAGAGGGAGAGAGAGAAGCAAGGAGGTGAGAGAGAAGCAAGGAGGTGAGAGAGAGGGAGAGAGAGAAGCAAGGAGGTGAGAGAGGGAGAGAGAGAAGCAAGGAGGAGAGAGAGAAGCAAGGAGGTGAGAGAGAGGGAGAGAGAGAAGCAAGGAGGTGAGAGAGGGAGAGAGAGAAGAGAGAAGAGAAGCAAGGAGGTGAGAGAGAGAGAGAGAGAGAGAAGCAAGGAGGTGAGAGAGAGGGAGAGAGAGAAGCAAGGAGGTGAGAGAGAGGGAGAGAGAAGAGAGGAAGAGAGAAGAGAGAGAAGCAAGAAAGAGAGAGAGAGAGAAGCAAGGAGGTGAGAGAGAGGAAGAGAGAGAAGAAAGGAGGTGAGAGAGAGGAAGAGAGAGAAGAAAGAAGGTGAGAGAGGAAGAGAGAGAAGAAGCAAGGCGGTGAAAGAGGGAGAGAGGGGGGGAAAGAGAGAGAGAAGCAAGAAGGAGGTGAGAGAGAGGGAGAGAGAGAAGCAAGAAGATGAGAGGGGGGGGATGGAAAGAGAGAGAAAGAGAGAGAGTAGAGAGATGTGGAGAAAGAATAAAAGAGGGAAGGAGAGCGGGGGCAGAGTGAAGAAATGATTTCAGAGAGAGGGGGGAAGGAGTGAAAGAGAGTGAGGGAGGGGAGGGGGGGTATGTTCAAAAGAGAGAGAGGAAGGGATGGAGAGAAAAGGGGTATGAGAGAGAGAGGGAGAGGTGGGCAAGAGAGAGTGAGTAAATCAGAAAGAGAGAAAGAGAGATGGAGTGAGAGTGAGAGTGAGAGTGAGGTTTTTCGTTTCTTAATCTGAGAGAACTGTCAGGACCAAACTCCCAGTGGGACGAGCAAAGATCAACCAGCGAAAAGAACAAGGAAATAGTGTCAAATAAATTCCACTCAAAGGTCTGACACTTACACGGTTCAATATGAGAAAAGAAGAACACCAAATTTAAGGAATGAAATATTTCAGATTTTACACATTGTGAAAATTTTAAGATCACAAAACATGAAATCTAATATTATTTCTCATCATTTGAACACGAGCGTTGACATTTAGAAATAGCTCAATCTCCATCTTCATTCAAGCAGATGTATTTTGCTAAAATCAGATTTTAAGAGCTTTTAACAGTGAGTGTGTATTAGGGATGGGCATGATTAGTCGATTTATCGATAATTGATCATTAAGAATTTCATCGATTACGTTCATTTTAATCAACTGTGGTGGGGTTCTTCCATAAAAACTCAGGCTTAGCCAGGAAATGCTTTTCGGTGATTTATTGTGCTCTCCAACAGTGCAAAAGGTGCCAAACGTGAGTGGAAAAATATTTACAGTGGCGGTGTGAACAAAAAGACAAAATAAGTTTTTGGTGGACTTCCCCTTTAAGTCCTGCAGCGTTTGCTCTCTCTCCTCTCTCTCTCTCTCTCTCTCTCACTCACGCTCTCGGTCTCTCGTTCGCTCTGGTTCACTCCACACAAGTTACCTCCACCGTAACCTGGTCGGGACTGGTGACAGAGCTGGAGAGCGCACCTTTATATCCCCGTTTGCCCCTCCCACATTACATAATAATAATTAATTATAATAATCGTGATTACCCCGTTTCTACGATTAAACGGCCTACGTTCCTTCACTTGATTGTTATATACGCGTAATATCTTGCGCCCAAAATGAATAAGTTTTGTATATGAGGTCTGCGAGACCGACAATACATTTAATTGGCCATGCAAATGAATTGTTGCTCACCTGATCCCCTGAACCCGCGCAACGACAGGATTTAAGCTCCCAGCGCGGATGTGTCCGGGTTTGCCAGAACACCCCACGGTAGGAGGGCGAAGGCGGCGGCGCGAGGGGAAGTAAATGTCTGGTTAAGCGTGCTTTACATGAATTGAACAAGTGCTTCTAAGTGTGCATGACACGCAGGAGGTGTTGGGAAATTTTTATTTTTAAAACAGTGATTTTGGTATGAAATGGTACGGTGAGCGGTGCGCAAAGAATACGGAAACGGGCGCGCGCGTCTTCACGTGCTCTCCCCAGGGACGGCGTTCTTAGGGACGAGCCTGCTCCGTCACATCAACAAACAGAATGTAGGTTGCTGTGTGTAGTGTGACCAAACAGGTCTGTACATGTGTCTCTCTGCACTCAGAAGGAGCGAGACACAAACAGTCGGTCAGTCTGCAACGTACCGAAGCACAAATGTGTATTTAACGATGACTTGTACAAAAAATTCCACGCTTTCCGTTGCGTTCGGGACAAGTGTGAGTCCATGTGCACAGTGCACAAAGCAGCACATATGTTTCGGTGTCCAGTGGGAAAAAGCTTCACCAGGTGAGAGTAGCACAATGTCGATGACGAGTCCCCACCTCCCTCCCCCCGTACGCTGTCCTGGTTTTGACAAATGCAAATATGGTCACACTAACCTGTATTCACCTGAGTCATGTCTTTTAATCCGACAGAAGTTGAACCGCATCAGGGACACAAGAGCTGGAGTTTTATCTTCGCTTAGTTTATGCAAATTAGCGACGCAGTTTTAAGTTTTGTTTCTGTGAGAGTTGCGCAAAACTGAATTAAACACATTATAATGTCAAACGGGCTGATGTGGCTCTAGAGTGGTTACGGTTTATATGTCGTAAAAGTTGAATTTATTTATGCAGATTAGTAGTGCAGATAGTAATAATAATGATGATCATTTTAATATAAAAACTTTAATGATTGATCGATAATCGATCGTTAATTCTTCCAACGATCGATTAAGAAAATTTCATCGAATGCCCATCCCTAGTGTGTGTACATGCACATCAGTATCCCGGTTATTAGCCATATTCTGGATACTGTGTGTACATGCATGCTGAGAAACCAGGATACTCATATTCATGTATACATGATCAAATAGAGTATCCCAGTTTCTTGACATACTCTTACAAATGCGCAAGCTCAAAAAAATAACCTAATTTAAGTTAATAAACCAGGAAAAATACAAACAGGAAGCTCAGGAGGTTATTTTAATAGATCCATGGGTTCGAAACAGCAGTATGAAGCTCATGTATCCCACAATCCACTGCACAGATCAAACCCAATGTGTAGATTTTTTATTAAAATATTCTGCATAAATAAACTCAGCTTTATAACATATGGGCCCGGTCAAGCAGAAGTAAACAACAAGGCCAAAAATTCAAGTTAATGCATCTGATATAAAAATGTATTGAACAGATACATATGTACTCTAGTTTATGAAACTGTTGACCTTTTTTCTGTACCATTTTTGGTTCTAAAGTTCCATATGTTTTAAACAGACCATGTATGAAACATGGAACAAAAATTATTTCCCAAATTTCAAAGACCCAAAAATCATGTAAATAAATGGATGTATTTCATCATATCTTGTGTTATTCCATCTTTGAACTGTTGATGAAGGTACATGATTTTTCAAAAAAAAAAAGTATTTAAAATGATAAAAATTTGCTTGGAAGGACTGACATATTTTATAGAAATAGTTTCCTTTCATTTTGAAGTAATATTAAAGTATTCAGAAGAAAAAAGCGACAAATGATGTAAAATCATGCACCTTCTACTTGTTTGCACAATTTTCCCTCCGTTACCATGACCTTTCTTAATAAAAAATCTCATGACTCAAAAAGTAAGAGGTTTTTCAACCTAATCTTGTACCATATGGTAGAAAACTATATGAAGCAAATATTCAAACCAGTTTGTTAAGGATATGGAAGTGAGAACCAAGAGTTATCACTGTTTGGATTTATTGCCCAAAAAGTGCTGCATATTTCATTCCCTCCGTTACCGACATGAATTTTTAAAATTTTTTTTGTCAACAACTTGAAAGAATATCACAGGTTTAACTTGACCCTGTTGGAGTGTAACTCTTTCCTACATTCTGATACTTTACTTATTTCAATAGTCCCTCTAGTTTCTGAATAAGAGACATTTGAATGTCAAAAATCTGCCCCTGTTACCGCTTGACTGGACCCATATGAACCATAACCACATCAGCCCGTTTGATCATATATTTCAGCTTTGTCAAATTTGTTTACGTTTTACTGAAACTAAAACTGCATGGCTAATTAGCATAAACTGTTATTTGCAGAGGTCTCTGGTGCTAGACTAGTGCATGTCAATGGCCATAGTTATCCTGCCACTAAAAACAGTCTTACCCACTCCACAAAACACCCGAAACAAATCTATTATTACTCCAGACTGTCCATGTAAATGTCTGTGTTGATAGAATAATGTTTGAAATAAAACTAACCTTGCATTGCATGAATCGTCGCATGTTTAGGGACTATTTTCTCATACTGTATATCAGTCCGCCGCTGCCGAAGCTTTCTATCAGGAAGTACAACTCACTGCTGCTGCTCAGACATAAATCCTTCAAATGCAAAGTTGGTTTTACTTCTAAAATTATTCTATCAACACAGACATTTACATGGACAGTCTGGTGTAATAATAGATTTGTTTCGGGTGTTTTGTGGAGTGGGTAAGACTGTTTTTAGTGGCAGGATAACTATGGCCATTGACATGCACTAGCCTAGCACCAGCGACCTCTGCAAATACAAGGACTGGATGGAATATTTTTTTAAAGTGTCTCCACACGTCTCCAACACTGAGGCCCTATGTCCAAAATTCCGAACTGTCCCTTTAAATGTGCACTGTGTAAATTTGGTGGTGGGTCTGTTAAATTAGCTTTGTCAGGAATGTTTCACAGTATGGCATTAAAACTTTCTATCTTCAAGGAGACCAAACTAGACCAAGTTACATGTCAGATCTGTGGAGAGATGACCCTGCTTAGTCAGAATGCCTGTTTTTCTAAAAAAGAAGAAGAAGAAAAAAAACAAACAGCTGTAAATAAATAAATGTAAGGTATATTTTTTGTTTAATGTCATACTGTGGAACATTCCAGGCAGAGCAATGACATCTCCATAGAAACAAGCAGGTGACGGACCCCCAAACAGTATATAGTGCACCTTAAAATAGAAAATAAAAAAATACATAAAACAAATACAAATAAACAGAAACAAAATGACGGTTCAGTGTAATGTAACAGTGAGAAGTTGCGAGCTGTAATTGTCGCTTTTCCATTAAGATCTCAATACAAAAATTGAATTATACAAAAAAATGAGGTGTGGTCCTTTGACTCGTGCTTCGTCCATCTCCTCTCGAAGCTCGGAGTAATTAACAGATCACATTAGCGCTCCAGGAAGTAGACAGAGGCACAGTCACATCACAGGGACAGGCTATGTACTGGTGATGACAGGAAGCCATTTACTGAGGCTAATGCACACGAGTCATTACGCAGTATCATTTGGGCCCATTACGAGAGGACAGCAGCTTTGTTCTCTCAAACTTTTAGCCCAGAAAGATCATCAGAAAACATCACAGCCAGATAAAAATCAAAACCAAAACTAACATTCAAAAGAGATATCCATTTGAAAGTTTTGATACTGGAAAAAAAACACACACGTAATTAGGACAAACTTGGACCTTTCCTGGAAACTAGGATTATTTTTCTGTTGAAATCGGTGTAGATTGTGTAACTTTTTGGTTTCCATCGCCTGCTTGTTTCTATGGATGTGTCATTGCTCTGCCCGGCGAAATGAGCTCCCAGCAGCCTAAATTGACAGTGACGTCTATTGATTCATGCTACCCGGTCGAAATAAGCGACCTTACGATTTTCTGTTTACAATCGTATGTGTCCAATAAAGCCAACTTACCCAGTTTAACAAGATATTTCTTTGGAAAGAGACAGCGAGTTTGATGCTGTTTGCACACGTTGATCAAACTTTATACCTTAGTAATGTCAAATTTCCACTCATTATATGAATATGTGTAGGTAGTTCATTTCGACAGTTGTATTATGCTATCAAACACAGCTAGCACATCAAAAGGCCAATTTAGCCATGGAATAATGCTCCCACTGTAGAATCACCCTTATTTACTCATTTAGATGAGTATGGGTAGAAGTAGCAAAACTTGACTATATTTTCTCTCAAATAATGCATCCACTAGACCAGGGGTGTCCAAACTTTTTTATTCAAGGGCCACATCTTTAAACTCAGATGAAGCAGAGGACTGATCGAGGGCCGTAGACTGGTGCTCAGTACAGGGAATAATCTTTATTCATACAAAGACCCTTAAAACCACACACTAAATATGAAATATTAGCTTTATCAAAGTAGATTTTCAAAAAAACTTAAGTAAAAAGTTCATTTTTAATTGATGCCAGGTAATTTGGGCCAATTCACTTGAGCCTGAGGGCCAAGAAAAATTTGTCTGAGGACTGCATTTGACCCACGGGCCATAGTTTGGACATGCCTGCACTAGAACAAAGACTGTGTTTCCCAAAATCTGGGTCATGATCCTCAGGTGGGTCACAAGAGATTTTTTTGGGGTCGTCTTGTCACGATCTGCATGTAGTTCTGCAGTATCCACTTCTGACACATGAGAGGGTGGACCTGTCCTCAGTAGGGCCAGTATTTCTATGCTCTTTTTCTTTTCCTTTCACTACTACATATATGTGTGAACTGGGATTTTCTGTGCTCACAAAATGCTGCTCCTGATCTGTGTGTTACGCTCTCCTTCTGCACCCACACTGGAACATGCTACAAAAACACAGACAGGCCCATTTTGTTCCAATATTGCTGGTTCAGTTGAATGTTGAAAAGAAAAAGAAATGGGCCACATTTAATGTCGAAACAGGCAACTTACGGATCCTTTTATTGCTGCTTCAATGACTGTTTTTCATTGTTTCAAACTTGAGTAATACTAATAGTTCAGAAAAAACATGATCCATGTATGAAAATGTTCCACAGTATGATTTTAAACAGCTCTACCATACATTTAAGCAAGTACAGATGGTTTTATAGCTCAAAAACGCTTCAAAAATACAAAACAGACATTCTGACTGTGAGTGGGGTCGCCTCTCCACAGATCTGACCTGTAACTTGGTGTGGTTTGTCCTCCATAACTATCGCAAGGTTTAATCCCAGACTGTGAAACATTCCAGACAAAGCAATAACACCTCCACAGAGAAGAACACTTTAATCTGCATCTTTACTCTTTTCCTTAGTTTTTATTCTGAGTTTGAAATTTGAATGTTGTGAAAAAAGAATAAATTCAAAAATCACTTCAGAAATGAAAGTAATATTGTGATTTCCAGTGATTGTAATGTGTGTATTTTGTGTACAGTGTAAAATTCCAGTGATTTTTGGTCTTTTGGTGGTGTTTATTTTCACACAGCTCTGTGGTCTTGTGTGGAGCACGTCCTCCTCTTGTTGATACTTGTGTGATGAACGATCTGGAGCTGCTCAAGAGCGTCATGTGAAACCACTCCAGGACACCCCAGCGTTCTCTCCTCCTCTCTCTCTGTCGCTTCTCTCTCTCTCTCCCTCTTTATCACTTGTTTATCTCTCTCCATGTTTCTCGCTCTTTTCCCTCTCTCTTTTTTTGTTTCTTTATCTCTTATTTTCTCTCTCCTTTTTACCTTTCTCCCTTGTTTCTCTCCTTTTTATCTCTTTTCCTTCATTGTTTTTATCTCTCCTTTTCTCTCTCTTTTACCACTCTCTTGCCTTTCTCTCCTTGTTTCTTTCTCTTTTCAGTCTCTTTTACAGTTTCTTTATCGTTCCTTTTCTCTCTCTTTTACCTCTCTCTCTTGTTTCTCTCGTTTCTCTCTCTCCTTGTGTCTTTCTCTTTTCATTCTCTCTCTCTCTTTCTGTTTCTTTATCTCTCGTTTCTCTCTCTCTCTTGTAACCCCGCTCGCTCTCTTATTCTCTCTCCCCTCTCTGTTTCTCTATCCTTTTTGTTTCTCTTTTCACTCTGTTTTTATCTCTCGCTTTCTCTCCCTCTAGCTTTCTCGTTTCTCTTGCTCTCGTCTCTCTCTTGTCTCTCTCTCTTTCCCCCTCCCTCTTCTTGTTTGTTTCTCTTTTCATTCTCTTTTTCTCTGTATCTTTATCTCTCCCTTTTCTCTCTCTCTTTTACCTCTCTCTCTCCTTGTTTCTCTATTTTTCGTGTACCCCCTCTCTCTCTTGCTTATCTCTTCCTCCGCCCCCTCTCTTGTTACTCTCTCTTTTCCCTCTCACTCTCTTTTTCTGTTTCTCTCTCTCTCACACCTCTCCAATCTGCTCTGTTTCTTGTCTCTCTCTCTTTCACCTGTCTCTTGTTTCTCTGTCTCTTGTATCTCTTTCTCTCTTTTCCCCCTCTCTCTTTTTCTTCTTTCTCTCTTTCTCCGTTTCTTTATCTGTCCTTTTCTCTTTCTCTCTTGTTTCTCTGTCTCCTGTCTCGCTCTCTCTCTCACTCCCCCCTCTTGTTTCTCCCTGTTTCCCCTCTCTCTTGTTTTTCTGTCTCTCTCTCTCTTGCTTCTATCTCTTTTCTTCCTCTCTCTTGCCTCTCTCTCGTTTCCCTCCCTCTCTTGCTTCTCTCTCCTTCCCCCTTTCTATCTCTCACTTCTCTCTTTATCCTTCTTTCTCTATTTCTTTATCTCTCCTTTTCTCCTTCTCTTTCTGTTTATCGTTCATTTTCTCTCTTTTACCTCTCGTTTCTCTCTTGCTTCTCTCTTTTCCCTCGTTTCTCTCTTGCTTCTCTCTCTTCCCCGCCTCACTTCTCTCTCTTTTCTCTCTCTCTCTTGTTTCTCTTTTCCCTCCTCTCTCACTTCTCTCTCTTTATCCTTCTTTCTCTATTTCTTTATCTCTCCCTTTCTCCTTCTCTTTTGTTTCTCTGTCTCTTTTCCCTTTCTCTCTCTTTTGTTTCTCTCTCTCTGTCTCTTCATCTCTCCTTATCTCTTGTTTCTCTCTATCTTTTCCTTCTCTCTCTGTCTCTGTTTTCTTATCTCTCTTGTTTCTTTATCTCTCCTCCTCTCCTTCTCCTCCTCCTCCTCTCTTGTTTCTGTGTCAGCGTTCTGCAGATGTTGTTGCTTTTGGAAGCGTTTGCCAAAAACACAATTTAGAGCCACTTCCACTTTCGCTCCTGTTTACCCAAAAAGACAAAGCGGACTTGAAACTGGACTTTACATCAGTATATTTTAACGTCGTAACACTTGAGGCCACTCGCTCGTCTCCACGGAGATGTCACTGCTATGCCTGGAATGTTCCGCAGTATGCCATTAAACAGATTTCTACCAGAGACAAGCATGTTGCACAATTAGGCCGAGTCACAGTTCAGATCTGTGGAGATGTGAAACCATAAGAATGCATATTTTTCTGTCTTTTTTATAGCAACAATGACTCCTGTAACTGTAATTAAAGAGCTAATAAACACCCTCCTGAAGTTTTACTCCGCCCAGAAGCAAAATCTGAAAACTCCTCGGGTGTGGGGCGGGCTCTGGAGCGATGATTGACAGCCGACTGACAGACGGACCTGTGCTCTCCAGACCATAGAGCTACAACAAAATGTGAAGGTGAACCCAAGATGGCGACGTATTGTTTTTATTGCTGTGTTCATTGGTGCGTGGACCCAAAAAACTAGCCAGATTCATCAGCTGGTTTCACTTTGTAGAAACCATCTGACCTCACAGTGTTAGATTTCCTTCTCTTGACAGTAGGCAGGTACTTTTTTATCATTTTTAATCAACCAATCGCTGCTATTTGGTCGTGACGTATGTAATGCGCCGCTAACGGGGCTAACTGGTATATTAAGCATCTCCCAAATCCCGTAGGAAGAGGGACAATAACGTCTAATAACGTAAAATTCACCAAACATTCTCTTTGCTCCGGCTTTAAATTCTCGATCTCAGGAATCGTTGACAACACAGAATGTATGGCTCTTCGCTGATTGGCTGATGCCCGAACTTGCACTTCCGGGGTTTTTGCGTAGTCTGATTCCTGACCTAGTCGCTGGAGAGAAATGAAATTGAGCGGAAGCACTAGGCGGCGCCAGACTGGCTACAAAAAACATGTTCACTTCTGCATATACTTCCTCAATACGGTGAGCTCCTCCCACTTGTGTGACCAATCAGAGCGAGAGCTGCTAGAGCGGAGCTAGAGCCGGCTCAAAGCGCAGTCTGACAAAGATCAATTTTATGCACTTTGAGGATTTGTTTTTGCAGTTTTCAGTTTTAGGGGGTTATTTTTTCTTGAACATATATTGAGATATATATTCGTATATATAGAGATAGAGCAAAATATATCGAGATATATTTTTTGATCCACATCGCCCAGCCCCAAGCTGTAGCAGCGCCTCTGTCCCTCGCCGTGAGTAAAAACCCTGAATTCTGCCTTCTGAGTTTCTTTGTGTTAATATCTCTGTTATTTTCTGACATATGACCAGGGATAAATACATACATTTCTGTTTTAGACTTTTACACAGATAATTAGATGAAAAAAGTGGCGTTGGTGTTTAGTGTCCCTTAAACATGAATTAAAGTGAACTGGACTCTTGTGAGCTTTAAGTCGTGCTAAACTGTTTTTACTTCCTCTTGTGTTTCATTCCTACACGTGTAGGACGAGTGAAGAGGACCGCAGACAGAGGAGACAGCGGAGTGACCCGGGCTCTTTACACTGAGTGTGTGGTGTGGCTGGAGATGAAGTTAATAAAATGAGGGAAAGTGTGTTATTGTGAGTTTGGCCTCAGCTGTTCACTCTTACATAAGGCCTGTTATCTCCTCAAAGGGACTGACTAAAGATGCCACGGCACCCACTGTCAACACACAGAGAGAGAGAGAGAGAGAGGGAGGAGGGAGGAGGGAGGGAGAGGGAGAGAGGGAAAGAAGAAGAGAGAGAGACAGGGGGAGAGGGAGGAGGGAGAGAAAGAGAGAGGAAGAGGGCAACATAGAGTGAGAGAGGGAGGGAAGGAGAGGGAGAGGGGACAGAGTGGGGAGGGAAGAGTGAGAGAGAGGGGAGAGGAGACAGAGGGAGGGAGGAGAGGAGGAGAGAGAGAATCGGGAAAGAGGGAGAGAGGGCAGAGGAAGAGGGGAGATAGAGGGAGAGAGAAAGAGAGGTAAAGAGGAGAGAGAAAGAGAGAGGAGAGAGGAGAGAGAGAGAGAGAGGAGAGAGGAGAGAGAGGGAGAGGTAGAGAGGAGAGAGAGGGAGAGGTAGAGAGGAGAGAGAGGTAGAGAGGGAGAGAGGAGAGAGAGGGAGAGGTAGAGAGGAGAGAGAAGAGGGGAGAGAGAGAATCAGGAAAGAGGGAGAGAAGGGAGATAGAGAGAGGGAGAGAGGAGAGAGAGAGGGCAGAGGGAGAATCGGAAAAGGGGGAGAGAGGGCAGAGGGAGAAGGGAGAGAGATAGAGAGAGATAGGGGAGAGAGGGAAGAGGGAAGAGGTGGGGGGGGATAGAAAGAGAGAGAGAGGGGGGGATCGGAAAAGCGGGAGAGAGGGCAGAGGGAGAACGGAGATAGAGGGAGAGAGAGAAAGAGAAGTAGAGAGGAGAGAGAAAGAGGGAGAGATAGAGAGGAGAAGAGAGGGGAAAGAGACGGGAGAGGGAGAAGCAGGAAAGAGGGAGAGAGGGCAGAGGGAGAGAGAGAAAGGTACAGAGGAGAGAGAGGGAAGGAGATGGAGGGAGAGGGAAAGAGGAGAGCGAGAGAGAGAGAAGGGAGAGAGAGGGAGAAGAGAGAGGAAGAGTGGATAGGGAAAAAGAAAAGGAGAGGGAGGAGAGGGAAGAGAAGCGAGAGTAGAGAGGAGGGACAAACTGAACGAAATGGTAAGGAGAGGGAGAGAGAAAAGGATAAAAGAGAGAGAGCCAGAGAAAGAGATGGAGAAAAAAATAGAGAGGGGCGAAGAGAGCGAGAGATAAGAAAGAAGTGATGAGAAGAAGAAAATGAGAAAGAGAAAGAAACAGGAGGAGAGAAAGAGGAACCGCAAGAGATAGAGAGAAGAAAGAAAGAGGAGAAAGAGCTGAAGGGAGAGAGAGAGGAGAAGAGAGGTAGAGAGCGGGAGAGGAAAGGAGATAAAAAAGAGAGGAAGTGATAGAGATAAGAGAAGAGGAAGAGTGGGTCATATGATCAGAGCTCAGAGTCATGTGTGGTCCTCTCAACGCTCCGGGCAATCTCTCCTCTCCTCTTTCTCTCTCTCTTTTCACATTGTGCACTCTGTTTATCTTTTGTCGTTCATCTATAGAACAAATACGAGATGACGCAAAACAATTAAATTAAATAATCTACTGATAAAACAAGACAAATATTCCAAATGCAACAGAACGCACGCTTGAGACGCTGCGTGGCTCTTGTAATCCTCGTCCACAACTGTCAATTGAACCGCTTGTCTTTCCACATCTATCCGTCCAGATTTGATTCATCTGACTCCGGAAGTTGCCGTGGGCGCCGCGTCGACTGAATATACTAGAATAAATGGGCGTAGATAACCCGCCGTGTTCCAAATAAGAAGTGAGCATGGGGGCGGGTCAGGCTCCATCCACTCTGGCTCCCAATTTTTTTATTTATGTATTTATTTTGGGCAAGTGAGAGATTTACATTCTTATACAATGAAACATACAACATTAGTCAAGTCATAATGGAAATAACCATAACAAAAATTTGCCCAAAAAGGAGTGGGAAGAAGAAAACTTAATCACACAATGAGCTTTCTTTTTGCATTTCTCCGTTGGATTTTGCGTTAAACTATAATGACTTTACATTGAGGAGCCAGGTGAGGTGTTTGTTCCAGATGCCTCCTGGACGCTTCCCCCGGGAGGTGTTCTGGGCAGACCATCCCCCCTCCTGTACATGCGTGGGCTGCGCCGCTAAACTAGAACTAAACCAGAATTAACCCAGGTCTAAACCAGGTCTAAACCAGGATTAAACCAGGTCTAAAGCAGGATTAAACCAGGTCTAAAACTGATCTAAAACTGATCTAACATAGGTCTAAAACAGGTCTAAATCCAGGATTAAACCAGGTCTAAAACTAATCTAAAACAGGTCTAAAACCAGGTCTAAAACAGGTCTAAAAAACAGGATCTAAAAAAGGTCTAAAACCAGGTTCTAAAACCAGGTCTAAACAGGATCTAAACCAGGTCTAAACCAGGTCTAAACCAGTTCTAAAACAGGACTAAAACAGGTCTAAAACAGGTCTAAAACTAGGATTAAACCAGGTCTAAAACAGGTCTAAAGCCAGGACTAAAACAGGTCTAAACCAGGACTAAATAAAACTGTTCTAAAACCAGGTCTAACACTGATCTAAACCAGGTCTAAACCAGTTCTAAAACAGGTCTAAAACAGGTCTAAAACAGGTCTAAAACAGGTCTAAAACAGGTCTAAAACTAGGATTAAACCAGGTCTAAAACAGGTCTAAAACAGGTCTAAAGCCAGGACTAAAACAAGCCTAAATCAGTTCTAAAACAAGCCTAAAACAGTTCTAAAAACCAGGACTAAAACAGGACTAAAACAAGTCTAAAACAGGTCTAAAACCAGGTCTAAAACAGGTCTAAACCAGGATTAAAACCAGGACTAACTAAACCAGGTCTAAAAACAGGTTCTAAAACCAGGTCTAAAACTAATCTAAACCAGGTCTAAACAGGTCTAAAACAGGTCTAAAGCCAGGTCTAAAGCCAGGAATAAAACAAGCCTAAAACAGTTCTAAAACCAGGACTAAAACAGGACTAAAACAAGTCTAAAACAGGTCTAAAACTAGGATTAAACCAGGTCTAAAACTAATCTAAATCAGGTCTAAAACAGGTCTAAAGCCAGGAATAAAAACAGGTCTAAAACAGTCTAAAACAAAAGGTCTAAAACTAGGATTAAAACCAGGTCTAAAACTAATCTAAATCAGGTCTAAAACAGGTCTAAAGCCAGGAATAAAACAGGACTAAAACAAGTCTAAAACAGGTCTAAAACCAGGACTAAAACAGGACTAAAACAGGACTAAAACAGGATTTAGCCTCCTCCCATACGCAGTCCCCTCGCTCTATTCACGTTACGTCACAAACCAGAAAGTCGTTTGGAATCATGCGACGACAACTTCCGCTGTAGTTCCCGACACTGGGCTCACCAACCGACTGTGATCAAACCCACTGACGTAAATATGATCTTCGGTAAAATGAAGGCTGCAGACGTATGTGGTGTTTGGAATCATCTCTTCTAGAGTTGTGTGTCAGTGGGGAAATGATGAAAACTGAGGTGTGGTTGGAACTGTTGATTCGCCGGACATAACGCAACACTACAATGACATGGAGATGAAGAAAACTGACTTTTTCTCATTTTTCCTAGATTTTTTCAGACTTACTACCGCGAACAGAGCCTGCCGGAAGTTGTCATCAGGTGTTTCCAAACATCTTCCTGGTTTGTGACGTGAATAGAGCGTGTTTAGAAGCATTTAGAGACAAAAGTTGAACAGATTTTAAAAGTAGACTGCTGGTCAGGAGGCCTCTGCCATGGTGAGTTAGTGGGTTTTTGATAACTATCATTACAAGTTGAAGGTTTAATTTTGTGTGGATATGGATTATACACGGGCATTTGCAGTATTACATTTTGAATTAGAATTTTGAAATTAAATTTTTATTGCATCATACTCATTATCATCTGGTTAATTCAACTTATTACAGTATACATCACTTGCTCACGGACTTTTGCTGTAAAAGTCTTATGCAAACTTTTTTCTTACCTTTGCCTTATGGAATTTAAATATATTTAATTGTTGTAATATTTTAAAACATGGAAATACCAGAATGTGAACAGTATGGTTTGTCTGATTACATCTACGAAAACATAACTCATTTAATGGATTTTAACTCACCACCAGAGTCATTTGTCAGCAGGGTTGTCAAAAGTATAAACATCAGATATTAATCACTACTAAAACTAGTATTGAAACACTCATTGGAGCAGGTATTGAGAAAAAGTCTAATTTTTGCCAGCAGGGGGCGCTACAAAAGGTGACTTTACCAGTTCCACACCTTAAAACCCTGTGACCGGCTTCACCAAACGAGCCAAACGGGAGCTCATCTCAAAGTCAAACAGTGGCGCAGTATCTGGTTCCCTCCCTCAAATATTGACAATGGGCTGAGTGCGAAAAGGTACAGATTATGATGACTTCAGTGACCCACATGTGAAGCTTTAAACCTCCAATGAGATGTTATTGCTTTGACTGGAATGTTTCACAGTGGCCACGTTTACATTATGTTTTTTAATTCTGAATTAATTGTTTGGAATTAAAATATTCTCCTTCGAGTTTACATGGAAATAATAATTCCGAATTGAGGTTTACACGGAAAACACGTTAAATCGCCTTTATTTTATTCCACTCAACGTCTGGGGGTGGGGAAGGTTCTGATTGAACAGAGACACCAACGTATTTACATCGACCAGAAGAAAACACACACTTCAGCTGCTAGCGGCTTTTCTGTCATCTCGGTTTGTCGTTACGCCACAGACACAAACATGATCCAAACTTTTTCCTCAGTGCTTCTGATGATAATTGCGCAGCAGCTGGAGAATTCTCTCACCAGGCTTTAAGTCCGTCAGCTGAAGAGGAGAAGGGAAAAGTGTCAGACACGGGAGGAAGAAGACAAACTGAGTGTGAGGCTGCTCTACATCAGCCCACTCCCACATCCCACTCACAAATCCAAAGAGAAGTGGAGGAAAGTCCGAAGACGGGACTGGTGGAGCTGGATCGCGTTAGAAGGGCGACACAACGAGCAACGGCCGCAAATATTTTTAAGAGAAAAAGTTCCCATGATCGAGGAATAAATTAGTTCAGCTTTAAAATCGGAATAAACCACCAACTTACTTTGAAATTAAGTTTGATTCCGAATTGTTATTTTCATTAGGAACTAAGTGTTTACATGGTCTTTTTAAAGCGGAATACATTTTTATTGGTAAATGGTAAAGGGTCACATTTTTTTATAGCACTTTTCCACCTTCAAGGCACTCAAAGCGCTTTACAACAAGGAACCACTCACCCAGTGTGAGTCAGTGGATCTGATCGCTCAACCTGTGATGTTTATGTAGAGAGAGGGATTTAAACCACCAACCTTCAGATCAGTGGACAAACGCTCTATCAACTGAGCTACTGCTGCCCCATTCAGAATTAAATTAATTTTAATCATGTAAACGTGGCAAGTGTGGCATTGTAACTGAATAAATGTAAGGTAGACCCCCCTAATGTTTTCATTCACTGCCTTTAAAGGTCCTAAATTACGCAAAACTGTGAGTTTTACGCCATGTTATAATATTGTTACCTCAAAAACAGACCTGGACTTGTGTTTGTTTCATTCACACATGTTTGAGTAAGTCTTTATTATTAGTCTGTTTACATCTCCAAACCTCAAACTGCTCTGTTCCACCTTGTGATGTCATGCAGTGGTACTTAACAGCTCCATTTTACCTTTAGTTCAGTAGAGATTGTCAATTCCAGGGCTGACATTATCCAAATATTGACGATGCGCTGAGTGCGTACAGGTACAGATTATGATGACTTGAATGGCCCGCAGCTGAAGCTTTAGTGCCTCTGCTTCCTATTTAATAATAGCGTCGCGGAGGAGAGCGGGACCCAATCACGTTTGAGTTCTGGAGCGAAGGTCGGCAGTTTAATTGAAAGTGCAAATTACGTTCACATGGCGCCCGGTGGAGATGTACAGCCCTGTGCATTGTGGGAGGGAGAGAGGGAGAGAGGGAGCGGAGGTGAGAGTAATGGCTTTCTCTGGGTGTATTTTTAGACCTAAATGTTATATAGTGTTTTGCTACTGGGGTAATACGGTCTGGAATACAAATGTGATGTAAAAGAAGCCCTAGTTATAAACATAAAAATATCCATTGGACCAGAATCATGACAAATTTAGTCTGTGGTCATAGCGATTAACAAATTAAAACAAAATATGATGCCTTCTGAATGGGAAACTGTCATCAAAACATATAACAGGAAGCCGAAAATCATGAATTAACTTCGGTATCTTTTGTACAAACACACCAGGAGTTGTGTTTTGTTTCATTCACACATGTTTAACGCACAAACCCTGCAGATTAATGCTGCGTTTGTTTATCCGTCTGTCTCCCCCTCGGTTCTCGGATATGACATCATGTCCACGCTTCAACCATTTTATTATGTTTCGTGTGTCCGACTTGGAGAAAAACATGGACGCCAACCGGAAAACTATTGTTGCTTTAACATTCAGCGAGTACCAGGCGCTCCAAAATAAGTCTGGGCTTCAACTACACAACCTCGAGAAAGAATTCCAGGAAGACGCAGAAGGTATGTTCATATTTCAGTAAATTAGTGAAGTGAAAGCGTTGGCGTTGCGTGATAGTCGATCATTTTGGTACATAGACAGAAAATGGGCTAAAAACATGGGCGACACCGACTACCAAACCCAAAGACAGTGATACGAACGCAGTAAGGTACTGCAGTAATACTACCAATATCCATCGGCAGTGATACGGACGCAGTAAGGTATTGCAGTAATACAAACGCAGTCAGCTATTGCAGTAATACTACCATACTCAAAGGCAGTAATACAGACGCAGTAAGGTGTTGCAGTAATACAGACGCAGTAAGTGTTGCAGTAATACAGACGCAGTAAGGTGTTGCAGTAATACAGACGCAGTAATGTGTTGCAGTAATACAGACGCAGTAAGTTGTTGCAGTAATACAGACGCAGTAAGTTGTTGCAGTAATACAGACACAGTAAGTTGTTGCAGTAATACAGACGCAGTAAGTTGTTGCAGTAATACAGACGCAGTAATGTGTTGCAGTAATACAGACGCAGTAAGTTGTTGCAGTAATACAGACGCAGTAATGTGTTTGCAGTAATACAGACGCAGTAAGTGTGTTGCAGTAATACAGACGCAGTAAGTGTTGCAGTAATACAGACACAGTAAGTTGTTGCAGTAATACAGACGCAGTAAGTTGTTGCAGTAATACAGACGCAGTAAGTTGTTGCAGTAATACAGACGCAGTAAGTTGTTGCAGTAATACAGACGCAGTAAGTTGTTGCAGTAATACAGACGCAGTAAGTTGTTGCAGTAATACAGACGCAGTAAGTGTTGCAGTAATACAGACGCAGTAAGGTGTTGCAGTAATACAGACGCAGTAATGTGTTGCAGTAATACAGACGCAGTAATGTGTTGCAGTAATACAGACGCAGTAAGGTGTTGCAGTAATACAGACGCAGTAAGGTGTTGCAGTAATACAGACGCAGTAATGTGTTGCAGTAATACAGACGCAGTAATGTGTTGCAGTAATACAGACGCAGTAAGGTGTTGCAGTAATACAGACGCAGTAAGTTATTGCAGTAATACAGACGCAGTAAGGTGTTGCAGTAATACAGACGCAGTAAGTGTGTTGCAGTAATACAGACGCAGTAAGGTGTTGCAGTAATACAGACGCAGTAATGTGTTGCAGTAATACAGACGCAGTAAGGTGTTGCAGTAATACAGACGCAGTAACAGTAATACAACGCAGTAAGTGTTGCAGTAATACAGACGCAGTAAGTGTTGCAGTAATACAGACGCAGTAAGGTGTTGCAGTAATACAGACGCAGTAATGTGTTGCAGTAATACAGACGCAGTAATGTGTTGCAGTAATACAGACGCAGTAAGGTGTTGCAGTAATACAGACGCAGTAAGTGTTGCAGTAATACAGACGCAGTAATGTGTTGCAGTAACAGAAGTGAGTGAAATAGTCATTTAAACCACCACAGCGTCCAAACACAATGAACAGTCCATATTACAAGTGACACTAGGTGCAGTCATCTCAGATTCCATCTCGGAATCCTCGCTCGGTCTCCTCCGAGCTCTTCCGAGTTCCGCCGTCCGAGGAAAAGAGTGGTGTCAGTGCGTCGGATGGATAAACTAATGCACCTTTAGGCTCTCAAATTGAAAAAAACTCAATTCCACCTTGTGACGTCATGACACAGGAAATGCTCCACTGTGTTTCAAACTCCGTATACCTTCACTATAGAATCATTTGGATGACAACAGCCCTGGAATTCCCAATCTGTACTGAACAAAAGGTAAAAGGAATGATTAAAAGCTCACAAGAGTCAATTTTGCATGATATAGAATCTTTAACTGAACTCGCAAAAAATATTGAAATATTGTTTAATGTGTTGATACAGTATCGATATCTGGGAGTATAGAGTATTTTTTGGTATATTTTGTTAAATTATTTTGTTACAGCGGTACAGTTTTGTTGTTTGTTTAGAGCAAGGAAACTTCTTTATGCAACACATTTGACATTTTCACTGTTTTGATGATTAAAATGTTTGTGTTTCATATTAACTTTGCACAAGAAGTGGTTTAACAAAGACTTTTAGTGTCACAGCCATGATTTAACCAACTGAACCGAATCAAAAGTGCACTGTATCGAGATATGTATCGTATCGCGGCCTGTGTATTCAGGTATGTATCGAATCTGCAACTCCTTATGATACCCAGCCCTAGAACGTACTGTGTCAAAAATACTGCAGTACTAAGTTTTCGCATTATAGTGTCGTGTAGCTCTACTATCCACGCTTGGGTTTCTGAATGATGAAAATGGTGCACCACTACCGTAGAGATGAACAACTGGAAACAAAATATTACATCTTGTGAATGGGCAAGAGTCTTCAATAACCATTTAGCTGAAACCATAAATAGCGTTGTACATTAGCAGGAGATGGAGGGAGGTAATGGCTTTCTCTGGTGTATTTTTAGACCTGCTCATGTGTCACGGACTATTCTAGAGACTGATGTGTTTTTGTTTTTTTTTTACTCTTCAAAATCATGTTTATCAGCTGCAGAACCTGTCCCTCAAATGAGAACCACGGCGCTGCGTCCAATTTCAGAGCTGAGAAAGAATCAATATTGACACAGAGGCTCCCATCTGTCAGTGCTGTGGTGCGTTTACTGCCTTTCGTAAAGAAGGGTGTCAACAGCGATCATTTATGTCACCTCAGGGTAATTAGAACTGCAGACGGAAAACAAATATTGCCATTATGATTAGACGTGTAATTCATTTTTAACGAATTTCACTTCAGAGTTTTGGAGTATAGCTTGGAGACATAAAAAAGGAGACAAAGTTGTTTCCACTAATTAACTTTAACTCTAATTAACTCTAATTAACTTATGTGTTTGGCTAATTGCGACCATTCAGCTTGTGGGTTTCATTCACTGCCTTGAAAGGTCCTATATTATGTAAATGTGACTCTTGTGAGCTTTGAGCCGTGTTATAATGTTATTACCTCATCAGAAACAGACCTGGGGTTGTTTGTCATGTTGTTTCATTCACACATGTTTGAGTAATTCTTTATTATTAGTCTGTCTACATCTCTAAAGCTCAAAATGCTCTGTTCCACCTTGCGATGTCATGAAGTGGTAGTTTTCAAGTTAACAGCTTCTTTTACCTTTAGTTCAATACAGATTGGCAATTCCAGGGCTGAAATCATCCAAATGATTCTAGGGAAAGTGAGTGGAGTTTAAAAACACAGTGCAGCATTTCCTGTATTATGACATGACATCACAAGGTAAAACTGTTTTCCGTTTGAGAGAAGAACTCAGTCTAAATAGCAGGATTTGTGTCTTAAATATGTGTGAATGAATAAAATACCATATTTTTTGGACTATCAGTCGCACTTTTTTTCATGGTTTGGCTGTTTCCTGCGACTTATACTCCGGTGTAACTTATATTTTAAAATTTTGACACTGACAGCCGCGAGAGGCTCTAGTCTTGTGTGTCTTGTGAGTATCTGTTGCTCCTGTTCTCATGTACCACTGTCACTTGGCTCTACTGCACATGTCTCCTGCAGAAAGAGCCTCTGTCCTGTCTGTATCATGTCAGTCGATCACAACATTATTTCTGCACCACTGAAAATTTTACATTTAAACAAACTTATAAAGACGACTGAGAAGACTGAACACAAATGCCAACTAAAAGAAAATCAGATTTCGCAGATTACAAGCTGCAAGTGGCAAAATCTGCAGCCGAAAACAGTAATCGAGCAGCAGAAAGAAAGTCTGGAGTGAGCGAGAAACTTGTGACACTGGGAGGATGCACCATGAAACTTTCCTGAAGTCACTGGATGGATGGACAAAGTCTGGACTTCAGTGACAGTGAAACCATCCTGTCGGGATTCAGAAAGACCCGAATAATTCTAACTGGAACTGATGCTGAGTCTGACGACAGCTACACAAGAGGAAGTGGCGCTCCGTTTACCTCCGTAGGTCGCCGAGTTGCTCAGAAGTGACACCGAGGATGAAGAATTGAATGCATTTAGTGATTTGGAGTGAGATGGAGAGAACTTGTTCTGTTGTTTATGTTATAGTTATCTGAAGAACTGTTCATATGTGACGTTAACAGTCTGTTGTTCTCTCTTCTATTGTTTTTCCTAGAACTTGTCTTTGAAGATGAAATGTCGGTTCCTGGTCTCTGATTTTACAAAATACATTTCCCCCAAAAAGTGCAACTTATAGTCCAGTGCGACTTATATATGTTTTTTCCTTCTTCATTATGCATTTTTGGCTGGTGTGACTTACATTCCAGAGCGACTTATAGTCTGAAAAATACAATAAACATGCACTATGAAAGTTTTCTGGGTCAGCCGCATGCTTAACTCCACAGAAATGTTATGTATTTGCTTATGTATTTGCCGCAATATGAACTTAAACATCTATCTTGCATTTATGAAACTCCATGTTAATAAATCCACTGCTACAAAAATACTCTCTTGCATTCTTGGTCCACAACTTGCACTGCTGGTGACACCCACTTGACTTTGTGGAAACAGACAAGATTAATGCCATAGAACATGTGGAACACTTTAGGCTACGCAACTGGCCTGTCACGACAACAAATTGTGAAACACGATACGTTGCTACAGAGAAATACTGAGATAAATAATACTGAGACTACTTTTCTACTGACTCAATGCAGGATAATCCCAGTAAACTTATTTCTAAATAGACAGTATTATTCAAAAAGCCCAAACTGCAACAAATACATAGCAGATGATGATAATTTGCCATAGAAGTTATTTATTCTACCTTCTACAGCACAACTACATAAAAATTTGTCATCGGATGAGACGCAATTTCCACAAGATGAGACGAGACATAAGATTGGGTCCAGGAGAACAAGACGACATTTTGACTGAATTTATAAGAAAGAAAGTGCAGGTCAGTTCACAATTTTGATCCCATTTGATTTATTTTGATTTATTTCACTCTGACTACGCTTGAACTACAGCATCTCAGGAAATCTACTTCAACATCAACCCTTTTTGCCAAATCCAAAACAAAACAGATGGAGAAAAAAAAGATTATTTTTCTCAAGTGAGCACAATCTCGTGTCAGTTCGTGCCCTACAAAAATGAGTTCATGTTATTTTGTTTGTATTTGAGACCTCCTTTATCACGTGAATAAATATCGTGAAAAATATTGAGCTCAAAATTGACCTTTGCTCTTATTTGTCAGTTCCTGTTCTCTGCCTTTGTATCATCAGCCAAAAATAAGGAGTCATGCAAAGACAAAACGGCATGAACTGTGTATGTTTTGTTTGTAATTTAGTTCATGAATATATTTTATTTTAGAAGCCCAGCCTCTCGTTTCCTTCTTTTTGTTGCAGCCTTGGCACAGGCTCTTATCACATTAAATATTTGTATATTGTATTCAGTTATACTTAAATTATCTTTACTGTGAAAGTATTTGCATATTTAACTGTGGAAGTGTCGCCGCATGATCCTGATCAGCACTAAACAGGAAATCCAGAACTCTACTATATCATTTCAAACAAACACCATGATGACTAGACTTTGGTGAGGTGTTCTTAAAATAGATGGAAGTCTGTAGCCTGATTCATTGTAGAAACCGTCTGACCTCGCAGCACTAGAATTCGTTCGCTCGACAGTAGGTGTGTACTTTTTTTATTTAACCAATTGCTGCTATTTGGTCATGACATCTGTAATGCGCCACTAAAGGGGATAACTGGTATATTAATCTTTTCCCAAATCCCATTGGAAGAAGGACAATAACGTCTTTCCCCTTGATAAAATTCACCAAACATTCTCTTTGTTTCGGCTTTAATTTCTCGATCTCAGGAATCGTTTCCAACACAGAATGTATGGCTCTTCACTGACTGACTGGTGCTTGGACTCGTACTTCTGGGGTTTTTGCGAACCATCAGGTGTATTCTGATTCCTGACCTAGTCGCTGAAGAGAAATGAAATTGAGCAGAGGTGCTAGGTGGCATCAACCTGGCTAGAAAGTCTGGGCTAAATCAAGCAAATAATAAGAATGTCTGTTACTGCCTTTTGCCTCTACACAACTCCTAGTTTTTGTCTCATGATACAAAGGCAGAGAACAGGAACTGACAAATAAGGGTTAAAGGTCAATTTTGAGCTCAATATTTGTTGCATACAAATATTTCTTCATTATAGCAATTAGTTGCCAAATATTGAGAGCCCTACCTATTATATGTTTGTATGGACAAAACACAAACTTGGAAGTCATTTTTCTCAGTTTCACACTCTGCTGAGTTAAGGTTTTTTGCCTTTGTAGGGCAGTTTTGTCTGGTGAGATCTTGTGGGGTGAGATCTTGTCCCATCCCTAATTAAAAAAAACTACTAAAATCTCCTTTTTATTGCAAAGAAAAAATATCAGTGATAAATACCAAGCCCCAAAATACAAGTCTACTAAGCCATAATGTTTTCATGGGGACAAGCAGATGATGGATCATTTCACCAGGAATGTTACTATATTTTCTGGGCTATTAGGTGCTCTGGATTATAAGGCGCACTGTCATTAAATGGTCTATTTTCGAACTTTTTCCAAAAATAAAATGCACCAGATTTTAAACGAAACACAACAGTTGGATGGCTCAGTGGGACTTTGTTTGGCACGTTCACGGTGACTCTGGGCTTTGTTCAGTTGTGGCGTGTAGGGAGGGTGCTGGATTGTCGGCGTGTTCGCAGTGACTCAGTTGTGGCTCAGAGCAGCACATTGGACTCGCTTTTTCGGTTCGTTCCTCCGTTCCGTTCCTCGTCCACGTGGAGTGATGAGTGTGTCTGCGGGTGTTTTTCGCTGTGCGGTCGCTGTCTGCTCCGTGTGTGTTTGCGTGCACTGCAGGTGGTGAGGCTGACACCTGAGTGGATTCGTGTATAGGGCGCTCTGGATTGTGGGGCGCACAATCGTTTTTTGATGGGGTTGGAGGCTTAAGCGCGCGCCTAATAGCCCGGAAAATACAGTACACAGTGCATCTTTAACTTTCCGAGCCTTGCATAGCGCGGACTAGCCTGGACCAACTGTTCTATTCTCAGAAAGTTTCACTGCACGACATGAATCTATTTTTTACAAAGCGGTGACAGTTTATCTGAGTAATAAACCACAAATTCTTCCGTAGCACAGAGCCCACTGTTTAGCATCGCCTCTGGACACAAACGATCGCACCTGAGTAACTCCCGAGCTGTGAAAAACAACCTTTAACAGCGTAAACAGAAGGACATAAACATACTTTGACTAGGATTAAGCTAAATGCTAACAGGCTCAGGGCGTGTTCCTCCCTCCTGGTAAACACTGGAGGTCCTTTGTGTCCACAGGATTACACCGCACCGCCATTACCGCGCATTACAAATGAGAACGCTTCTGTGGAGTGGAAACAAAACCATCTCACGTTACACTACTAATCACTTACTAATCACGGTAAATAGGTCATACTAAAACTTAAATCAGGCTTGGTAAAATTCTAACAAAATTGATTAAAGGGACTAAATTAACTAGAGAAATATGTACATTTATTTATGGAAGAAAATTGGTTTCATCACATTTTGAATTTTAATGCCACTGAATTTCTCACGCACTCTGAAAAAAACTATTATTTTTTATTCTGAATGTCAGTTAATGAGGTTTTAAGTGCTCATATTCAAAGTGGCAATTAAATAAATAACCTTTTAAACATTCAGCACAAATATTTTCAAGCCCTCAAATTCAACAGTCTAAATTCGCCGTGAAAAAATTTGCGGCAAAGATTTTTATTTTGAATTTGAAACCTCTTGTAAAAGAACACTTGAAATTTCATCAACTAAAATTCAGAATTCAGACTCAAAGTGAGAAATTCAGCAGTATTTAAAATTCAGAATCCAATGGAACAAATTATCTTCCATAATTTATTCTCCAGTTTGCAAGACACTCCTGACTTTTAACTTTTCTACTAAAAGTTAAAAAACAACAACTACTGAAATACAAAAAACATGTTCTAAATTTAAAATTGGTAAACAATATTAGCCAAGATATTCTCCCTTTAATTACGCAACTATATAACTTTTATGTTGTTGGATCCACCATCTGCTTGTCTCCATGGAGATATTGCTTTGCCTGGAATGTTCCACAATATGGCATTAAAGATATCCATGTTGCAAAGTTTCAAAGTTGCACAATACTTAAAACAATACTTAAAGATGCATTGTGTAACTTTTCTGGTGTTTCTTTGTCTGGAATGTTTCACAGTATGGAATTAAGTAAGTATTCTATCTTCACAGAGACCAAACTAGATCGTGTTACGGGTCAGATCTGTGGGGAGGTGACCCCACTCACAGTCAGAATACCTGTTTTCGAGGTATTTTTGAGCTATAAAACCATCTGTAATTGAATAAATGTAAGGTAGAGCTGTTTAATGACATACTGTGGAACATTCCAGGCAGATCATTGACAATGCTTGCCTTAAAAAAAAGATCTGTTTTGTAACCTCATTCTCTCCACCAGAAAAGTTACATAGTGCACCTTTAAAACCTTTAACTCTTGGCAAATATTGTTAACCAATTTATTATCAAACGACCAATAGTTTTCCCATTTACCGGTTTCCAAATAGATACATCAGGATTTAAGTGGTGCCTTGGAAAAACGTTGTTTAGATATAAGATCAAATTAAAAATAAGCAACAATAGTATCAAGTAGGGATGGGACAAGATCTCATAAGGCAAGATCTCAGGAGACAAAAATCGCCAAAAGATCGTGCACACATGCGAAAAATGATCTTGCGAGATTGTTCTCCCATGCTTTTATATTTAGATTGGACAAAAATGGGTTAAGTGCTGGCTGCCGTACCAAAAAATAGTGCTACAATGACATCAACAATCATAAATGTTGAGGCCACAAGTATGACCTGAATCACAACATTGTTTCTTAGGAATAGGCGAGTTTCATTGTTGACAACAGTGCACGTTGCATGCTGGGAATTATTTTAGTCGGCAGCAAGAAACACTAATTCAACATGACGGACGGAGCGAGAAAGCACGTAAAGGGTATTGATCCCAGTTATTTATCCACTCTAACAGCAGAGGACCCAAGACCATTTGACCAGAAATTGGTCATAAGCATCGATGGAGCCAAATCACCCTTTTCAACCCCAAAAGGTGGACAAAAATTTCCGGTCAGTCAGAATTGCCAACTACCTAGACAAATATTCACTTCGGTGATATCCACAATGACTTGGTGGAAACTCCTGGAGCCATTCACAGCAGAAAAGATGAAAACCTCCAAGAGTCTGGATGTGTTGTTGAACTTGTTGGAGTCCACGGTTTGTTAGGATCTTCTACGTTTGCTCTGCGAATGTTTGAAAGTCGTTTAATTCACCGTTAGTGGTTCTTTTCACTCAGAATACGGAAAAGACATTTTCCTTCTTCCGTGCTTCTATTTGTGCATCTGATAATGCAGCAGGAATTTACCATTATCGGGGATAAATACGCGAGGTTACGCACTGTGTTTGACCGCTATCCTGTTTCTTGCCTCCGACCAAAATATTTCCCAGCATGCAACGCGGGCTTTTAATAACAATGACATCAGCTGAAACTCGCCTATTGTCTCGTCTTGTCTCGTTCTCGTGGACTCAATCTTGTTTCTCATCTCGTCTTGTGTAAATTGTCTCTCGTCCCACCCCACGTATCTAATAATGACTTCATTCACGATGAAATTTAATTATGGGTGTAATAGTGATCTGCAATTTTCTTGTCGTCAACAGGTAAGATTTGTATAAAACTATAATCGTCTGTCAACACAACATATCGTGGTCCATAAACTTACTAAGCAAAAATTAATGTACCTTTTTAATAGCAACATGACGCCTGAGTTGTCCTTGTATTTTGAAGTCTTGGGCAGCACTCACAAACCAAAATAATGCAGCGTTCTCCAGATCCAAGCCGCTCTGGACCAGTGACCCAGAGGCCTGCTTCTCTCCCATAAACTTACTTTTATATTCACAATGTTAAGATTCTTGGCCTGTGCAGTAATGGCAAACCCCACAAATCTCCAAAAATGGTCAGAAAGTTACGTCTCACAGTGGGAAGAGCAAAAATCCACTGTCAATAATAAATCAGTGACAGCGGAGTTTTAAACAGCAGGGCTCAGAGGATCTACGGTCACATGGTTTTGGAAGAACGGGGCTGCCCCATTCAGAACGCTGCATATTCATCAATTAGAGGGTGGAGGGTCTGCTACTGTCGCCATGGAGATGTTACTTCTTTGCCTGCAATGTTCCACAGTAGTGCATTAATCATATCTCCCTTGCATTTGTTCAATTACAAGCCTTTAAAAGCTCAAAAATACCTTAAAAAACATGAATTCTTACCATGTGCAGGCTTGCTTCTCCATAGATCTGATCGTTAACCTGTCTCCATTGTGATTACCAACTTTATTTCCATACTTTGGAATCATCTTGGGGTTGTGTTTTGTTTCATTTACACCAGGGGTCGTCAAACGAAGGCCCTATGAGGCAGTTCCCAAAAGTTGTCATTTTTTAAAATTATTTATTGTCTGCATCTTGTATTTTGTTGATTTTTTCAATTAAAAAATGATATTTACATTTACCGCCAAATTTGTTGCTGAATTTTCATCACCTGGAAAGCTTAAGATCAAACAGTGACAGTCAATGTACGCGCAGAGTTCTGTAGTGCAGTTAAAAACAGCAAAATGGCGAGTGTTAAAGTACAAAAACTTGACTCAGAGTGCAGAGTTTTCAAAGAACAGTGGACGACCGATTATTTTTTTGTTCAGTGTAAGGACCGTGCAGTTTCTCTGATATGTAAAGAAAATGTGACAGTTTTCAAAGAATATATTCTGCGTCGTCAGGGTGAAGCAATTCTGTTAAACGGCTGACCCGACCCTGGCCCCCATTACAGTCAGGACCCATAATGTGGCCCCCAGAAAAAAAAAGTTTGGTGACTCCTGATTTACACGTTTGCGTAATCCTGCATTATTTGAATTATGTTAACAGCTACATTTGATCTTTTGTTCAGCAGAGACTGGCAATTCAAGGGCTGAAATTATCTAAATGATTCTAGTGAAGTTGTGTGGAGTTTGAAAACACAGTGGAGCACTTCCTCTATTTCAGTGTTTTCAGTTTAAATAAAGAACTCAGTTTAAATGTGCAGGATTGTGTGTGAAACATGTGAATGAAACAAAACACAACTCCATGTCTGTTTTAGATGAGGAAACAACATTAAAACATAAAATAGTTTAATATGGGCCCTTTAACCTTAGAAATCTACTTCTATACCTACTTGTTTGTTTTATAGAGAGTCTAGACACTTCAATCCCCTTTTTACTTAAATTTGGACACGATTAGGGAAGCCTGGAGCACATATTCATTAAGCTGTGGTCCATAGACTTGATTGTTTCCGGAGAATGCAGAGGATAATGAAAATGTATGTGGATCACCATCTCCACAGTCAAACAGGGCTTTACCAGCAGCCTCCAATATATAACATCATGCATATAGATCGCATCATTAATACAGAACTCACAAGCGCCGACACAGCTCAGGTCCAGCAGTAGTTTACGTTCAAAAGCAGCTACAGTTTTCTGGCTGTGGAGACGTATTCATATTCTGCTTCCTGTTTAAAAAGGACAACTAAGGTAAAATAACTAACTAACTTGGCAACTAAGGGCCAATAACTGTCTAATAATAAGAAAATTATTTGGGACATCACACATCACAATATATTATAATAACAAAGAGTACAAAATATATAAAAATGGTAGTAATAAATTCTAAATAAATAGCAAAAACAATAGCAAGAGACCGGTGTCAAATAATGCATAATTATATAAATGTACAAGTCAAAATAAAAAGAAAAATAAGTAATACAAATCTCAACTACATGCAAGTAGGGGGTAACGATAAACAAAATACTGTGATATTTTATCGTCAAAAGTCTCACAATAACATCGTGGACCATCACAATATATCGAGTCACAAGTTTCTTTGATTAAATTCATTGTTATGGTGCAGCAATAGCTAAATAAACAGGGAACTACATTGACCATGATCCTTTGCTCCATTTTGGCGCAAACTACATGATGAAATAACAGTTCTAAACACTTAAACACTGAGTTTTGTCAAGGAATTTTAAGAGGCCAAAGTAGCATATTCACAATTTTGTTTGCCCCAACAAACTATTGCAATAAATACTGTACCGTGAGATGTATATTGTGAAAATATCGTACCGTGAGATTTAGATATTTTCACATATATACACACAAGAGGTCATAATAATGTCTCTAACTTGGTTGATTTGGTTTACTAAATTTACTATAGTAGTCAAGGGTTAGTTGGTGGTTCGCAAAAGCCAGAATCGCAATTTGAAGCAAAGGCTGCAAGTCACAAATAACAAACTTTCCTTCTTACACTGCATAAAAACTGCTAACTCTGTAGTTAAGATCTGTAAACATGTTCTGAAATGTGATTCTTGTATTAGTTTGTCAGTTCAGATTTCTTTACTTTGTTCTGTCAATTCTGCTTTTCATGACTTTTGAATATTTACTGGTTTAGTCTAGGATTGTCCCAATACTGGTCTCGACAAAAGGTCCGATAATGCACATTTTTCAGGTATCAGTATCGCCGAGTGCTCAGACCAATTCACCGATCCAAAGTAGAAAAGTAAAAGTGCTTAAGTCTGCACTTCCAATATCAAGACCATTATACATTTGACTAATACTTTAGTCCTCAAAATCTCTTCAGCCTTTTAGTAGATTTATAGTTTGGTCTGTATCATTACAAAAGTCTTATTCTACATCACACTAAGTAGTATTGGCAAGCGCACCAAGGCCAAATATTGGTATTGGACAGTTGGACTTTTAAAAAAGTACTGGAACAGCACTAGTTTAGTCCCCGAAGCAGCCTTTCACCCGGGGCCCCTCAGAGCCCGACGCGTCCTTGCAGCTGATCTGTGCAGTTTGTCATTGACGCCGTGGGGCTGTGGATCATTGCTCAGGAGATAGGCTCAGAAATGAGGGCCCTTCGCGTTCATCACTCAACGAGAATCCAATGAATCGCGTGTCAGGTCCGCGCGGCGTGCCGAGAAAAGCGGCGCGGAGCTGCTCTGCTTGTTTTCGGGAGCCGGGACATCAGTATCGGTAATGAGGCTTCAAAAGATGAGGGAGGAAGATGCGTGAAATGAAGTCTGCGGTACGTGTCTGTGTTTTTGGAAAATACTGTCATAAGTTTTCTAGCTGCTGCTTTCATGTAGAGTCAAAACAAAACAGGTGAAGTACAACAGAGTCTAAGGTAATTGGAGATGTTGTTTCCTCATTAAAAACAGACGTGGAGTTGTGTTTTGTTTCATTCACACATGTTTAAACACACAAACCCTGCAGATTTAGGCTGAGTTCTTCTCTCAAACAGAAAACACTCCATGCTCCACCTTGTGATGTTGAGTGGTTAATACAGGAAGTGCTCCACAGTGTTTTTAAACTCCATACACCTTAAGTACTAAAGGGTGATTCAAACACATGCGAATGAAACAAAACATAACTCCAGGTCTGTTTTTTTGCTGAGGTAACAGCATTCTAACATGTCTTAAAGCTCACAAGAGTCAGTTTTGCGTAATATAGAACCTTTAAAGTTTTACCTTTATCCAACACAGGCCGATATGGTTTTTTGGCTGACATTTAGAAACACATTTGAGAAGAGCGCACTGCACAAAATGTGACTATACACAACTCTCTCAGGGGTTTGCAGTGAAACAGGATTGCGGATCTGTTTGTGGCAATCTCAGATCACTTAAAGGTTGTATGGAGGATTTTTTTTTTGTTTCAAATTGTCAATGATAGCATTATAGAGATGCAGTAGCCTTGTAATTATGATGACCAAAAAAAAGAGAATAAAAATTCATCAACTCTGGACGTGGTGGGGCTAAACATTTGCCAATAGATAACGACACTGCCTCGTTATCTGTGAGCTGACAGGCTGTCAATCAATCTCCCTACGTTTCTAGCGTAACTGACTTGCCTGCGCGCCGCCGGTACGTGGTTTACGTACGCCTGTCACGCAGTCCACAGACGCAAGACGCACAGACGCTGTTTACTCCACCAACGCAACAGTTCTTAGCGGCTTTTTTTGACCTATATCTTCCTCGCAGTTTGCACAAAGTTTGTTGCAATGGCGACAAGAATCCAGGAGCAGTTAGCCGCAAAAGAAAGTCCATTTTTGAGGTCGCTGAAAGAAGAAGACAAGGGGAAAAGCAGCGAAGCCAAACTAAGGTGATTCTTGTAGATTCATTCCAGCGATGGCGCGACTGAAGCAGACGCAGGGTCTAAAGACTGACGCACTGGTCCACAAATTACTCCTGGACAGGTCACTTCTGCTTATTATGAAAACGTACTTTATTTCCAAGAGCTAGACAAACGTTTTTCAGGACACGAAAGCGATATCCTATGTCTGAAAACGTAATTTTCAAGGCAAAGAAAGAGTCCGCTTGCTGCTGCGTGTTGTAGCTAGTTCATTCGCACTGAATCTCCGCGCACCCCTTCTCTGCATCCCTTCCTGCTCCTCTTCCCCGCTGCTCCTCACTTCTCCGGGCACGGAATCTCCGTGCACCGCTCCCTCTCCTCTCCTCTCTCCTCTCTCCTCTCCCTGCTCCCTGCTCCTCGCTTCTTGTCTGCGCACGAAATGTCCGCGCACCCGCTCCCCCCCGCTCCTCACTTCTCCGTCTTGTCTAACCAACACTGTAGTTAGTTGTTTACAAGTCATGTGCAGCTCACCGGCTGTAAACAAACCTGTTTCTGGCGTAAGAAGGAGGCGGGAGGAGGCGTTTCTACGTAGGGAGCTGTAGGGGAGGGGGGGTGGTTTCACGCATGCGCAACATTTGAAAAAGGACAAACAGTCGCTGGATTTCTCGTTCCTTGGAAAATCCTCTATACAACCTTTAAGTTGGTGAAAACTGGCCTTATATAAAATATCGTCCGAGTATTGATTGCTGTAGTTTCTAAATAATCTGTATTCGCTCTGAAAAAACATACTGGGTGATTGTAAAAGCAGGTGTTTGAATAAAAAGTAAATGTGACTGAATTATTTTCACAAAGGTCCGATTTTGTGCCGTCTTTTGTCTGTTTTCAAATCATAAACTTTTCTTCAGCAGAGCATTTTCTAATACTAATATTGGTAAAACCCACAGACCAGGGCTGAAAAAAATTGTGATTTTTCCGGCAGATATTATGATTTCAATTTCATCCACAATTTTTTTTCAAATCAAGTTTCAGTGTATATGAACATTTGCAAACATCACATAAACTTACATCATACCCGAGTCCTGCACCGACGATTTGACGCTGGACCGTGAAGCCCAGTTTACGCAGACAATAAGGGCTGTGATTGCTCCTCTCTACCACCACTCTGCACAAATTTAATGTACTCCACTTTCCTTTACATAATATACATCGAGTAATAATGTGTTTAATGCAGCTTTGGAACAATTGTTTCCATTTTACAGAAACAAAACTTAAAATCACATGGCTCATTTGTATAAATTATAAGAGCTGAAAAAACAGCACTTTCCTTGTGCTGCTGATACGGTCAAGTTCTGTCGGACTAAAGGACTCGACTCAGTGGAATATGAGTGTTCCTTGTGTGACAGAGGATGTGCTGATGATGGTGAGTCTGTTCTGCACTTCTGTCGCGTTGGAGATAGTTTTTGTTAAACTTTACACGAACAACAGGTTTAAATTCTAGCCTCCTAGCTTTGTTTTAGTGAATTACTTCGTGGTGCATAGACCTCGACACAAACCCATAAATCAAAAACGACGGCGACAAGGCGACGGCGGCAGTGTGTGTTGAGTCGACGCAGAACTAAACTTCAGCCTTAAATTGGGCTCTGCAAAAAAAACGCGGCTTTGACTCTCCCAAAATCTGAGTCCAAAATGATAGATCGTTCAACCTTACCACAGACTGTATAAAAAAATTGGACTATGGGAGTGTGACGTCACCCATAGCGTTCAGCTCCAGTCAAATGAAGCTCACTGAGGCTGGCAGATATAGGAATGAATTTGGAGCAAGGTCAATATTAGGAACAAGAATTTATTTATTTCATGTAGAGAGGGTTAATACTAGGGGTGTGCAAAAATATTGAAATATCGATATATCGTATGGTTTAATGTGATGACACAGTATCGATATTGTGGGCTGCTGTATCGATATATCGCCAAGAGTATTTTTTACTACATTATATTGTTACAGTGCTACAGTTTTGTTGCTTGTTTAGAGGAAGTAAACTTGTTCATGCGACACATTTGACATTTTCATGATTTTGATGACTAAAATGGCTGTTTCCTGTTAACTTTGCACAAGAGGTGGTTTAACAAAGACTTTTAGTATCATGGACGATTTAGCCATTATTTTCTATTAAACTGTATCGAATTGATTTGAAATATATCGTACTGAATTGAAAGTGGAATGTATCGAGGTCTGTATCGTATCGTGGCCTATGTATCGAGGTCTGTATCGTATCGTGGCCTATGTATCGAGGTCTGTATCGTATCGTGGCCTATGTATCGAGGTCTGTATCGTATCGTGGCCTATGTATCGAGGTCTGTATCGTATCGTTAAACGTATCGAGGTCTGTATCGTATCGTGGCCTACGTATCGAGGTCTGTATCGTATCGTGGCGTATCGAGGTCTGTATCGTATCGTGGCCTACGTATCGAGGTCTGTATCGTATCGTGGCCTACGTATCGAGGTCTGTATCGTATCGTGGCCTATGTATCGAGGTCTGTATCGTATCGTGGCCTATGTATCGAGGTCTGTATCGTATCGTGGCCTATGTATCGAGGTCTGTATCGTATCGTGGCCTATGTATCGAGGTCTGTATCGTATCGTGGCCTATGTATCGAGGTCTGTATCGTATCGTGCCTATGTATGTATCTATGTATCGAGGTCTGTATCGTATCGTGGCCTATGTATCGAGGTCTGTATCGTATCGTGGCCTATGTATCGAGGTCTGTATCGTATCGTGGCCTATGTATCGAGGTCTGTATCGTATCGTGGACTATGTATCGAGGTCTGTATTGTATCGTCAATTTCTTAATGATACCCAGCCCTAGTTAATACGAACATTTTAAGACCAAAAGGATGAAGCTCAATTCTCAAATGTAAAGTCAACTGGAGCCAGAGTCGATAGAACCAGAAGTGCCCCCATGTTCACTTCCTGTTTGAAATACAGCGACTAACGGGTTAGCTACGTCCATTTATACATGTATACAGTCTAAGATACAACAACCCTAACATCTCATTGTTTTTCTCTATCCGTTTAAGTCTCGCTTTTTAAAACACATTTGACCATTTGCAGTCTGTCTTACCAGATGGTCCGTTTCATGGGACAATACTGAACACAGCTTTGGACAAAATGTTTGCAAATGATTGTTTCTTTCAACGTAATTTAATTCAGAACTTACCAGAAACCAATTCACTCACAAGACATACAAGAGCAGTTTTTCTTTTCAAACCTCCACCTGCCTGAGTACAATAGATACAGGAAACCACTCGATCGCCACTGCCCCATTGACTGAGACGAGCGGCTAACATTCAAATGCATTAGGCCACAGAGATAGGCTTAATGACATTATAAAGACACAAATCTGTACTGGATCTGACAGCCGCACCAGATAAGGCAGTTTGGGGATATTGATTGGGCTAATTTCAGCTACATTTGCGTCAATTTTAAGAACAAACAAAGTGGGAAGCAAAAATCAATATGAGTCCATACTACTCAAAACACATGGTCTTGTTTTCATTTCATTACAGCAGGATTGCAAAGGCTAAAGCCACAAACGTTTGTATATTTTGAGCGGCTAAATGAATGCAAACAGACCAAGCAAACACCATATCTTGTAGAAGGCGCTTTTCTTGTATTACAAAATGTTCAACAAGTTTAAAGGTGCATTGGGTAACTTTTCTGGTGGAGGGTCCGTCAAATGCTTTTCTTCATGGAGATGTTATCGTTTTGTCTGGAAGGTTTCACAGTATGGTGTTAAACCTTTCTAGATTCAAGGAGACCAAACCAGACCAAGTTATAGGTCAGGGGTCTCATTTATAGTATATCAAGTGTGCGTACATATAAAAATATCATGTACGTGACTTTCCACATTGTGTTTGTGATCTGTAAAAACACAACTGTACATGAAAATGAGCTGTCTGGTCCAAAAATTATGAACTTTGGATTGAGATGAAACAGAAGGCAAGAAGTGAACAAGTTTGTGGAAGTTTGAAGAAGTTAGTATTTTTGAATTCTACGTAAATTTTACAAATAAGACCCCAGATCTGTGGAGTCAAAATGCCTGTTTTTCTAGGTATTTTTGAGCTATAAAACCACCTGTAACTGAATAAATGTAAAGTCGAGCTGTTTGTTGCATCGTTTCCCAAAGACTGGGTTGCGACGTTCAGGTTGGTTGCAAGAGATTTTTTTTTGGGGGGGGGGGTCACCTTGTCACGATCTGCATGTAGGTCTGCAATATATTTTTGTTCTAATATTGGTGGTTCAATTGAATGCTGATAAAAAGAAAAAGAAATGGGCATTTAAAGTCCAAATAGGCGACTTATGGATCCTTTTATTGCTGCTTCAATGACTGTTTTTCATTGTTTCAAACTTAAGTAATACTAATTGTTCAGAGAGACACGATCACTCAGTTAATAATAAAAGGTTTTGTAAGGATTTTCGGTCCAAAATGATAGACCGTTCAGCCCTACCACAGACTGTATAAAGAAGTGGACTAAGGGACTGTGACGTCACTCATAGCGTTCGGCTCCAGTCAAATGAAGCTCACAAGGCTTGCAGTTATAGGTGCGAATTTAGAGCCAGGTCAATATTAGGAACAAGAATTTATTTATTTCATGTAGAAAGGGTTAATATGAACATTTTAAGACTATAATGACGAAGCTCAATTCTCCAATGTAAAGTCAACTGGAGTCAATGGAACCAGAAGCGCCACCATGTTTACTTCCTGTTTGAAACATGGCGACAAGCGGTTTAGCCATTTCCATTTATATATACAGTCTAAGGTCCCAAACACAGCCCATTGTTTTCTCTGTCCCTTTAAGTCTGACTTAAAAAAAAAAAAAAAAAAAAAAGTGGATTGTTTTATCGCTGGTTCAATAATTGTTTCTCATTGTTTTAAACTTTAAACTAATTGTTCAGAGACACAATCACTCAGTCAACAATAAAATATCCTCATTAATGTTCAGTAATGCTCAAATCCACCTTTATTTTGTGATTTACGAATAATGTCTATTGACTTGGTTCACGAAGGTTTGTGACTGTTAAAAAAGTTTGGGAAACACTGGTTTAATGTCATACTGTGGAATATTCTAAGCAGAGCAATGACATCTCCATAGAAACAAGCAGGTGACGGACCCCTAACCAAAGAGTTACACAGTGCACCTTTAAAATAATCATTGCTTTAATACAAATTAGCATTTTCTGACCTTTATTAAAATTGGTAGCGCTGCTCATTGGTCATTTTAGATTCTGTGAAAATTATTCTTTTCCAAATGGAGGTAAGAGCAAATATTTGAGGACACATTTACTTTAATAATTTTGAAGGAATTGCCGAAAGAAAAATCCACAAATGTCGAACTTAATAAATTTTTCATGTATTACCGAAGCAGAACTCTTCCTTTTTCAGCCACACTTGAAAATCTGACTCCTTTTGCCTGTCTCCATCTTAATTAAACTATTAAAGGTGCACTGTGTAACTTTCCTGGTGAAGAGTAAGCCACTTATTTGTATCCATTAGGGATGGGCATTCAATTAAATTTTCTTAATCGATCGCCGGGAGTATTAACGAATCGATTATCGATTAATCATTAATGTTTTTATATTAAAATGATCATCATTATTATTACTATCTGCACTACTAATCTGCATAAATAAATTCAACTTTACAACATATAAACATAACCACTCTAGAGCCACATCAGCATTAGAATGTGTTTAATGCAGCTTTGTGCAAGTCTCACAGAAACAAAACTTAAAACTGCATCGCTAATTTACACAAACTAAGCAAAGAAAAAAATCAGCTGTTGTGCACTGATGCGGTCAACTTCTGTTGAACTAAAGGACACGACTCAGTGGAATAGGTTAGGGTGACCATATTTCTGGGAGGTGGGAGGTGGGGCCTCATCATCGACATTGAGCTACTCTCACCTGGCAAAGTTTTTTTATATTTTTCGGTCCCCACTGGACACCGAAACATGTGCTGCTTTGTACATTGTGCACCCACTCCCACTTGTCTCCACCAGGACGGAAAGCAGGGAATTTCTTGTACAAGTCATCGTTAAGTGCACTTTACACTTTGGCATGCTGCTCGCTCCTTCTGAGTTACAGAGAGCTACGAGACACGCTCAGTTTAATGGCCCAATGAAACGTAATGAAAACACGGACATTTGCATCACTTTATTAAAAAAAGGCTAGGACAGGACGTGGAAAACGGACATGTCCAGGGAAAAATGGACGTTTGCCCACCCTACGCAACGCACAGCGACCTACATTCGGTTTGTCATTTAAAAATGAACATAATCGACAAAATTCTTAATGATCAATTATCGATTAATCCACTAATCATGTCCATCCCTAGTATCCATGGAGATGTAATTGCTGAATGTTCCACAGTTTTGCATTAAACCTTTCTTTCTTGATAGAGATAGACAGTTTAATAGTGTTAGGTAATGTGACAAGTCAGATATGTGGAGAGGCGAGCCCGCTCACAGTAAGAATGTGAGTTTGTTCAAAGTGTTCAAGTTGAATTCCATCCTGTCAACCGTAACTGAAAAATCCATAACATCTCCATAGCAACACCCTGGAAAAGTCACATAGTGCACCTTTAAACACTTATATAATGACATGCCTTCAACCAAACCTCAGCAATAATTAGAACCAATCATGTGTAGTATATGAGTAAAAAAAACACAGCCGACTCACCAGATCAGCATCAATAGCGTTCAGTGGGAGAAGCTCATGTCTTGTCCTGTGAAGATAAAATACATAGAGCACCATAAGAGCAGGCAGGACCGACTTAAAGGGAAAACCCACAGCTCCCGTTTATCTCCTCCCTCTCCCTATAGCGCTTTTATCTGTCTGCTACTCCTCCATGCACCTGGAGAGTGACTGACAGCTCTTTTCAAGACTGCTGTGTTAAAAGGACTGATTTTTTTGCATGTAAAATTGGTCTTATCCCAGTTCTAGGATGCACCGATACGATACTAGTATTGGATATCAGCGCCGATCCAGGAAATCTGACAAAATCGGGTACTGGCCCCATAATATTGGTGCAGCTGATTTCCTTTTTGGACCTTTAATTGGATGTGATAAGACTATTTACAGGCTGTTTTCATCCTAGAACGTCTCATAATCTTTGAACTTTAATTCACGCAAACCTGTTCTGTAGTTACTTGGATCCATTTTGTGAGTTAACTGTGTTTTTTTTTTTTTTTTTTGGGGGGGGAAAAGTCAATCTTCATGCCTACACTTGTATCAATTAATCGGGCATGAGAAGATATTGAAGTACTGATATCAGTATTAGAGCTGAAAAAGCTGGATGGGTGCTTTTTATTTATTTATTTATTTATTGTAGTACTTTTTATTATCCCTGTAGGGAAATTCAGCTCTGCATATCACCCATCCTTTCAGAAGCAGCGGACAGTAGGGCTGGGTATCATTAAGAAGTTGTCGATACGATACCAACCTCAATACATAGGCCACGATACTATATGCTTTCGATTCGACAGGATTCGTTACAGTATATTTCACATTGATTCGATATGGTTCAGTGTAAAAAAGGCTAACTCATGGCTGTTATACTAAAAGTTTACACAAAATAATTTAGTAAAATATACCAAAAATTACTCTTGCCGATATATCGATACAGCAGTCCACGGTATCAATACTGTATCATCACATTAAACTAGGAGTGTGCAAAAATATTGAAATATCGATATATCGCATCGTTTAATGAAATGATACAGTATTGATATATCGTGGACTGCTGTATCGATATATCGTCAAGAGTATTTTTTGGTATATTTTACTAAATTATTTTGTGTAAGAGCTACAGAAGTGTTGACATTTTCACAATTTTGATGAGTAAAATTGGTGTTTTTCAAATTAACTTTGCACAAACTTAGTAAACTTTTAGTATAACAGCCATGAGTTAGCCTTTTTTACACTGAACATATCGAATCAATGTGAAATATATTGTAGCGAATCCTGTCGAATCGAAAGCTCACTGTATCGCAAGCGTATCGTATCGTGGCCCATGTCTCGAGGTTTGTATCGCATCGACAACTTCTTAATGATACTCAGCCCTACATTAAACGATACGATATATCGATATTTCCATATTTTTGCACACCCCGAGTGGACAGCACATGAGAAGCGGGGACCCATCTTCATGATCTTGTTGCGAGGCTTGGTCAGGACCTCAGCTGGAGGATTTAACATATGTAGCATGTTTAGGGTTGATGGAGGAAACTGAAGCGCCCGGAGGAAACCCACCCAGACACGGGCAGAACATGCAAACTCCACACAGAAAGGCCTGGATGTTCTGGGGATCCAACCTGGAACCTGTAAATAGTGTTGGGAAGGTTACTTTTAAAATGTATTCCCCTACAGATTACAGATTACATACCCCAAAATGTAGTTTGTAACGTACTCCATTAAATTACTTAAAGTGAGTAATGTAATCTGAATACTTTGGATTACTTGATATTGTCATGCTTTTGAAAACGACATGAATGTAGCAAACGCATCCTGATAGAGAAATTATTTTTACATGAGATCACTGCTGCCTTCAATTATGTCCACCTTCTGTTAAGTGTCATATTGTTTAGTCCTGGTTTTAGTCCTGGTTTAGTCCTGGTTTAGTCCTGCTTTTAGACCTGGTTTGAGTCCTAGTTTAGTCTTAGTTTAGTCCTGCTTTAGTCCTGCTTTTAGACCTGGTTTAGTCCTGCTTTTAGACCTGGTTTAGTCCTGCTTTTAGATCTGGTTTAGTCCTGGTTTTAGATCTGGTTTAGTCCTGCTTTAGTCCTGCTTTAGTCCTGCTTTTAGACCTGGTTTAGTCCTGCTTTTAGTTTAGTCTGCTTTTGACCTGTTTAGTCCTGCTTTAGTCCTGGTTTAGTCCTGGTTTTAGTCCTGCTTTAGTCCTGCTTTTAGTCCTGGTTCAGCCCAAAATGTGAAAACAGGAAAATACTGCCCTGTAATCCATTTATTTCAACAAAGTAACTGTAATCCAATTACCTCTCATTGAACCAGTAACTGTAACCGAATACAGGACAATACATAATTTGTACTCTGATTACGTAACTCCGGTACATGTAATCTGTTACTCCCCAGCACTGGCTGTAAGAGGTGAGTGCAAGTCATTCAGCCACCGTGCCACCTCAAAAAAAAAAAAAGTGTTTTATTGTCTGGGAATCAGGAAGTGCACACTTAGCATACTAGTTGTTGTTAGCATTACCATCCTGGTCTCAGAGAGTTGTGAAAGCACATATAAACTCATCACGGTGAATACTTAGGACGCTCTGAATGCGTATGGTAAGTGACTGCAAATCGTGTAAAATAAACTAATTGTTTTTCATGTTTTAAAGGTGCACTGTGTAACTTTTCTGATTCTAGAGTCTGCTTGTCTCCATGGTGATGCTATTGCTTTACCTGAGATGTTCTACAGTATGGCATTAAACAACTATATCTTGTATTTATTCAATTACAGATGTTTTTATTTCACAAAACTACCACAAAAACATGAATTATTATTGTGAGCAGGTTCACGTCTCCACAGATCTGACCTGTAACTTGACCTGGCGATGTGGCCTGCTCGTCTCCATGGAGATAGTTAAATTAAATGCTGTATTGTAGATCACTTTATGAAAAAACAACAACGTGGAGTCAAATTGTGCAGCCTCTACCAGAAAACTTACACAGTGCACCTTTAGGAATCAGATAGGCGCCTTTAAGGAACCGTAATAGCCCCATCAAAACAAAAGCAGCCAACTGGATAGAGAAGTAATCAAGACAGGAGCGTCCTAATTAAAATTAAAGAACGAAGAGAGATAAGAATAAATAAAGCAGGGAAGCGTGCCAGGTTTGACAACACTGGTGCGGGAGAGTTGAACCACAGAGCAGAGGGAGGGTGCCTACTTCCTACACGAGTCTCTGGTGGATTAAACTTTGACCTAAGAGAAATGCAGTATAATTCTGGCAAGTCCCAACGCGGTGAAAAAATAAAAGTGTGCGTACGTTCATATTTCAGTGTTTTTGGAAGGGGCCCCGGAATGAAGCAGGCCCCGAGTATGACATATTAAAAGCCAGTTTATTTGACCTGGGACTTCATCATTGCTGGTTAGAAGGTCATTATTCATTTTAAAAACACAGATGTTGCAGCACTAAATTAAAAATGAAAAAAACAAAAAACCCAAAAAAACATAAAAATATGAGCTTAAAAATAATCTACATAAGTGCTTGTAAAAAATATATGAAATGAAAATATGTTTAAACTATAGGCGGTATAAAGAAGAGGACTAAAGGAGTGCGACGTCATCCATTGCGTTCAGCTCCAGTCAAATGAAGCTCATCGAGGCGGCAGTTACCATATCAGGAATAGGAATTTATATACAGACAAAATAGAAAAATAAAAATGACAGGATCACATATTACACATATTAATTGTATTAAAGCAGGGGTCTTCAAATTTTTCCTCTGGTGAGCTACTTTTACAAAACAAAAATGCCAGAGAGCTACTAATTATTTAATTTTTTCCATCTGGAGACAATGGGGGAGGGTAATTGGAGTGGGGTTTGGGGAATAAAAAAATGGGTCACATTATATTACTACTAATTGTTTTTCTCTGTGACATCTGCTTTATGTGCACAAAAAAAAAAACAACAAATAAAAAAAAGGTGATTCAGCACAATGGTATAAGGTTGGAGACTAGGCTAGGCTAGTGCATGTCAATGGCCATAGTTATCCTGCCACTAAAAACAGTCTTACAGTCGAAGTCTTACCCACTCCACAAAACACCGGAAACAAATCTATTATTACACCAGACTGTTGATGTAAATGTCTGTGTTGATAGAATAATTTTAGAAGTAAAACCAGCCTTGCAATTGAAGGATTTCTGTCTGAGCAGCAGCAGTGAGTTGTACTTCCTGATAGAAAACTTGGCAGCGGCGGACTGATATCACCTATAGAGACGTGCAAAAATATCAAAATATCGATATATCACATCGTTTAATGTGATGATATGGTATCGATTTTGTGGGCTGCTGTATCGATATATATCACCAAGAGTATTTTTGGGTACATTTTACTAAATTATTTTGTTAGAAAGTTACAGTTTTATTGTTTGTTCAGACAAAGGAAACTTGTTTATGAGACACATTTGACATTTTCACTGTTTTGGTGATTAAAATGTTTGTTTTTCATATGAACTTTGGACAAGAAGTGGTTTAACAAAGACTTTTAGTAGCACAGCCATCATTTAGCCTTTGTTTTTTATTGAACTGTATCGAATCGATTTGAAATATATCGTAACAATTCGAAGCGCACTGTATCGAGGTATGCATCGTATCGGCAACTTCTTAGTGATACCGGCCCTAATCACCAAGCACCTATCTTACCAGCAAAGGAAAATTCTGCTGCTGCTGAGAAAATAGTCCCTCAACATGCGAAGATTCATTCAATGCAAAGTTAGCTTCATTGCAAACATTATTCTGTCAACACATAATAGATTTGTTTCGGGTGTTTTGTGGAGTGAGTAAGACTGTTTTTAGTGGCAGGAAAACTATGGCCATTGACATGCACTAGTCTAGCACCAGTGACCTCTGCAAATACAAGGACTGGATGGAATATTTTAAAAAGTGTCTCCACACGTCTCCAACACTCTGGATCACTAGGAAATGAGGTCCTATGTCCAAAATTATAGCCTGTCCCTTTAAGTAACGTGACAAGTCAGATCTGTGGAGAGGCGACCCCACTCCACTCACAGTAAGAACGCATGTTTGTTCAAGGTATTTTGAGCATTAAAGACGCACTGTGTAACTTTTGTGGTGGAGGGTCTGTCAAATGCTTTTCTCCATGGAGATGTTATTACTTTGTCTGGAATGTTCCACAGTATGGTATTAAAGCTTTCTATCTTCATGGAGACCAAACCAGAACAAGTTACAGGTCAGATCTGTGGAAAGGCGACCCCGCTCACAGTCAGAATGTCTGTTTTTCTAAGTGTTTTTGAGCTATTAATCATCTGTAATTGAAAAAAAGTAAAGTAGAGCTGTTTAATGTCATATTGTGGAACATTCCAGGCAGAACAATGACATATCCATAGAAACAACCAGTTGATGGACCCTCCACCAGAAAAGTTACACAATGCACCTTCAAGTAAGTTTGTAAACAAAGTAGATGGAGCCAGAAGTGCCCCCATGCTATGTCCATTTATATAAACAGTCTATGGTTTAATTGCACATGAGCAGCTCAATAATTCAAGTCAGTTAACGACGTGTAAATGCCTGGATAAAGAACGGGAGAGATGCAGTAGATTCATAATGTGGCAGAGCTAAAGATGCTTTTCAGTTTTGGCAGAGCTCATTAATCGAAAGAACTGCCAAACTCGCACCAAAATCTGTTACAATAAACACCAACCTGTGATTTGTTTTGCTAATCTGTTCCACCCTTAGTTGGCATTTCAGAATCTTATTAAAACAACTCAGTCTGCAATTTAAGATGATTTTAATAGTCGGCATAGCAACGATATTATTTGTTGTTGTTTTTTTTTAAAGGGCCCATATTAAGATCTATGTTATAATGTTGTTTCCTCAGCACGAACAGACCTGGAGTTGTGTTTTGTTTCATTCACACATGTTGAACACACAAACTTATATTTAAGATGAGTTCTTCTCTCAAACAGAAAACACTCTGTTCCACCTCATGATGTCATGTGGTAATACAGGAAGTGCTCCACTGAATTTTTTAACTCCGTGCAGCTTCACTAGAATCATTTGGATCGATTCAGTTCTGGAATTGCCAATCTCAACTGAACTAAAATGAGCTGTTAACTTGAAAACTACCACATCATGACATCACAAGGTGGAACATTTTGAGCTTTGGAGAGGTAGACAGACTAATAATAAAGAGTTACTCAAATACGTGTGAATGAAACAAAACACAACTCCAGGTATAGGACTTTTAACACAATTCTAAGCTCATTAAATCTGAATGAAGATATTATTTAAAGGTGCACAACGTAACTTTTCTGATGGAGGTTCTGCCACCTGTTTGTCTCCATGGTTCTGTTATTACTTAGGTGCAGGCTTAAAATGTACCACAGTATAGGATTCAAGTTTTTCTCTATGAAGACAAACAGGTAATGTAGAAAAGGTCAAGTTACAGGTCAGATCTGTGGAGTGGCGAATTGACCTTGCTAAATGCATGTCTTCAACAATAAAAACAGTTATTGAACAAATGCAAGTCAGATAGGTCTAAAGCCATATTGTGAAGCATTATGAGCAAACACTATTTAGCATTGTGATTAGGGGTGTGCAAATATGCTGAAATATCGATATATTGTATCGTTTACTGTGATGGTACAGTATCAATATCAGGGAGAGCTGTATCGATATATCGCCAAGAGTATGTTTTGGTATGTTTTACTAAATTATTTTGTTACAGCGCTCCAGTTTTGTTGCTCGTTTGGAGGAAGGAAACTCGTTTATGCGACACATTTGACATATTCACTGTTTTGATGATTAAAATGTTTGTGTTTCATATGAACTTTGCACAAGAAGTGGAAGACTTTTAGTGTCACAGCCATGATTTAGCCTTTATTTTTATTGAACCATATCAAATTGATTTGAAATATATCGAATCAAACCGAAATTACACTGTATTGAGATATGTATCGTATCAGCAACCTCTTTATGATACAGAACTGACATAGCACACTTTTACAGGTCCCATATCACTCTATTTTCTGATCCATTCTAATGTTGTTTCTTCATCACAAACAGACCTGGAGTTGTGTTTTGTTTCATTCACAAATGTTTAACACAAATCCTGCATGTTCAGGCTGAGTTCTGTGAGGTATCAGAATAGGTATGGCATGATTAGTCGACTAATCGATAATTGATCATTAAGAATTTCGTCGATTACGTTCATTTTTAATTGACAAACCGAATGTAGGTTGCTGTGCATAGAGACGAAGCTGCGTCTGACAGCGCCAACACTTTACATCCACATCTGTATCCCGATTACTGCAACATTAAAAGTTGCACTAAACCTGCACACGTACGATCTCTGAAAACATGAACCAACTCCAACGCGATATACGCACAGAACAGACTCACCATCATCATCAACATCCCTCTGTCACAAAAAGAACACCTATATTCCACTGAGTCGTGTTCTTTAGTTCGACAGAAGCTGAACCACATTAGAGCACAAGAGCTGTTTTTTTTTGTTTTTTTTTAGCCATGTGGTTAAGTTTAGTTTCTGTAAGACTTGCACAAAGCTGCATTAAACACATTATAATGTCAAACGGGCTGATGTGGCTCTAGAGTCGTTAGGGTTTATATCTTGTAAAGTTGAGTTGAGTTATGCAGATTAGTAACAGTAATAAAGATGATACTTTTAATATAAAAACATGAATGATCAATCAAAAATCTATCGTTAATTCTCTCAATGATCGATTAATATTGAGTATGGATTCTTTTCCTTATTATCAAAATCGAGTTTGAAATGTTATCGTGACAACACTGGTTTCAAGCTGCGTCTTCTAAACCAACCACCGTCTTAAACAGTATTTGATCTTTAATGGAAAACAACAGAAGCCTGCAGACTGACCCAGCCCGAGCTCCTACAGCCGTGTGTGTTTAAAGCCCAGGTAGGAGACTGTCATTGTATTTGCTCCATAATCGCTGTGGAAGCCTCTGTCTGCGCTGTGTCAATAAAGTGACGGCAAATTTGTTTTCCTTTACATAATGCTCCTGATCTCCCATAAACTGTACAGGAAAGGTCTTTAAAGCTTTTAATATTTTACCAGGCGTGATTAGATTAGCTCCTGTAGGCCGGAGAGAGGGCAAAAAGCAACGGAGAGATGTGAAACAGGTGGAGCTGCCTTGTATTTTAGTGTACTTAGAGACTTACTGTAGACTATCTTCACTAGAATAGAATCATTTGGATAATTTCAGCTCTGGAATTGTCAATCTCTATTGAACAAAAGATAAAAGGATGCTGTGAACTTGAAAACGACTGCTTCATGACATCACAAGGTGGAACAGGGCATTTAATACAGAGTGTTAGTGTAATATACTTAGGCAAACATTACCGACCCACAAGTTGTATTTGCTTTGGCTGGAATGTCCCACAGTATAACATAAAGCTTATCTATTTTCACAGACACAAGCAGGCAACACCACCAGGTCAAGTTACAGATAAGATCTATGGAGAGGCAAGTCTGCTTACAGCAACATGTTTTCCAAGATATTTTTGAGTAATAAAAACATTTGCAATTTACTAAATGTGAAACAGATGAATAATGGCATACTGTGGAACATTCTAGGCAAAGAAGCAATAACATCTCCATGGCGACGAGCAAGTGACAGCAGTTGCCATGTTACAGATAAGATTTATGGAGAGGCAAGTCTGCTTACAGTTGCATGTTTTTCAAGAGATTTTTGAGTAATAAAAACATTTGTAATTTACTAAATGTCAAAGAGATGAATAATGGCATACTGTGGAACATTCTCGGCAAAGCAATAACATCTCCATGGCGACGATCATGTGACAGCAGTTGGCCATGTTGCAGATAAGATCTATGTAGAGTAAGGCTGGGCGATATGGAGAAAAAAACTCCTGCACAAATAAATATGCCAAATTCCACAATGTCTTTTTTTTTTTTTTTTTTTTTTTTTTTTTAAATCATAGTGCAAAGAGGTTGGCAGTTCATGTAGGAACAAAGTGCTTCTGCCACATTTAAGATGACAAAATAATCCCTACATAAATAATAATTTAACTGTAAAATTAAAGAAATACATATTGCCTTCTTTTCATTCATAAATAAAACAACTCAACTCAAGCTCATCTTTGCATTAACTGTTAACCATGCGATAACCATGAGCTCCTTTAGCAGAGGAAGCTCAGGAGGTTCCTTATTTTAACAGATCTATGTTCCTCACCAGCGTCAGGAGCTCTGAGGTTTCCCACAATCCACTGCAGATCAAACCCAACGTTTCCAAACACTATTGTACAAGTGACACTGCAGCAGATTATTCATTAAAATCATCTGCATAAATAAACTTTACATTACTAAAATTTACAACATATAAACCAATGACTCTAGAGCCACATCAGCCCATTTGAGATTATAATGTGTTTAATGCAGCTTTGTGCACATGTGTTTAAATTTTACAGAAATGAAACTTAAGACCACATGGCTCATTTGCATAAACAGCACGCTCCTTGTCATGCGGTTCAGCTTCTTTCGGATTAAAGGACGCGACTCGGTGGAATATGAGGATGTGCTGCTGATGGTCTTGTCTGTAAATGGTAGAAAAGTTTCGTGGTGCTAGAAGCTTTTCACTGGCAATAACTTTGGGCATTCACGTCGAAGAGTGAGGAGTGAATGAGACACAAGTGAGAAAAATCAAGGAGGCAGGGGCGCGCACAGAGAAAGCAAACAAGCGAAGAGGCAAAATTACAATATACGATATGTCAGAATCCATATTAAGTTTTTAAAATATCTCGATATATTTAAAAGATCGAGATATCACCCACCCCTAATAGAGAGGCAAGTCTGCTTACAGTAGCATGTTTTTCAAGGAATTTTTGAGTAATAAAAACATTTGTAATTTACTAAATGAAAAATAGCTCATACTGTGGAACATTCTAGGCAAAGCAATAACATGTCCACGGCGACAAGCAGGCGGCATAATGCGCCGTTAAAATCAAGAGTCAGTACACATGGTACATTTCAAATACATCCAGGAGCATTAACGATTGAGAATGCACTAAATTATTAATGGCTTCACTAATACACGTATCACATGCATTTCAAATCATGTGTGCTGAGGTCTGAACTACAGGGCTAAAAGTTGCACTGCGGAACTTTTCTGGTGGACTGAGATGTTATTATGTTGCCTGGAATATCCCATGGTATGACTTTAAACATATCTATCTAGCGTTCATTCATCATGGTTGTTTCTATTGCTTAAAAATACAACAATTCCTTCAGCAAAATAGGGGCAGCTCTCCACAGATCTGAACCGTAAATCTGTAACCTGCTTGTCTGCCTCACGATAAATAGGTTTAATCTATATTGGTGAACATTCTAGACAATTACGAAACATTTCCATGGAGATAAGTTACGTGGGTGCACCTTTAAGTCGAACACACAAGACTAAAATGGAGATAAAAAAAAAAAAGACATGACATGACCTAAATACCTGTTTGAACACCTTAAACAAATGGCTGACTGAGCTAAACATATGTTAAGCAAATTGACTATGTTCTTGAGCAAATACTTTTAAAGGATTCAGGAAAATGGAACAGGACTTAGGAGTGGGGACATTAAAGGTGCATTGTGTAACTTTTCTGGGGGAGGGTCTGTCAAATGCTTTTCTCCGTGGACATGTTATTGCTTTAATGATTCACACTATGGAATTAAACCTTTCCATCTTTATTGAGAATCAAACCAGACCAAGTTACAGGTCAGATCTGTGGAGAGGCGACCCCGCTCACAGTCAGAATGTCTGTTTTTCTAGGCATTTTTGAGCTATAAAACCACCTGTAATTGAATAAATGTAAAGTAGAGCTGTTTAATGTCATACTGCGGAACATTCCAGGCAGAGAAATGACAAATCCATAGAAACAAGCAGGTGACGGACCCCCGAACAAAAAGTTACATAGCGCAGCTTTAAACACCACCGATCAATTTTTGAAAACAAGCAAACCTGTCCGCAAAAAGGCAACTTTAAATTCACCTAACACTCAATGTCAAGGACCTTCTCTGATACATTTTACATTTTATTTTGAAATTTGATGAAGACGCCCTCAGCTTCACGAACCAAGAACAACACAATAGATGGATTTGACACTGTAGACCGGGGGGTGGGCAATTATTTTTTCCATGGGGCCTCATGAGAAACAGAAAATATTGTGGAGGACCGAGCCAAAACGCTTAACTCAATTCTGCGTAATATTAATTGTATTTCTTAATAAAAAGCAGTAAATAGCATTGTTTAGACAAGCTGGTAAGACTGATAAAAGTACATGTTAAGCACTGTACACGGACTAAGCAATGAAAAAGTGAGGCTGCCTTACAAAAAATGTCATTAAAAAACACCTCTAAAATAAAAGCGATGCAGCTTTAGTCCATGCATGAGGTAAAAGTATATAATATGTTTATGTTGTAATTCCAAATGAGCTTCAATGGGTCAGTCACAGTCATTTAAAGAGCCGTATGTGGTCCGGGAGCTGTACAATGCCTAGGTCTGTTGTAGACAGTAAATCAATGGAATCTTGTTTGGCATGTATTCATTGAGCTGTTTAACTAGTACAAACCAGCCAGCAGACAGCGTTCAGATCCTATAGGCTACAACATCATGTCATTATTACGAGCAGAAAAACACTTCGATTGAGAATATCATTTAAGGGTCCATATTATGCTATTTTCTGATCTATGTTATGCTGTTTTCACATCACAAGCATGACCTGGAGTTTTGTTTTGTTTTCATTTAACTCAGGTTTTCTCTCAAACTGAAAACACTAAGGTAATACAAGAAGCGTTCTGCTGCGTTTTTAAAATCCATGCCCCTTCACTAGAATCATTTGGATGATTTCAGCCTTAGAATCGCCAATCCTTACTGAACTAGACAGAAAAAGGAGCTGTTAACTTGAAAACTACCACTACAAGACATCACAAGGTAGAACACAGCATTTGATTAGAGCTTTGATTTAGACAGACGAATAATAATAATAATGGCTTACTCGAACATATGTGAATAAAACAAAACGCAACTCCAGGTCTGTTTTTGAGGAGGTAATAACATTCCGAGTCGTAAAGCTCACGAGAGTCAATTTTGCAGAATATATGACCTTTATTAAGTGCTGGTCAGGATCTATCTATGACTTTTACAGCCAGATGAATCCTGTTCTCCAAAGTTCAACCCTTTTCAATTTTTGTGAAAGTATATGGACTTAACCAGAACTAAACCAGGACTAAACCAGGACTAAACCAGGACTAACCACTTTTCAACCAGTGCATTCACCAAGGATTAAGTACAACTAAACCCAGGTCTGAACCAGGGTCTAAAAATTCTACTAAGCATGGAGGACCTCAGTGGTCTATTTCAAATACAAATGGTGTTTGCTTATTTGTTTGTTTTCCATCTAATTTATCTAATGTCATATGTCTGAACATGCACTATAATGTACTTAATTATACACTGAATATCTTGTAGATGAAATATTGTAAATTATAAGGGTAGGATTAAAATAAGATATGCTTCTTCCTACTCCTTGTTTGAACAGAGCTGGATATCATTAAGAAGTTGCAGCTGCATACATACCTCCATGATACAATACATATTTCAATTCAGTGCACTTCCAATTCAATATAATATATTTAAAATCGATTCGATACGGTTCAATAAAAATGAATGGCTAAATCATGGCTGTGATACTAAACGTTTTTGTTAAACCACTTCTTGTGCAAAGTTCACATGAACCACAAACATTTTAATCATCAAAACGTCCTCTAAACAAGCAACAAAACTGTAGCAAAATAACATAAATATACGAAAAAATACTCTTGGCGATATCAACACAGCAGCCCCTGATATCGATACTGTATCATCACATTAAACGATATTTTTGCACACCCCTATTTTTGAACATTAAATTGTTTTTAGCAATTTTGTTTGTTTGTTTCTTTTTTAAATGTACATGTTCTGAGAGTATGGAAATTATATGCTGTGCCTTTATACCTTAAAAAAAAATAAAAATGCTCAAAAATATCTCTGGCACATCTTCTGCAGAGTAGCCTATTTCTATCAATTTATTTGACACATTAATAATACTATATCTGATCACTGCTTTTTCACAATTTGCAAGCATAAAAAAATACATAGTACTGTTTTAAACCACTTCTTGTGCAAAGTTCGTATGAAACACAAACAGTTTAATCATCAAAACTTCCTCTAAACAAGCAACAAAATCACAACATAAATATACCAAAAAATACCCTTATCGATATCGACACAGCAGCCCACGATATCGATACTGCATCATCACATTAAACAATATTTTTGCACATGCCTATTTTTGAACATTGAATTGTTTTTAGCAATTTAGTTCTCTTTATTTTATTTTATTTGTTTGTTTGTTAAATGTACATGTTCTGAGAGTATGGAAAATGCTCAAAAATAAATTAACTCTAAAATACCATGGCACATCTAACCTGTTTCTATACATTTATTTGACAACATTAATAATACTGTATCTGATCACTGCTTTTTCACAATTATTTGCAATAAGTACTATATACAAGTACAGTATACATAGTACTGTTTTAAACCACTTCTTGTGCAAAGTTCATATGAAACACAAACATTTTAATCATCAACACTTCCTCTAAACAAGCAAGAAAACTGTAGCACTGTAACAAAATCATGACATAAATATACCAAAAAATACTCTTGGCGATATCAACACAGCAGCTCCTGATATCAATACTGCATCATCACGTTAAACAATATTTTTGCACACCCCTATTTTTAAGAATTGAATGTTTTTTTAACAATTTTGTTTCTTTCTTTTTTAAATGTACATATTCTGAAAGTATGGAAACTATATGCTGTGCCTTTATTAAAAAAATGCTCAAAAATATCTCTAAAATACCATGGCACATCTTCTGTAGAGTAGCCTATTTCCATACATTTATTTGACACATTAATAATAATATATCTGATCACTGCTTTTTGACAATTATCTGCAAGCATAAAAAATACATAGTGCTGTTTTAAAACACTTCTTGTGCAAAGTTCATATGAAACACAAACATTTTAATCATCAAAACTTCCTCCAAACAAGCAACAAAACTGTAGCACTGTAACAAAATCATAACATAAATATACCAAAAAATACTCTTGGCGATATCGACACAGCAGCCCCCGATATCGACACTGTATCATCACATTAAACGATATTTTTGCACACCCTTATTTTTGAAAATTTTACCTTTTTAACAATTTTGTTTGTTTTTTTCTTTTTTAAATGTAGATATTTTTTTAATACCTTAAAAAAAGTTCAAAAATATCTCTAAAATACCACGGCACATCTTCTGTACAGCAGCCTATTTCTATACATTTATTTGACAACATTAATAATACTGTATCTGATCACTGCTTTTTCACAATGATTTGCAAGCATAAAAATAATATACACAGTGCTGTTTTAAAATAATCAATAAATGTGAGGAATGAATGGGACATTGCATGACTTTGTGTCCCTCCAGTGCTCGTGTGTCTGTGGTCTGCAGCCTGCCTGATCTGTCCCGCTACAGCTAGCTCCCACCGGCTAGCCTCTCCACCGCTGGGAACACCAATAAAACTCCAACATTCTCATACTTTTACAACCTTGGCAGCCACGGCGACAACCTCTGACACAAACCGGGGAGTCTAGCAAAGTGTCCCCGCGTTGCAAATTTCATGACTAAGCGCTTATTTTTTTTATTGCGTGCGGGCTAGCTAGTTAGCAAAGGGGGCTACTGTCTCCAGCTGTGTGTGTGACAGCAGCGAGGATGTCTAAATGATGCGAGAGAGGATTTGGATGCAGCCACTATATGCAAGCTTAAAATACGGCATTCACCTTTAAAACAACCCCTGAACACGTACCAGATCGTAAATGTAACTGTTAACCTCACCATCTTGTGCGTAAACGTGCGTAAAAACATATAGCGCGCATGGATCATTTTTGTTACCTTTTAGTTTTCGGCGCTGTGGTAGGGCAGATTTTAATCCGATGGCAAAAGGGGATGATGTTTTGCAGGATCTGGCTGGTGCGTGGGCTGCGTGGGTTAAAATGTGTCCGATCCAGCTGCCGTCTGCCCGGGCACAGATCGTCTGGGCTTCCCGCTGTTGCTGCTGCTGCTGCTGCTGCTGCTGCTGCTACTGTCGGAGTGTCCCGTCACCGCGGTACATGAGCTCTCTACGGCCCCGATGCGCTTTGATTAGGACCCCCCCTCCTCTTCTCTCCTCTCTCCTCCCTCCTTCCTACTTTCCTCTGGTCTCCTCTTCTCCTCCCTCCTCTTCCCAAACGTGCTCGGATAGGTGGCGGCGGCGGCGTGCGCGTAAAGATCCGTGTATGTGCATATGAGGAGAGCTGTGAATGAATCGAAACGCGCTTTGGGTATACACGAATGACTCATCCGGCCAGCCAGCCAGCGCGTTTTAAGCAGCTCCTCCCTGCTTTTTCTCAACAGCTGACTACCGTATGAGCCATGTGTTGACCAAGGCGCACACCGCTTGGAGCTACAGCCCTCCTCCCTTTCCCCTTTCTTCTCCCAAACGAAACTAGCAGGTGCTTATAGCGTAACGATCCGTCCCCGTCCCTTTCTGCCGCATTACACAACAGCAGAAACAGTCGCAAATGAAATGGACTTTTTGGCTGCCATGGCGTCTTCCATATAAATTAGACAGGCTTTGATAGGAAGCAGCAGTAGCGCGCTGTGTTCTAGTAAATTAAAATGAACTGAACGCCCATAGGCTTAATGTGATTGCTTTTCCAACATGGTCATTACAAATAAGGTCGTATATAGTAATAGTATGGTGCATAATTTATGATTGGGTAACGAACGACGCTGGGGAGATTTAACATGCTATAGCTCCTTGGGCCATTCCTGTCATCTGTCAGTGGTGGAAGAAGCACTCAGTTTTGTCACTTAAGTAAAAGTACACATACTGGAGCATAAAAGTACTCTACTATATAAATCTAATCTAATCTAAAAATAATAAACTAATATAAATACTATATTAAAGTAAAAGTATCACATGATCTTGAAGTTGGACTGTGTAACTTTTCTGGCAGAGGGTCTGGAAATACTACAGTTCTGCCTTGATTATTCCAGAGTATGAAAATTAACTTGATAATCACAATGGAGACAGGTTAATGGTCAGATCTATGGAGAAGCAAGCCTGCACATGGTAAGAATTCATGTTTTTGAGGTATTTTTTTGATTATAAAACACTTGAATAAAGGAGATAGGTTTAATGCCCTACTGTGGAACATTCCAGGTAAAAAAATAAATGCAAGAAACAGACTCCCCACCTTAGTTACATAGTGCAGTATTAACATATCTGTAAAAGTAAATATTTCACACAGATTATGAGAGCTAATAAAGCTTCAAACAGCTGTAGTGATTTTGATTTGTGCTGAAACAACTGAATCAGTCTTTTATTCCAACTGTTTTTAGTTATTTATTTATTTGTTGCTGCATTTATTTTTATTTTTTTCAAATTATTAATGTGAAACCCCCAGCCTTTACAGCTGGTCTCAAACTATGATAAAAAATACTTTTACTTTTCAGTCCTGTTCAAAAATGTAATGGAGTAGAAGTACAGATACCTGCTCTCAAATGTAGTGAACGTATCCACTTTAAATGTACTTGAGTAAAGTACAGATACCTAAAATAAGCTACTTTTACTACTTTTACTTTGTTACGTTCCACCACTGGATTTGGAATTAGTAAAACTGCTCGAATGGGATAAAATGTGTGTAATAAATTGAAGGGTACAGGCTATACTCTACACACACATCCCAGTAACACTGGGACTAAACAAAACCAGAACTGAACCAGGACTAAACCAGGACAAACAGGACCAAATAAAGTCTACATCTGGACTAAACTCGACTCAAACCAGAAGAAATTTGTGAGCCCATTTTTAAAAAGCTACAGTAATAAAACTGGGCATCTCACTTATAATTTACTGTGTGGTTCCATCTATCAGCATTTCCAACTGCCACTGTGTCCTTGAGCAAGACACTTCACCCACTGCCAGTATAAATGTGTGTTATTGTAGCGTCTGATAGCCCCAGAGCAGTTGTGTCTATATAATTATTATAACCGCTGCAGGAGTTAAGTGTGCCTAAGGAGGAGTAAACAAACAATGACATGTGATAGGACTTTTGGCTAGGCTATAAAACTGGGGGAAAACCTGCAACAAAACCAGGACTGCACTAGGACTAAACCAGGACCAAATAAAGTCTACATCAGGACTAAACTGGACTCAAATTATCTTTATTATGAATGCTATTGGATTAAAATGCTAAAAAAAAGAGCAGATTAAAAATAAAAACTGAACAAAATTATGTTGTAATCTTTCAAATAAGAACTACAAGTGATGTTTCTGCACTGTTTACAGTCCTTGCAACTATACATTTAAAGGTGCACTTCGTAACATTTCTAGTGGAGGGTTTGCCACCTGCTTGTCTCCATGGAAATGTATTGCTTTATCTAGAATATTCCATGGTATAGATTAAACCTATGTATCACAATCTACAGTACAGTTCAGATCTGTGGTAGATAGATATGTTTAAAAGTCATACCATGGAACATTCCAGCCAAGGCAATAACATCTCCATGGAGACAAGAAGGCAGCAGACCCTCCACTTGAAAAGTTGCACAGTGCACCTCTAAAGACGTGTTTAGCACATTTGTGGTGGCAAAAATATCCTCTGATTATCATCATTAACATATTCATATATCCAGATCATAATATTTGCCAAGATCCCTCACTCACTACACTACTCTACACTACACTTCACTACTTGGGGCACAAATGGCAGCCATGTCTCTGCCAGTCAGCCAGAGGCAGACCTGGCTACACTCTCATTATAAACATATTATCCCACCAAATGCAAAGTAAAGCAACTTTAAGTAATCCAAAGGTCCTCAAACTGTCAATTTAGTCTACATTTCTGTCCTCCTTTGGTTTAGACCTTATTTACAACTACTATATATAGTATGTGTAGTCCTTTTTTTAGTCCTGGTTTAGACCTAGAATAGTCTTTTTTTTTTTTTTTTTTTTTTCTTTTAGACTTGGTTAAGCCCTAGTTAAGACCTAGAATAGTTCTTTTTTAGTCCTGGTTAAGCCCTAGTTTAGACCTAGAATAGTCCTTTTAAGTCCTTTTTTAGCCCCAGTTTAAACCTAGAATAGTCCTTTTTATAGACCTGATCTATCCCTAGTTTAGACCTAGAATAATCTTTTTTTTAGATCTGGTTTAGGCCTAGTTTAGATCTAGAATAGTTCTTTTTTTAGTCCTGGTTTAGCCCTACTTTATACCTAGAATAGTCCTTCTTTTAGAGCCAGTTTATCCCTAGTTTAGACCTAGAATTGTCATTTTTTTAGTCCTGGTTTAGCCCAAGTTTAAATCTAGAATAGTCTTTTTTTGTCGTAGTTTAGCCCTATTTAAGACCTAGAATAGTACTTTTTTGGTCCTAGTTTATCCCTAGTTTAGACAGAAAATAGTCATTTTTTTAAACCTTGTTTAGCTGTAGTTTAGACCTAGAATAGTCTGTTTTAAGTCTTAGTTTAGCCCTAGTTTATACCTAGAGTGGTCCTTTTTTAGCCCTGGTTTAGCCCTAGTTTAGATCTAGAATTGTCCTTTTTTAGATCCAGTTTATCCCTAGTTTAGACCTAAAATAGTTCTTTTTTTAGACTATATTTAGCCCTAGTTAAGCTGTATAATTGTCCTTTTTCAGTCCTGGTTTAGCCTAGTTTAGACCTAGAATTGCCCTTGTTTTAGTCCTAATTTAGCTCTAGTTTACACCTAGAATGATCCTTTTTAAGTTCTGGTTTCGATCTGGTGATACTTGGTGGGGAAAAGTTGGCCTCTCCCACATTACAGTGATGAATTATGATAACAGTAAATCTAATACGTGCATGTGTTTAACCTACCTTTCAAGATGCACTGTCTCCCATTTCTTCTTCTTCTTCTTCTTCATAAATAGTCCATAGTTACACTCCTCCTCCTCCTCCTTCTCCTCTTCTGGTCCCGGAGCAGATGGACAGATGCAGGCCGATAATATTGAGAGTGCGCAGAGGCGTAACTGTTTGTATAACCCAGCAGAATCGTATTAAAACCACTGGCTCCTTCCGTAGTGAACCCGGGGTTAATTAGCTGGCTTCCTCGCGTCCAGGGCCACTGAATGGTCATGGCGGTTGTCACGGGCGACCGGGTTCGTCTTATCAGATGTGGGGTTGTTGGGAAGCTGGTCAGAAGCAGAAGTGTTTATGCATAAAACACACAGAGGATGAAATCAACTGAGGACAGACATGGAGGAAGCAGAAAACACAACAAGAAGTGAATAGAAATCAGCAGGTTTATAAAAGATGCATTATGTAACTTTTCAGGTGTTGGTTCTGCTTGTTTTCATGGATATGTGACTGTTTAAGATGGGAGTATGCAGTATGGCATTGAACTTTCTAATCAATAGAGACAAGCAATGGCACTAGGGAAGTTGTAGGTCAGATCTGTGGAGAGGCGAGGTCGTTAACAATAAGAATGGATATCTTTCGAGGTTTTTCTTTCTTTTTTCAGCAAAAATTCTGGTAATAGGCCAAATGTAAGATAGATGAGTGTAAAGCCTTACTGTGGAACATGTCCATGAAGACAAGCAGGTGGCAAACCCTTCTACTTCCACCAGAAAAGTGACATAGACCAGCTTTAACACTCTCATATTACACTATTTTCTGATCTAAACATCTATACTTGGAGTTTTGTTTTGTTTCATTCACACATGTGTAACACACAAATCCTGCATATTTACGCTGTTTTCGTTACGAGGGCTGGGTATCATTAAGAAGTTGCCGATACGACACATACCTCGATACATAGGCCTCGATACGATACATATCTTGATACGGTGCACTTTTGATTCAATACAATATATTTCAAATCAATGCAATATGGTTTAGTAAAATATAAATGCTAAATTATGGCTGTGACACTAAAAGTCTTTGTTAAATCACTTCTTCTGCAAAGTGCATATGAAACACAAACATTTTAATCATAAAAACTGTGAAAATGTCAAATAAAGGTATTTTCTTCATCTAAAGAAGCAACAAAACTCTAGCTGTAACAATATAATTGAGTAAAATATACCAAAAAACACTCTTGGTGATATATCAATACAGCAGCCCACAATATTGATACTATTTCATCACATTAAACAATACGATATATCGATATTTTTGCACATCCCTATTCGTCACTGTGTTTTTAAGCTCAACACACCTTCACTAAAATCGTTTGGATAATTTCAGCCCTGAACTAAAGGTAAAAGGAGCTGTTCACTTGAAAACTACTGTTACATGACATCACAAGGTGGATCAGAGCATTTTGAGCTTTGGGGAGGAAGACAGACTAATAATAAAGGATTAATGAAACATGTGTGAATGAAACAAAACACAACTGGGCATGTTTTTGACGATGAGGTAACAACATTCTAAGATAGTTTAAAGCTCACAAGAGTCAATTTTGTTTAATGTAGGACCTTTAACCTACAAATTAAACTTTCTACAGTGCTTTGCTTAGTTTCAAGACAGGTGTTTGTTGTAAACCTTATTTAATTTAAACCTTATTTTCTTTTCTTCTGAGTTGGGTAACTTATATAATACTAAAATGCTACATAATACTTGATAAAAGCAGGAAGTATTTGTAAATGGAGATATAGAACAATGCATCTAGGCCAAGGATGTTTTAATATAACACATTACACAACAAAGCAGACCAGTCTAATCACAATCAGGTGAAGCCATGCCCTTGGAAATAACTCGCCAAAGAGCTGATTTAGTGATGGAGGTGCTCGAAAAAACAAACCTTATTTAAGAGATGCGGTTACCTAGGCGATGAGGCGGAAGTAGGCCACCGTCAGGACCATTCTCCCCCCAGCCTCCACCTGCACCCGTCTCCAGCAGACCTACACATTATAACAGCATGCGAACCAGGCACACACACACACACACACACACACAAACACACACACACACAAACACACATACACACACAGCCTATATATGGGCATAAGAAATTAGAATTGATAATTGAAGTGTTTCAGTGATGATGTTATATTCTCCGATCGAGGGCAAGAGACTGTTTTTGATTACATTCTTAAAGGTGCACTGTGTAACTTTTTGGGTGGGGGTCCGTCACCTGCTTGTTTCTATGGAGATGTCATTGCTCTGTCTGGAATGTTCCACAGTATGACATTAAACAGCTCTAACTTACTTATTAAATTGCAGGTGGCTCAAAAATACCTAGAAAAACAGGCATTCTGACTGTGAACAGGGTCACCTCTCCATGGATCTGACCTGTAACTTGGTCTAGTTTGGTCTCCATAAAGTCATACTGTGAAACATTCCAGACAAAGCAATAACATCTCCATGGAGAAAAGCATCTGACGAACCCTCCACTAGAAAAGTTACACAATGCAATGTTGTTCCCTCCTCAAAAACAGACTTGGAGTTGTGTTTTGCTTCATTCATACATGTTTGAGTAACCCTGGGTGATTAGGCTGTCTACATCTGAGAATGCTTTGGTCCACCTTGTGATGTCATGAAGGGATAGTTTTCAGGTTTTCAAGTAGCTTTAGTTCAGTAGAGATTGGTAATTCCAGGACTGTAATTATGCAAATGATTCTAGTGAATGTGTATGGAGTTTAAAAACACAGTGGAGCACTCCTGTATTACCACATTACAAGGTGGAACAGAGTGTTTTCTGTTTGAGAGAAGAGCTCAACCTTAATATGCAGGGTTTGTGTGATAAACATGTGTGCATGAAACAAAACACAACTCCAGGTCTGTTTTTGAGGAAACAACATTAGAACAAAGATCAGAAAATTTAAAATAGTTTACTTGTCCTACATTTAATATTATAGGCTTATATACAATGATTTGTAGCAGAAGCAGTGGCTGTAAGCATAACAAAAATGGAAATATAAAAACAGATGAACAAAATATTATTACAATTGGAAGAACAGAATAAATATGGGTGAACAATATGGCATAAAACAGTGAAAGATGATACAATTACTACAGTAAAAGTATTAAACTATAGTAGTATACCTATAGAATTTACTACTACTTCTACTACTACTACTACTACTACTACTACTACCACTTCTATTCAAACTATTACTAAAGCTTCAACCCCAATTTCTATTATTGCTATGCCACTATCACTAATTCTTTCTCCACCTGGGAACCATTGATCTTTTTCCTCCTTTTTCCCTCCTGAGTTCACACATGGAACACATCAACTGGGACTAACTTCAGAACTAATCGTGGACTAAACCAGGATTAAACTGGGTAAAATGGTAAATGGTCACATTTTTATGCTGCGCTTTTCCACCTTTAAGGCACTCAGAGCTCTTTACAACAAGGAACCACTCACACACACACACACACATTCAGGTGGGTTAAGTGTCTTGCCCAAGGACACAACAACAGTATTCATCTCTGGGATCTGGATAAGGTGACAAAAATGAAATAATACATAAGCCTTTGAAACGCCGTTTTTCAAATCACATGTAAACAAACGGACGTGTGGACAGTGAGAAGACCACATAAAGATCCACAGCATGACTTAAACTTACACTTTTCTCTGAAGACAAGTATGAGAGTCCACCAGGCTATGTGACAGGTCAGATCTGTGGAGAGGCGACCCTGCTCGCTGTAAGAATGCATGTTTTTGATTATATATGGCCAGTGTTGGGTACAGTAACGTAAGTACTTTTTTCAGGTAAAAATAGTGTAATGCGCTATTACAGAAAATTTGGTAACAAAATGTAGCTCACTTTTCAATTTCGGCGCTAATTTTCTGTGTACGTGGGTGCAGGGGACACTGATCCCACGGCCCCAGGAAGCAGTGAGGACCAGCGAGAGAAGCTGCAAAGCACGCAGCCTGGGCGTCATGCCACCTTCACCTCAAGACTTTCCTGGCCAACCCAGAGCCGGTCGCGGCGCATCGCCACGGAGGAAGTGCACTTGGCAGCCGTCCCTTGCCTGCCCAGTTTACCTCTTAACGTCCTCTTGAACTCTCTCTTCAAAGTTCTTCTCAGCTTTCCCTTACAGTACATGTCGACTATCAGTTTTGTGCCCGTATTTAGCCTTAGATGGAGTTTACCTCCAAAAACTTACCAAAGTAACAAGTAACATAAAAAGTTACTTTCCATAGAAGGTAACTAAGTAAAGTAAGGGATTACTCTTTAAAGAAGTAACGAGTAATGAGCAAACACTACTTTTTTAAAGTAACTTCCCCGGAATTGTTTATGGCCAATAAAATGTGAGTGAATACATGCAAGATTCATCAGCCATCATCACCATCATCATCATCATCACCATCATCATCATCATCACCATCATCATCATCATCATATCATCATCATCATCATTCATACTGCAGCTTTAAAGGGACAGTATAGAATTTTGGACATAGATGTTTGAAATAAAACTAACCTTGCATTGCATGAATCGTCGCATGTTGAGGGACTATTTTCTCATATATCAGTCCGCCGCTGCCGAGCTTTCTATCAGGAAGTACAACTTACTGCTGCTGCTCAGACAGAAATCCTTCAAATACAAGGTAGGTTTTACTTCTAAAATTATTCTATTGACCCAGACATTCACATGGACAGTCTGGTGTAATAACAGATTTGCTTCGGGTGTTTTGTTTAGTGGGTAAGACTGTTTTTAGTGGACAGTGTCTCCACACTTCTCCAACACTCTGGATCACTAGGAATTTGGGCCCTATATCAAAAATTCCGAACTGTCCCTATAAAAGAGTCCCACATACAAAACACACACAGCACAACGCAAACTAATGAGACTTTAGTCGGGAGTAGTACAATAATAATAGCCACATTTATTTGAGTTACAGGCAAGTTTCCTTTTACACTATTTTATCCTTAATTCTTACACACATGAACAGTTCCAGGGGCACACAGTTAAGATGCTCAGAAGAGAGGGAGCCATAAATAAAGTGGTTTCGATCAAGACATAAAAATATAGGAAGTAAGTCCGAATATGAGTTTCAAATACTGCTCGTCACATTTACTCAGTAGTGGTACTCAAAGTGCACAGTCTATTCTTACAGTATCAGACATCGATTCTTAAACAATAATGCTTTTTCACACATTCAACAACAAACAAGGCAAACCTATCAAAGGCACAGGACTCACGGCAATATTCAGCGTCTGAAAAAGTCATTTGTACATTTGGGATTTTCCTTCACGTGTACGTTTTTTTCTGTTTTTTTATAGAGTTAGAATGACCCTCCAATGGCACTGTACAGACAGGAAGTGGAAACATGACTTCCTCTGGGGAACTAAATAGAGGAAGCAATCCAGTTTTATTTATGGTTCTGTTAAAATAACTGACAGGGTAGTGTTAGTTTAGAGCTGTCTCGACTTGGATTAGTGGTCAATCATTGGGACTAGAGTGAAAACAAAAAGTTGGATTTTGTGTGCATGTTTACATATTTACAGGTCATAAACATTTCCTCAACTCAGAATCTTTGACACTGTTGACACGGTACAATTAAAATTTCAATTGCATTATCTAAAAAGCTAGGTTCAAAATTTCAATGTGCACATTAGCATGCTAATTGTTGTTAGTTTTACCGTGACACTGGTCTCTGAAGTTGTGAAAAACTCTTATAAACCCATCATGGTGAATAATTAGGGTGCTCTGAATGTGTAAAGTAAGTGAGGAATAACTTTGGACCATCACAAAGTTCTGTTTTTCACGTTTTTTAAGACAGAGAAAATCATACTCAAAGCCTTGAATTGATCTTGGTTACATCATAAGGAAAAATGATGCTAATGCTGCATTCTATTGAATGTGGGTAGTCGATAAATCCGAGTTAGTTCTCTCAACATATGTTGTAAATGCGGTTCCATTGCAACAGTTGGGGAAAATATGGATGTCCGAAAAAGTTTAATGTATTGTTACCTCCTGCTAATAAATAGAGTCCATTAGCTAACGTTAGCTGTTGGCGACTCACTTACAGCAGTTTGAATTTTACATGTTCAGAAAAAAACTTGTGTCTACTATCAAATGATGTGAAAGAAAGTGTAAATGACACTACAGAGTTTTAGAGGACACTTTCTCTACACATATTAGAGATGCGTGGATAAGCTATTTTTTCTTCCGCAACAGCATCACAAAACTCATCATCTATCCGCTATCCTTTTTGCAACCACAGTTTTTGACCAATTTTCAAAATCGCACCAGCCCGCTGTCAGCCGATTGATCACAGAGTTTTCTATTCAAGTAGCCACCCACCCAAATTGAATTAAAATATTCACATCATCCGCCTGACCATCTGCGCATCACTAACACATACAACCTAACACAGGGGTCTCCAACCTTTTTCCTCTGGCTACCTCCAAACATACCAGAGAGCTACTCATTTTGGCGGTTGCATAAAATTGAAAACATAAAAGCATTATTGCAAGCTTTAGAGGGGGCACAGTTAGATGCTTATTAAAAAATGAACCATTATCCATTTATTAGTGCACAAGTTAGGAATCAAAATGACACATTTACAGTGGAAATAAATCTGATTTTAATTAAGATATTACATGTAATTTAGAAATCCCTTGGTGAGCTACTTGGAAGGGGGTGGAGAGTTTCTGGTAACTCCCGAGCTAAAGGATGGAGATCCCTGACTTAACACATCAAAATGACAAAAAGACAATTCTCTCGATTTACCGTGTGTCATAAGTTTTGCTGTGACCTAAATCCTACCAACTCGTTTCCACCGAACTAGCCTGAGTTTGTGTTTCAAAATCCCAAGTTGATTGGCCGTTCCATTGCACTTTCTCGAGGTGAAGGTCAGTTTTCCCAGTTCACGAGCACAATAGTACGGAAGCCGAGAAGGGTCACAACAAACGCCAACGCTGTTACAAATACAAATACGGCAACACAACAAAAAGCCACAACACACCAAAAAAAGCCACAACGGAAATGACCGCGGGACTCTATTTTAATGCAAACGCCACAACAAATACAAACATCACAACACAAACGCAAACGCCGCAATGCATTAAAAGCCACAACACATTAAAAAGCCACAACGCAAGTGACCGCGGGACTCTATTTTCTGACGGACCGATCAAGCGGCAAGTGAAAAAGAAGAACTACAACGTGAAAAGTAAAGGAGAAGTTGGAAACGTAAGTAATTTACTGTTTTATCATTATTTGTTTCACGTTGTAGTTCTTCTTCTTCACTTGCCGCTTGATCGGTCCGTCAGAAAATAGAGTCCCGCGGTCACTTCTGTTGTGGCTTTTTGATGTGTTGTGGCTTTTTAATGTGTTGCGGCATTTGTATTTGTTGTGGCATTTGCATTAAAATAGAGTCTTGCAGTCATTTCCGTTGTGACTTTTTTTTTGGTGTGTTGTGGATTTTTTGGTGTGTTGTCTCGGCTTCCGTTCAATAGAATGCAGCATAACACCTGTTTTTCTGTCACCAAATTTCACCGTTTTCAGAATACAAGAGTTAATATCTTCAAATCAGCTCTGGATAACTGGATTACTTCCTCATATTAGCGTGTGTAAAGTGAAGTCATTTGTGGCACATTTTTCTCCTTCATATGATCCTGTGGTCCATGTGCCCGATCTCATGTGTAAAAGGAAGACTTCTAAAAAACTACAGCAAGACTTTGTTCAGGTGAAAACGGACACGAACCAAACCTGTCTCTACCACGCCAGGTTCAGTCCCCAGTAGTGCTAGCATGTTAGCCCGTTAGCCTGTTAGCCTGTTAGCCACGACGCCACTGTTAAGTCCAAGAAAATAGATTTACAAGTAATAAACGCCTCTGCTATAGAACTATTGTAACATTTACACCTCAGTACATGCGAATACTTACAACGTCCCTTCATTTCCTCACAGGGTTAAAATGCCCCAAAAACAATGGTACGACTTTACAACAGCTACACTTTAATCAGCCTGAAAACATGAACGAAGACGTAAAGGTGCACTGTGTAACTTTTCTGGTGGAGGGTCTATCAAACGCTTTTCTCCATGGAGACGTTATTGCGTTGTTTGGAATGTTTCACAGTGTGGTATTAAAACTTTCTATCTTCATGGAGACCAAACCAGACCAAGTTACAGGTCAGATCTGCAGAGAGGCGACCCCGCTCACAGTCAGAATGCCTGTTTTTCTACGTACTAGTATTTTTCTGAGCTATAAACCAGCTGTAACTTAATAAATGTAACATAGAGCTTCTTCATACTGTGGAACATTCCAGGCAGAGCAATGACATCTCCATAGAAACAAGCAGGTAATGGACCCTCCACCAGAAATGTTACACAATGCACCTTTAACTCATAATGAACAAATAGTTAAATTCAGGCGTAGTAACTATTTAATTGAGGAGTTACGAAATTAAAAGTCTATATTAAAAGTGCACTATGTAACTTTTCCTTTTTGAGGAGGGTCCACCACCTGCTTGTCTCCATGGTGATTAGGGCTGAAAGATGAATCGCAATTGAATCAAAATCGCAATTGAATCAAAATCGCAATTGAATCAAAATCACAATTGAATCAACATCGCAATTGAATCAAATTCGCAATTGAATCAAAATCGCAACTGAATCAAATTCGCAATTGAATCAAAATCGCAATTGAATCAAAATCGCAATTGAATCAAAATTGCAATTGAATCAAAATCGCAATTGAATCAAAATCGCAATTGAATCAAAATTCGCAATTGAATCAAAATCGCAACTGAATCAACATCGCAATTGAATCAAAATCGCATGGTTATAATTTGGCTGGAATTTTACCATAATTTCCAAATTGTTCAAGAGGACGTTATTGGATTGCCTGGAATGTTCCACAGTATGCCATTAAACAGATTACCATGAAAACAAGCAGATGACGCTACCAACCCAAATTACTGGTGAGATCTGCGGTTCAAGATCTTTTAGAGTAATAAAATATCTGTAATTGATCAAATAGAATATAGATAAGTTTGAACTTGCCATGGAAAGCAAAAATATCTCCATGGAAACCAACCGGTAGCACATCCAAACAAGAAAAGTTACATAGTGCATCTTTAAGGAGTTACTAAACATGAATCATTGTTAATAAACCTTTTGTACATTATGAATTAAGTCTTAGTTCATGTTTTATTACGGTTAATTAAAAAGCAGTGAGTATAAAGTGTCACCAAAACTAGTAAGAAACAGCCAAAGTATTGAAATGACAACAGTGCATCATATTATCGTCATGCCAACGTATGATACAAACTATTCAAAACAATAATGTAGTAATATTAAAAACATATTAGCAGCAACGCATGGGCTTAGTCTGTGACAAAAACATGGAAACCAGGAAGCCACCGGTGCCTCAGGTTCAAATAAAGATACACAGAGATACAGTGAGCCTTCAGTGCAAATACAACAGCGTCAGACCAGGGTTCAGCTTACAGGTCATGGAAGAAAAATATACTTGGAAAACACAAATGTTACTTAGAATTCCATGTATTTTGGATCTATTAATTTGGTAATTTGTAACTACATCATGCGTCAGAAGTAATTACGGCACTCTTTGATTTAAGAAGATCTGAAGAGACGTTTTTAGTTTTCCGTGGAAGTAGTTTGCCGAGATTTAAGATATTTAATTTGATTGATTGAAAGTAGGGATGCACCAATCCAGCTTTGTCAGATCTTTTACCAATATCGATACTGTCTTTTTAGTAATATAGTACTTGCCGATACCAGATAGTGCAGGGAAAGAAAATGGCACTTAATTCCTTAAAACGTAGTTAACTTATTACACAAGAAATCCAATTATGTTACGTAACTGTTCTTTTATCCTTCACAGAAATGACAGAATTGCTTCATATGAATAAAAGTTCAAATATTATGTTAGTTTTGAGATGTTTTAGGTCAAAATCATCCAGTAAATAGTCGTATTGCCTCCAATTAAAGGCCGAATCAGGATATCGACTCATATTATGAATACCCGATCTGGCAAATTTTTCAGTATTGTTGCTGATATTCGATACAAGTTTTGGTATTGGTGCATCCCTACATTTTTTTTTTTTTTTAAAGTAAGAAGTCATAAGTCATAAGTCATTTCTTCCACTTATCCGGGGCCGGGTCCGCGGGGGCAGCAGTCTAAGCAGGGACTCCCAGACTTCCTCCACCCCAGACACGTCCTCCAGTTCCTCCGGGGGGACCCTGAGGCGTTCCCAGGCCAGCCCAGAGACATAGTCCCTCCAGTGTGTCCTGGGTCTTCCCTGGGGCCTCTTCCCGGTGTGACATGCCTGGAACACCTCCCAAGGGAAGCTCCCAGGAGGCATTCGGAATAGTTGCCTGAGCCACCTCAACTGGCTCCTCTCGACATGGAGGAGCAGCGGCTCTACTCCGAGCTCCTCCCGTGTGACTGAGCTCCTCACCCTATCTCTAAGGGAGCACCCAGCCACCCTGCGGAGAAAACTCATTTTGTCTGCTTGTATCCGCAAGCTCGTCCTTTCAATCATTACCCAGAACTTATGACCACAGGTTTAAATAAAAAATAATAAATAATGAATAATAATGAATTAATAATTTTATTTCGTCCATTTTAAAGGTGCACTATGTAATTTTCGGATGGCATGTTTACTTACTCTCCACGAAGACGTCATTGCTTTGTCTGAAATGTTCCGCAGTACGGCATTGATCTAATTTATCGCCATGAAAACACCACAAGTTACAGGTCAGATCTGTAGAGAGGCAGCCCCGTCTCATTAATAACACATTACAATTTAAACCACCTGAAATTGAGCAGGTGCAAGATAGATACTTTTTTAATGCCATACTGTGAAACATTCCAGGCAAAGCTATAACTTCCCACTCCCAACAAGAAAAGTTACACAGTGCACCTATTGTTTATCACTGGATAGAAGAACTAAGTCAAAATGCCAACTACTCTACCAAAGTGAATGTGATATTTAAAGTTTTCATGTATTTCTGTTCCATAACCATTAAACTGGACCAGGTCTGACTCATATGTTCCTCTTTACTCAAACATGGAAGCTTTAGGCTAAAATGCAGTGGTAACTTTGAACCTTGGCACCACCATACTGACCACATGACCAGCACTAACCTTAAGAAAACCATATCAAATGAATATGATCAAAACTATAACTAGCCTTCTGTGCAACAATACTTCAAGTAAAATAAAATTCCTGCAAAACAGTTAGTGCTTCGTAACATATCCTGTGACAACAACATTGAATTCAGTGCATATGACAGGTCTGCATGGTTTTACACTTACTGCTTGGTTTGGTGGGTGAGAATCTGTGGTGAATATTTATCATAGTCAAGTGGCAGATTGTGTGGAAAAAAAGTAGAGAAGAAAAGTACAAAAATACAAGAAGTAGCAGTCAGTTTTACAACAGAATATCTATGTATATACAGAACTACTTTTTAAACCTTCATTTAATAAAATAAAGGTGTTGTCATCCATAGAGTCAGGCTCCAGTCAAATGAAGCTCACCAGGCAAGCAGTTACAGGAGCAAATTGGAGTCAGTTCAATTTTAGGAATAAGAATTTACATGTTAACAGACAAAATAGCAAAATAAAACACCAGGATCATGTAGAGCGGGTTAATATAAACATTTTAAGACTACCGTATTGTTCAGACTATAAGTCATACTATTTTTTCATGGTTTGGGTGTTTCCTGTGACTTATACTATATGCTTATGTATTCAAATTTTCACACTGAAGCGGCGATAAACTCTAGTCTTGTGTGTGTCAGTATCTGCTACTCCTATTCCTCCTGTACCATTGTCACTTGGTTCTACTGCGCATGTCTCCTGCAGAAAGAGCCTCTGTACCTGTCTGTACCATGTCAGTCGATCGCACCATTACTTCTGTAAATTTAAACAAACTTATAAAGACGACTGAGGAGACTGAACACAAATGCCCTAAAAAAAAAATCATATTCTGCAGATTACAAACTGCGAGTAGTGAAATCTGCAGCAGAAAATGGTAATCAAGCAGCAGAAAGAAAGCTTGGAGTGCGCGAGAAACTTGTGTCACCAGGAGGGTGCGCAACGTAACTTTCCTAGATCAACAAATTCTAACTAGAACTGATGCTGAATCTGACGACAGCTACACAGAAGAGGAAGTGGCACTCTGTTTACCTCCAGAGGTTGTGAAGTTGCTCAGAAGTGACACCGAGGATGAAGAATTCAGTTTTTAGATTTAGTGATTTTGTGATTCATTACAAATTTTTTGGTTGGTGTAACTTATACTCCGGAGCGACTTATAGTCCGGAAAATACGGTAAAATGGCAAGACTCACTGCAGCGGTTACAGAGAGGGGTGACAGTTTTTCAGTGTAAAGTCAATTGGTGCCATAGTCGATGGAGCCAGAAGCACATCCATGTTCACTATTTCCTGTTTGGAACTCGACGGCTGGTGGTTTAGCTATGTTCATTTACAGTCTATGGTAACAGCTAAAACGTTTTGGCCCTTGTTGACATTATGGTTGCAGTAACAGTTATCGAATCATCTCTACCACATCTACAGTCCATGTCCAACCAAGAAGTCGAATGATAAACTTCACCAAAATAAAATAAAAAAAAATAAAAATACTAGGCAAGATTTGCAGTAGTAGTAGTATCTTCTCTAATATAATGTGTTAGAAATAGTGAAATTAATGAGTAGTCTAACCTGTCATATGCACTTTAAGGGACATACAAGTACACAAAAAGTAGTATTTACAAGGTTCGGTGGGCCTCTACTCACCCAATCACCAATCACCAATCCTTCTCCTCGGTTAGAAATAGCACCGTCCAAATAAAATCCAGCAGTCCCAATTATTTATCCCCGTACAGTCCGTAAACCAAGTCTCTTAAAGGGGCGTGTCGTAGACCTTTTCCGTGGAGCCCTCTTCGGTGTCGTCTTCGGATTGTGACATTTTGTGGGTGAGTTTTTCCGACGTGGAGGAAGAGGAGGGGAGTTTGGCGTCATCGCAGAACTTGGTTTTACCGCTGTCCTGAACAAACTCCTGGATCTCCACGGGCAACCGCCGAAACTTGTCCTGGTATTCTTGATCCAGATCACTCTGCAGCTGAAAGAGAGAGAGAGGGGGGACATTTTATAATAATAATAATAATAATAATGATAATTAGGGGTGTCAAATTATTGCGTTAATTGCGATTAATTAATTACAGTCATATTTAGCGCGTTATGTTTTTTAATCGCGTTAATCTCATTTTTAATCTCTAACTTTACTGTTTCTGTATGTGAGTTGCTTTATTATAAAATCTGTTTTTATGTGTTGTTGGGACAACAACACACACACACACACACAAAAACACATTTATAATTTTTTTTTATTTCGGTAATTCCACTCATTGCTGGAAACCCACACAAAACGCGCGCAGTAAGAGCGATGTAAACGTTCACGTTGGTGGCGTCAGTCGCACAATGGACGAGGTGGAAGAGCCAGTAGAACAGAGCAGCAGTGCACAGGTAAAAACACATTCGTGTCTTGGAAATTCTTCTCCCGACGTGAAATATAAAAGAAAATAACAAATATAAAATCGCCTACAACTTAAATGTCACTGGTGAAAAACAACCTGCATAGGCTCATGATGTCTGCACTACTGTCCTATAGTGACCTGCCACATGAGAGGGACACGCACACACACACACAAACACACAAAACACACACACAAATACACACAAACACAAATACACACAAACACACACAAACACACACACACACACACACACAAACACAACACACACACAAACACACAAACACACACAACACACACACAAACACACACCTTCATCATCGTCATTAACCTGAGAAACGCGCGGACCACGTTTCCTTCCGTAGACACTGCGCGGACACCGACGTGCTCCCGTCCCGTGTGATCGTGCCGCGGCGTAAACCGCGCTTCCTCCTGTGACACCTCTAAACCAGAACTAAAACCAGACTAAAACCAGACTAAAACCAGGACTAATCCAGTCCAGGACTAAACCAGGTCTAAACCAGGACTAAAACCAGTGATCTCATATATATAAAGCATTTCTCTATCAATAATATTTTTAATATGGTTAAGGAAAGACTGGACTTTTTATTGTCTTTAAGTCGACAAAAGTTATTATGTTCAGATTTCCTCGTCTTTGCTACTTTACAGCAAACAGTTTCTTATTCATGGAGACTTGGGCTCAACAGCCAATTTGGAGAGATTTGTTAAACAATAAATGACTTTATAAAGTCACTTTTTTGGTTCTATATCAGTCTTTTGATCTGCCACAATAATGTAATAATGAATTTAAATGAAAATACCTCAAATTGAAGGCTTTTCTCAGCAATTTTTAGGTGAGATTAAAATGAGATTAATTAGATTAATTAATTACAGATCATAATTAATTAATCTCTCAATTTTTTTTATCGCATGACAGCACTAATGATAATAATACATAACACTTGTGTAGTGCTTTAGAAGTAGAGATTTGGGCTGTCGCGGTTAGGGAATTTCTCCTGCGGTGCTGCGGGGATACCAACCCCCCATCCCCATCCAGTTACAATATTTCCAGTGGTACTGAAAACTCTCTCCGATGATGCACTTGTTGCGTAGATGGGGAGAAGTAACATTTGGCTTTGGAACAAGTGCCGCTGCCATCTCTCCAGCTCACTGTGACAGGTCGGGTCAGAGTCTTGCACTAGGTCGGGTACCCGCGGACTTAAGAGAGACAGAACCCCGAGCCCGTGGAGCAGGGTGTCCACAAAGAGCAATCGGGCGATGACTAGGTTTACCTCCGTGGGACGTCGAGCTCTATGCCTATCCTTTCGCCTGCGGTCACCTGACGGTCTACACGGACACACCTCCGAGCCCACCCCGACAGTGAGTCCTGGTTCAGTTTTGGTTTAGTCCTGGTTCAGTCCATGCCATGTGCTCCGCAAAAGTGTGGCATCTTGTTCAGTGTTTTTTCTGCTCAGTAAATAATGCCAGTGAAGTGATGTCAGACAAGTCGTGTCTGTGAATTCGTACTGAAGAATGCATAACTGTTTCATTTCATTTCGTGATTGTAATTATTGAAATTGTAACTTTTCAATTTGTAGGCCTATTCTGATGGATGCTTCAGTTAGAATGCTTTTAATTTGTGTGTGAATTATCATGGGCACGGGCAGGCAACGGGTGGAATGTGAACGGTCCTGGCGGTTACGGGTCTCCAAATGGTCTCCTGCAGTGGACCTGTGCAGGACACCGGGTTGGGTCACGCGATTCATTTTTGCGGTTACTGCGACAGCCCTAGTAGAGATGAACAAAGGTAAACAAAAGAAATAAGAAAGTTATCCCAAAACTACTCAACTACTGGAGACAGAGGGCTTCATTCATGAATTGTTTCTTAAAAAATGTTCGGAACTTGCACTTTAAGAAGATGCTGAAAGAACTCTGCCCCAGATTCACAAAGTGTTCGTACGCATCCAAATTCCTTCTTAAGCGTCAGTTGTGCCGAATTCACCAACACCCAGCTATGAACACTTCCACGCTCACTTACAATTTACTCAGAAAATGAATATGTATTTGGTTAGAAACATCCTCTGAACTGCCATACGTGGCCAGTACGGGTTTAGCATTATGACGGGTGAAAGCACGACAGAGAACGAGGAAGTAAGATGGGGCATGTGTACAGGCTACAGCTGTTTTAATGCCATCAACATTCTCTGGAGGTGTGATACTAAGACTATGTTTACACTGAAACTAATCACCATTTCACCATATCAGAAAGGATTTGCATTCAGGCACGTCATTTCTGTGTCTGCAAGTCTTCCTTATCCGCACAGCTTTGAGCATATTTTTTTTACGTCTAAACTTAAAACCGCATGGCTAATTTGCATAAACTGTTGCATAAACTCGCTGTTGTTCACTGATGTGGTTCAGCTTCTGTCGGACTAAAGGACACGACTCAGTGGAATATGAGTGTTCTTTCTGTGACAGAGGGGTGTTCTGCTGATGGTGAGTCTGTTCTGTGCTTCTATCACGTTGGAGATGATTCATGTGAAACTTTTCAGAGATTATAACTGTAGGCACTACTCAAGCTGAAGCTCTGTTACTCAAGTTAGACTTTAAAGAACCCATATGACGCTATTTTCTGATCTATGTTATAATGTAGTTTCCTCATCACAAACAGACCTGGAGTTGTGTTTTGTTTCATTTACACATTTCACGCAAACCTGCAGATTTAGGCTGAGTTCTTCTCTCAGAAAAGACTCTGTTCCACCTGTATCTCTGTAAAACTTCGCTGGAGTCATTTGGATAATTTCACTTTTGGCATTGCCAATCTATCCATCTCTGTGACCTGGCCCCGGATAAAGTGGAAGAAAATGGATGAATGGATGGAATTGCCAATCTCTACTGAACTAAAGTTAAAATGTTGCTGTCAAGAGAGATGTACATCTTAACATCCTGTATTGTATAGTATGAATGTTGTCTTTGTGTTGTGTTTGTCTTTTGTTCTGTTTTGATTTGTTTTTTTCTTTCTTTTCTGTAAACACTATTTTTATAATAATAATAATAATAATACATAACACTTGTATAGTGCTTTTCAAGATACCCAAAGACGCTTTACATGAGAAGACAAACAACGGCAAACAAGAGAAAAAGACAGTTAACGAAAGTTTTTGTTTTTTTTAAGAGATGGGTTTTGGGGGTCATGGGGAGTGTGGATGAGTCTCTGATGTGTTTGGGCAGGGAGTTCCAGAGGGTGAGGGCAGCAGCGGAGAAGGCCCGGCCCCCCCAGGTCTTATGTTTAGTCCTGGTGGGGGGAGACAGGAGGTTGGCATCAGCTGATCGGAGGGCACGGGCGGGGGTGTGGTGGTGGAGGAGCTCAGGAGGTAGGTGGGGGCCAGGTTGTGGAGATGTGGAGATCTCTGAGGACAGGGGTGATGTGTTCACAGGAGGAGGTGTGGGTGAGGAGGCGGGCAGCAGAGTTCTGTATGTACTGGAGTCTGTTGAGGAGTTTGGAGGGTGAACCGTAGACCAGGCTATTGCAGCAGTCGAGGCGGGAGGAGACAAAAGCGTGGATGAGGGTTTCAGCGGACCGAGGGGAGAGGGATGGGCGGTGACGAGCAATGTTCCAGAGGTGATAGAAGGCGGTTTTGGTGATGTATTTGACGTGGTGTTCAAAGGAAAGGGTCTGGTCAAAGAGGTTGCCGAGGTTACATTTTTGTTAATGTATTTAGGATCCCCTCACACACGAGATGCTACATCTCAAGGGGCTTCGCTTATAAATAAATAAACTTGAAAATTACTGTTTCATGACATCACAAGGTGGAACAGAGCATTTTGAGCTTGATGTAAAGATGTAAGATGTAAACAAACTAATAATAAAGGTTCTCAAACATGTGTGAATGAAACAAAACACAACTCCAGGTCTGTTTTTGAGGAGGAAACAACATCTAACATGGCTCCTTCGTTCTGGTAGGTTTTTGTTAGTCATTAGCCTTTTGTTTTGACCTGCTGGTACCTTCTGTCCTGTTCTCGCTTTTCTGTTGGGTTTAGGTTGTTGTTGTTTTTTTCTTTAGTTACAGGAGCTGGCACCGGTTCCTACGGCCCTGTATAGAGTCGGGCCACTGTCGGACCCTTTTGTTCTGTTTGGCCGGCTCATCAGGTCCACCTTTCTGTTGTTACTTTTCTTGGTTCTTTTTGGACACGGGTTAAGGGTTTCTTTTGGGGTTTCAAGACATCTACCAGGAAAAAAAAAACCCCAAAAAAAACTCTAATCTTTAATTTGGTTTCTCTGTCCTTTTTAAATAAGTTGGGACTCATCTTTTTGGATCGTAACAGCTCACAAGAATCAATTTAACGTAATACGGGACCTTTAATCTCCTCTAATAAGAAAATACACAAACTCTACAGAAGAAAATTCTCAAATTCCATTTTAGGTGCAACGTTTTCTATTACGCAAAAAAAGCCAATAGTTGAATAAATTACTCGCTGGTCCCTCGTCAATATTGTCTCTGTACAGAAGGAGATTAACTGGGATGACATTGCTTAGCCCTAACAACCCGTATCCATGGTAACAGTGATGCAGCCTCATCTGAGTGACAAATAAGATTATTACATTTGTGTATGAAAGCACTAAACCCCTGTCCAATCAGGTTAGCAGCTAATCAGATCATAATGACTCGTACTAGTGGGGACTTCTTGTTAGGTCATTTGGTATTAATTATTGACATTATTGATTAGCATCTGTTACAAGGGAGAGAAAGAGAGAGTTTGGCCCCTCCCTTTTGCTGAAGATTGGAAATAAGACGCTGTTTTTCTCCCAGGCATACGCGCCCTAAATGATTACACATGACAAGAATGTATTAAATCCATTTTGAGCCAATAATTGCAGTAATGCCGAGTTTTGTGTTTAACTACTCTGTCAGTTCCCCAGAGAGCGCTGTAATTAAAGAAAACTGCTAAGAAGAAAAGTGCTTCATAACATCAGCAACGACCTGAGTTCAAATCAACCTGAGGCCAACGTTTGGGTAAGATGCTAAAGATGCACTCTGGAACTTTTCTGATGGAGGATTCGCCACCTGCTTGTGTCCATGGAGATGTTATTACTTTGCCTCGAATGTTCTGCAGTGTTGCATGCATGGAGACAAGAAGGTGGAGCTACCAGGTCAAGTTACAGGTCAGATCTGCGGAGAGGCGAGTCCGTACAGTAAGAATTCTGCGATAAAACACCAGCAGTAGACATGTAATTACTTTGTCTGGAATGTTCCACAGTAGGGATGGGCATGATTAGTCGATTAATCGATAATTGATCATTAAGAATTTCATCGATTACGTTCATTTTAATCGACAAACCGAATGTAGGTTGCTGTGTGTAGTGTCTCTGCACTCAGAAGGAGCGAGACACAAACAGTCGGTCAGTCTGCAACGTGCCGAAGTGCAAATGTGTATTTAACGTTGACTTGTACAAGAAATGCCACACTTTCCGTTGCAGTCGGGACAAGTGTGAGGCCATGTGCACAGTGCACAAAGCAGCACATATGTTTCGGTGTCCAGTGGGAAAAAGCTCAACAGGACACCGAAAACATGAAAAAGGTTTGTCAGGTGAGAGTCGCTCAATGTCGATGACGAGGCCCCACCTCCCTCCCCCCGTACCAGTCCTGGTTTTGACAAACGCAAATATGTTTACACTAACCTGTATTCCACTGAGTCGTGCCGCATCAGCGCACAAGAGTGTTTTTTTTTTCTTCGCTTTGTTTATGCAAATGAGCCATGTGGTTTTAAGTTTTGTTTCTGTGAGACTTGCACAAAACTGCATTAAACACATTATAATGTCAAACGGGCTGATGTGGCTCTAGAGTGGTTAGGGTTTATATGTCGTAAAGTTGAGTTTATTTATGCAGATTAGTAGTGCAGATAGTAATAATAATGATGAAAATGTTAATATAAAAACGTTAATGATTAATCGATAATAGATCGTTAATTCTCTCGACGATCGATTAAGAAAATTTTATCGAATGCTAATCCCTACTCCACAGTATGGCATTAAACGAACTACGTGGAGACAAAAATGCTACCAGGAAAAAAAGTTATAGGTCAGATCTGTGGAGAGGCGAGCCCACAATTGTGCAATAAAACACCTGCAATAGAGATGTTCTTGAGCTTAAATTGTTACTGTGCAATGTTTAACTTTTCTCGTGGATGTCTGCCACATGCCCTTATCCATGGAGCTGCTTTTGCTTTGTCTAGAATATTCCACAGGTTAAACTAATATCTTGTGTTTATTTTATTATGCATCCTTTATTCTGAACACCCTGAAAAACATGCATTCTTACTGTGAGTGGGCTTGCCTCTACACAGATCTGATCAGTGATCACTTGCCTCTACAGAGACAGATAAGCTGCCGTACTGTGGAACTTTCGACAGTATTATGGTGATACTACTGGGTCAAGTTACAGGTCAGGGGCCTCGTTTATAAAGCTCACTTAGGCACAAATCCTTGCGGAGACGCTCTTAAGGCCAACCACGGGATTTATGAAGCTCGTCCTAAGCACCGCTCTTTTCTTATCTCTACGGCAGCTCGGACCTGCTCTAAGCTCTACACAAAGTCTGGAGGCACGGAGAAAAAGCCACACTCGTGGAGAGAAGCAGAAGTGAAGAGAGTTTGAAAACGTGTTTAATCAGAAAATCATTAGAATATCCACGTGGATAAAATAATTACAACCCCAATTCCAATGAAGTTAGGATGCTCTGTAAAACTTTAAAAAATACAGAATACCATGATTTGCAAATCCTTTTCAACCTATACTGAACTGAATAAACTACAAAGACTTGATATTTAATGTTCAAACTGATAAACTTTATTGTTTTTATGCAAATATTCACAAATTTTCAATTTGATGCCTGCAACACGTTCCAATAAAGCTGGGACAGGGGCAACAAAAGAATGGGAAAGTTGAGGAATGCTTAAAATCCACCTGTTTGGAACATTCCACAGGTGAACAGGTTGATTGGAAACAGGTGAGTGTCATGATTGGGTGTAAAAGGAGTTTCCCCGAAGGACTCAGTCATTCACCAGCGAGGATGGGGCGAGGTTCACCACTTTGTGAACAACTGTGTGAGAAAATAGTCCAACAGTTTAAGAACAACATTTCTCAACGTACAATTGCAAGGAATTTAGGGATTTCATCATCTACGGTCCATAATATCATCAAAGATTCCGAGAATCTGGAGAAATCTCTGCACGTAGGAACATTGGAACGTGTTGCAGACATCAAATTGAAAATGAGTGAATATTTGCATAAAAACAATAGGCGAGTTTCAGCTGACGTCATTGTTATTAAAAGCCCTCGTTGCATGCTGGGAAATATTTTGGTCGGAGGCAAGAAACAGGATAGCGATCAAACACAGTGCGTAACCTCACGTATTTATCCCCGATAATGGTAAATTCCTGCTGCATTATCGGATGCACAAATAGAAGCACGGAAGAAGGAAAATGTCTTTTTTCATATTCTGAGTGAAAAGAACCACTAACGGTGAATTAAACGACTTTCAAACATTCGCAGAGCAAACGTAGAAGATCCTAACAAACCGTGGACTCCAACAAGTTCAACAACACATCGAGACTCTTGGAGGTTTTCATCTTTTCTGCTGTGAATGGCCCAGGAGTTTCCACCAAGTCATTGTGGATATCACCCAAGTGAATATTTGTCCAGGTAGTTGGTGATTCTGACCAGAAATTTGGTTTGGTCCACCTTTTGTCGGGGTTGAAAAGGGTGATTCGTCCATCGATGCTTATGACCAATTTCTGGTCAAATGGTCTTGGGTCCTCTGCCGTTAGAGTGGATAAATAACCGGGATCAATACCCTTTACGTTCTTTCTCGCTCCGTCCGTCATTAGTGTTTCTTGCCGCTGAACAAAATAATTCCCAGCATGCAACGCGCGCTTTTGTCAACAATGAAACTCACCTATAAAGTTGATCAGTTTGAACATTAAATATCATGTCTTTGTAGTTTATTCAGTTCAATATAGGTTGAAAAGGATTTGCACATCATTGTATTCTGTTTTTTTTTTTTTTTTTTTTGAGTTTTACACAGCATCCCAACTTCACTGGAATTGGGGTTGTACATTAGATTTGTGCATTTCAGCAGAGCACCAGAGAGGCCTGAGTCTGCGCACGACACGAAGCCTACTGGCCCAACCTGACCTGAACTCAAAATATTCCCTACATTTTTGTGGAAAGGGCTCTCCCTGTGTCTGTCCTGACCCAGGCCCACGCACTCAGAGGTGAGCAGAGTTTGGATGTTTCCTGTGGACTTTTATTGGCAGAATAACAGTGCCTGATCTGTATCTGATGTGTTACATGCCAAATCTGTGTTCTACCTGCTGAAGCATTCGTCTCCGCTGATCCTCGTATTTCTCCCTCTCTCCTTTCGCTCTGAATCTGAATCTGAATCTCTCGCACGTGCTCATAGGCCTCCCTTTGATCATTCAGAGTTCCCCATGCACGTATCTACTAGTATATGTGCAAAAACAGAGCCAGTCCCCACACACACATCAGAGGCAGACTTAAAAATATAGTGATAGAAAACACACTGGCTTTACTGATACAATATCAATATTAAATACACAGATGAGTGGTTGTTGCCACTTTTACTTTTGTATTTATTTGTTACACCTTGTTTAAGTCTTTGACGTGACCACGTGGTGTTCCCCCCTCCCTCTCTGTCCTGCGTGTCTCGGTCAAACCCACTGAATATTGGCTCATGTTTAGGGAAGCTCATTCACAAATCATTTTGCTCCTTTTACGGTGTGGAGAGGGCGTGACGTGACGTGACGTGGGTTTACATGCACTGATTCTAGTTGCAGGTGGATCTATAAAGCACAGATTGCAGATTTAGTGTGTGCGGGAGTACGCACTAACTTGGACAACTCCTTTACAGTTTTTTTAAATAATTGAGGCCCCAGATCTGTGGAGAGGCGAGCTCATTCACAGGAGGAATGAACTTAAAGGTTGTATAGAGGATTTTCCAAGGAACGAGAAATCCACCCCCCTCCCCCACAGCTCCCTACGGAGAAACGCCTCCTCCCTCCTCCTCCTTACGCCAGAAACAGGTTTGTTTCTAGAAAACAAGTCCTCATCGCTGCACATGACTTGTAAACAACTAACTACAGTGTTGGTTAGGCAAGACGGAGAAGTGAGGAGCAGGGGGAGGGGTGCACAGACATTCCGTGCGCGGAGAAGAAGTGAGGAGCAGGGAGAAGAGCGGAACGGGGAGCGAGGAGAGGAGCAGGAAGGGGTGCGCGGAGATTCCGTGCGAATGAACTTGCTACTACTACAACACGCAGCAGCAAGCGGACTCTTTCTTTGCATTTAAAATTACGTTTTCAGACATAGGATATCGCATTCGTGTCCTGAAAAACGTTTGTCCAGCTCTTGGAAATAAAGTACGTTTTCATAATAAGCAGAAGTGACCTGTCCAGGAGTAATTTGTGGACCAGTGCGTCAGTCTTTAGACCCTGCGTCTGCTTCAGTCGCTCCATCGCTGGAATGAATCTTCAAGAATCACCTTAGTTTGGCTTTGCTGCTTTTCCCCTTGTCTTCTTCTTTCAGTGACCTCAAAAACGGACTTTCTTTGGCGGCGAAACTGTTCGTAGATTCTTGTCTGCCATTGCAACAAACTTTGTGGAAACTGCGAGGAAGATATAGGTCAAAAAAGCCGCTAAGAACCGTTGCGTTGGTGGAGTAAACAGCGTCTGTGCGTCTGTCAGCTCACAGATAACGAGGCAGTGTCGTTATCTATTGGCAAATGTTTAGCCCCACCACGTCCACAGTTGATGAATTTTTATTCTCTTTTTTTTGGTCATCATAATTACAAGCCTACTGCATCTCTATAATCTATCATTGACAATTTGAAACAAAAAAAATCCTCCATACAACCTTTAAATGTGAAGGTTTATACAGTAGAGATGCACTATGGAACTTTTCTGGTGCTTGTCTCCATGAAGATGTTAGTTTGTCTGGAATGTTCCAAAGTATGACCTTAGCTGCATGGAGACAAGAAGGTGACATTGCCAGGTCAAGTTACAGATCAGATCTGTGGAAAGGCGAGCCTCTCTTGTGTTGTTACCTCCTCAGAAACAGACCTGGAGTTATGTTTTGTTTCATTCACACAAGTTTAAGTAACTCTGCATTATTAGTCTATATTTCCAAAGCACAAAAAGCTCTGTTCCACCTTGTGATGTCATGTTAACAGAGGAGCACTTTCTGTATTACAACATCATATGACATCATAAGGTGGAACAGAGTGTTATTCATTTGAGAGAAGAATTCAGGCTAAATCTCCCGGGTTTGTGTGTTAAACTTGTGTGAATGAAACAAAACACAACTCCAGGTCTGTTTGTGATGAGGAAACAACATTATAACATAGATCAGAAAATAGTGTAATACAGGACCTTTAAGTTGTACACCATTAAAGACAAAATATTCCAATGTGCTGAATTTAAAGCTCTATTAGACAAAGCTGCACTTCTTTATTCTTACAGTCATGAAGACGGTGTCCGGCTACAGTAGGGCAGAGGTCAACGACTCCTCACTTCACGCTTTTCTAATTTCCTCCGCTCTCCTCTCGACTCGACGAAAGGGCAAATCCATTTCACACGAGACGAGCCCGGCGGAACAAGCGCTCGTCAGAAGCACTCAGATGTCCCGCAGTATGGCTTTAGATCATGTCGATTATAGAGGAGCCGTTTCAGGCACCGGTCTAATGGGGCCAAAGGGTATCGTTACTGTCAGGAAAAGTGGGCCAGAAATAACAAGTTTGAGGAGAGTTTCAGAGAGTTTCTTCTTTCTGGTGCAGCGTCCGCCCTCTGCTTATCTCACGGAGATGTCGTCGCTTTGTCTGGGATGTTCCGTAGTACGGCATTAAACTAATAAACCTTGTATTTCTTCTTTTACAGATGTTTATATTTGTAAAAACTACCGCAAAGACATGCATTTTTACTGTGACTTGCAGTGTTGGGGAGTAACAGATTACATGTACCAGAGCTACGTAATCAGAGTACAAATTATGAGTAACTGTATTTTATTTTATTTTTTTTCAGTCATTCCACTCATTGCTGGAAACTAAACAAGGTCTAAACTAGATCTAAACTAGATCTAAACCAGGTCTAAACCAGGACTAAAACCAGGACTAAAACAGGACTAAACAGGACTAAAACAGGACTAAAACCAGGACTAAACCAGGACTAAAAGGACTAAAACTGAGTCTAAACTAAATCTAAACTAGAGCTAAACCAGGACTAATACAGGACTAAAACCAGGTCAAAACTAGATCTAAACCAGGCCAAAAACAGGTCTAAAACCAGGACTAAAATTGGACTAAAACAGGATTTAACCGTGTCTCCTCCTCTTCTATCAATAATATTTTTAATTTGGTTAAGTAAAGTCTGGGCTTTTTATTTTCTTTTAGCAGATAAAACATCTTATGAGAAGATATCTGAGTCTTTGCTGCTCTACAGCAAATCAAGTAATCCAAAGTATTCAGATTACGTTACTCACTTTAAGTACCTTAATGGATTACGTTACAAACTACATTTTGGGGTATGTAATCTGTAATCTGTTGGGGAATACATTTTAACAGTACCCGTCCCAACACTGGTGACTGGGCCCACTTCTCCACAGATCTGACCTGTAAACCTGTGACCGCTTGCCTCCATGGAGATAGTTCTGGGGAAAGCTGGTGTCAAATTGTCCACCAGAAAAGTGACATAATACAGCTTTAACACTGTATTGTCTGGTTCAGCTGTGTCTCCAGCCTTTGAAGGGCACCTTGTCTGAAAACTCCCTCTCTCTCTCTCTCTCTCCTCTTTCTCTCTCTCCCTCCTCTTTCTCTCTCTCCCCTGTCTCCTCTTTGTCTCTTTCTCGCACTCTCCTCTTTCTTTTTCTCACACTCCCTCTCCTCTCTCTCCCCCTCCTCTTTTTTTCTCTCTCCTCTTTCTCTTTCTCCTCCCTCTCCTCTTTCCTCTCTCTCCTTTTTTCTTTCTTACCCTCTTCTCTTTCTTTCTTTCTCTCACCTTTTTCTCTCTCTCACTCCCTTTCTTTCTCTCTCCTCTTTCTTTCTCTCTTCTGTCTCTCTCCTCTTTCTTTCTCTTTCTCTCTCTTTCTTTCTCCCTCCTCTTCCTCCTCTCTTCTCTCTCTCTCCTCTCGTCTTTCTTTATCTCTCCTCCCTACTCTCTTTCTCTCTCTCTTTCTCCCTCCTCTCCTCTCTCTTCTCTCTCTCTCTCCTCTTTCTTTATCTCTCCTCTCTCTTTCTCTGTCCTCCCTCCTCTCCTTCTTTTCTCTCTCCCTTTCTCTCTCCTCTCTCTCTCTCTCTCTTTCTCTCCTCTCTTTCACTCTCTCTCACTTTCACTCCTCGCTTTCTCTCTCTCCTCTGTTTCTCTCCTCTCTCTTAATCTCTTCTCTCTCTCTTCCTCTCTCTCTCCTCCCTTTCTCTCTCCTTCTATTTCTTCTTTCTCTCTTTCCCCTCCCCCTCCCTCTCTCTCTCTCTCTCTCTCTCTCTCTCTCTCTCTCTCTCTCTCTCTCTCTCTCTCTCTCTCTCTCTCTCTCTCTCTCTCTCCTCTCTGTCTCTCTCTCTCTCTCCTCTCTGTTTCTCTCTCTCTCTCTCTCTCCTCTCTGTGTTTCTCTCTCTCCTCTCTGTGTTCTCTCTCTCTCTCTCTGTGTCTCTCTCTCTGTCTCTCTCTCTCTCTCTCTCTCTCTCTCTCTCTCCTCTCTCTCTCTCTCTCCTCTCTGTTTCTCTCTCTCTCTGTTTCTCTCTCCTCTCTGTTTCTCTCTCTCTGTTTCTCTCTCTCCGTCGTGTGTCTGTCCATCACATCCAGATGGCTCTCTCTCTGTGCTGTGTGCTCGTCCCCTGCCTCCGCTGTGGCCCCGCCCCCTCGCGCCCGCACCGAACACGACCTACTTATGAACGGGACAATGTGAGAGCGCCTGTGGAGAGAGGGATGAGAGAGGGAGGGAGAGAGGGATGAGAGAGGGATGAGAGAGGGAGGGAGAGAGGAGGGGGGGGTGGACAGGGAGGGGAGGTAGAAAGAGGGATGGAGAGAGGGGGTAGAGAGGGAAAGGGAAGGAGAGAGAGGACGAGAGGGATGAGAGAGAGCAAGAGGGAGAGAGGGAGGGAGGAGATAGCAAGAGTAAATGGGGATAGAGGGAGGGACGGAGGGAGGGAGGGAGGGATGGAAAGAGAGACAGAGGAAGAGAGAGCGACAGAGAGAGGAGGAGAGGGGAGGGAGGAGGAGAGGAAGAGCGAAGAGAGGGGAGGGATGGAAAGAGAGACAGAGGAAGAGAGAGAGAGGGGGGATGGAGAGAGAGTGAGAAGGCAGAAGAGAGAGAGGGAGGGAGGAGAGAGGGACAGCAAGAGTAATGAGGGAGGAGAGGAAGAGAAGGGAGGGAGGACAGGGACAGAGAAGGAGAGGAAGAGAGGGGAGGGATGGAAAGAGAGACAGAGGGAGAGAGAAGGAGAGAGGGGGGATGAGAGAGAGTGAGAAGGCAGAAGAGAAGGAGGAGGAGAGAGGGACAGCAAGAGTAATGAGGCAGAGAGGGAGGGAGGGAGGACAGGAGAGAGAGAGAGGAGGGAGGGAGGAGGAGAGAAAGAGAGGGGAGAGCTGGAAAGAGAGAAAGAGGGAGAGAGAGGGAGAGAAGGAGGGATAGCAAAAGTAATGGGTGAGAGAGAGAACGGAGAGGGGGAGGGACAGCGGGAGCGAGAGGGAGGGAGGAGTGGAGGAAGAGAGCGGGATGTAGTGAGGGAGAGAAGGAGGAATGACAGAGGGGAGGGGAGAGAGATGGACAGGGAGAGGAGGTTGAAAGAGAGGGATGGATGGAGTGAGGGAGAGAAGTAGGAATGAGAGAGAGATCAGAAAGAGAGAGACGGAGGGAGAGAATGAAGGATGAGAGAGGTGAGAGGTGAGAGGAAGACGGGACGGACAGGGGTTTGGAAAGCTGGAGAAAGAGAAGAAGAGAGAGAGAGAGAGAGAGCTGGTGGTCCACGACAGCATCCTCTTATTAAAAACCTGATCTCCAAATAAATAGAACAGAACTTTCACTCCACTGATTTATTTGGACAGAGCAGCAGAGCTTCTCCAACTCATTTATTATTATTTATTTGATCGGGCGTTAAAAGTAGCAGCGCCGGAACTAAACCCGGATTATATCAGGTTTAAACCGGGGCTAAACACGGACTAACACGAGACTGAACCACGGACACTTAATACTGTCTGAACAAAAAGACCACAAAAACACACAGAGAATTTTATCTACATTAAACAAATATTCAGTCTGCAGAGACTCCAGAGGAAGTCGGAGGATATCAGGTCCACGGTTTGAGAAACACTTTTATACTGATTTGAATTTTCACTTGAGCAGTTTTAGTTTAGAGAGAGAATTTACGCCGGGATAAATAAAGTGTGTATCCACTGTTGGGCAAGTGACTTTAAAACTGTAATGTGTTATTTATTTATGACCTGTTAAAGTCATTAGTTACATTACAATATTACTGTGTTTAAAATGTAAGACATTACACGACTACTGCAGTACTTTTAAGTTACTCTCACCAAAATAACTGTGAAAATGCTGAACTTTTGCGCCGTATATGGACTAAACCAGGACTAAACCAGGACTAAACCGAGGACTAAACCAGGACTAAACTAGGTCTAAACCAGGACTGAACCGAGGACTAAACCAGGACTGAACCAGAACTAAACCAGACTAAACCAGGACTAAACCAGGACTAAACCAGGACTAAACCAGACTAAACCTAAACTAAACCAGGACTAAACCAGAACTAAACCAGGACTAAACCAGGACTGAACCAGAACCAAACCAGAACTAAACCAGGACTGAACCAGGACTTAACCAGGACTAAACTAGGTCTAAACCAGGACTAAACCATGACTAAACCAGGACTAAACTAGGTCTAAACCAGGACTAAACCCGGACTAAACCCAGGACTAAACCAGGACCAAACCAGGACTAATCTTGGACTAGAACTTGGAATCTAGGGCCGCCCCTGAGAGAACCCCGAGCCTGTGGAACAGGGTGTCTGTAAAGCGTGATCAGGCGTCAGCTGCGGTCAGCGCTGTGAAGCGTGGAGTTCTGCGCCCGTCCTTTCGCCTGTGGTCACCTGACGGTCTACACGGGCGCGTCTCCGGTGTTTCACCGCTGCTGATCACGGAAATTTTAGCGAATTTGCATGAAGAAAAATCCACCACTTCAATCCAGATTAAAAAAGCATTGTAACACTTTCTGTACGCTACTTTTACACTTGCTTTGCGTTATATCCTTTCTTGTTTTACTACATAATTCCATAGATCCTGCTTCATGTATTCGATGTTTTCTGTATGTATCTAAAGTGCAGAAAATAGTAAAAATAAAAACATAAAAAAACTGTGAATGAGTGAGAGAATGAGTCCAAACTTTTGACAGGTAGTGTATGTTGAAACAAGTTCAATTTGTATCTCCTGCTGATCTGACTCTTTGCAGCACATCCTCGGTCTCAGTCCATTGGTAACACCTTGGCACAAGACCACACAGACGGTGCCAGGTCCTCACCGAGACAGGAAGTCGAGTGTGCGCGAGTGTGATTAGGAGCGACGCCAACCGATCTGCCACCACGCCAACGTAAACATGAGGAGTGTATATGAGACAGAGCCAGCGCCACCTACATGTTTAAAGTTCCATATGTCACAAAACTGACTCTGTGAGCTTTAAGACAAGATATAATGTTACCTCATCCAAAACAGACCTGGAGTTGTGTTTTGTTTCATTCACACATGTTTAAGTAACGCTTTATTATTAGTCTGTCTCCAAAGCTCAATATGTTCTCTTTCAACTTGTGATGTCATGAAGTGGTAGTTTTCAGGATACCAGCTACTGTTTATCTTTAGTTCAGTTTGGTAGAGATGAGCAGTTCCAGAGATTAAATGATATAAATGATAATGAATTAAAGTCTGTGGAGTTTAAAAACACAGTGGAGTGCTTTTTGTATCACCGCATGACATCACAAGGTGGAACAGTGTTTTCTGTTTGAGAGCCTAAGCCTAAATCTGCAGGGTTTGTGTGTTAAACATGCGTGAATGAAACAAAATACAACTCCAAGTCTGTTTGTGATGAGGAAAAAACATTATAACATAGATCAGGAAATTGCATAATATGAGTTAAAAGTGCACCACAAACAAACAAAACATTGGTTGGGTGATTAATGGCCACTCTCGCCTCGCAACAAGAAGGTCCGGGGTTCAATTTGCAGGATGTATGAGGTTATAGAGTGCGGTTTGCATTTTCCCCTGTGTCTGTACAACACTGCACTTGTTTGTTTTGCCTTAGAATGTTCCAAAGTATTATTCAGGCTGGTGCCACCTAGTGCCTCTCCTCTATTTCATTTCTCTCCAGCGACTAGGTCAGGAGTCAGAATACACTAGACGGTTTGCAAGAAGCCCGGAAGTTTTTGACAGAGTACCGGCCAATCAGCTGTGAGCTGTGAAGCCATGACGTCAAACTCAAGCACCTGTCTGGTCCCTTTTGTGGTACAGCACAACAGTAAACAAAGCGTTGAGATGGATGTAGATGAAGACATATATTATGTATTGGCAACGATTCCTGAGATCGAGGATTTAAAGCTGGAACAAAACCTTACCTGGGGTGGAGGGTGGGGCCTCGACATTGAGCTACTCTCACCTCACAACCTGTGCACATGGTCTCCCACTTGTCCCGACCAGGACAGAAAATGGGGAATTTCTTGTCCAAGTCATCATTAAATGTGCATTTGCGCTTCAGCATGTTGCAGGCTGACAGACTGTTTGTGTCTGCTCGCTCCTACTGAGTTACAGAGACGCTCAGTTTAATGGCGCAATGAAAGATCATGAAAACCCGGACATTTACATCACTTTATGAAAAAAAAACGCGGACACCCAGGACAGGACGTAAAAACCGGACATGTCCAGGGAAAAACAGACGTTTGGTCATCCTAAATTAAGCTAACATAGCATATGATGAAGTATATTTCTGGAGATTAAAGATTAAAAATTAAAAATGACAACAAGAACCGAAAACTGCGACCTTAAACCACAATACAAACCGAACCGTGAATTTTGTGAACCGTGTCTCCCCTACATTAAACATACTAGTTAAGAAAGGGTGCCAAAAAAAATCGATTCAGTGAAATAACATGCTACTTCATGGCAAAATTCTCAAATTGATTCAAAATTAAAATTCAAAATGCATGTGAATCGATTTTTCAAATAATATTGTAGTGTCTCCCGGTAATGAATACAGTTATAGAGAAAAGGAACAAGGTTTTAACAATTAACTATTGCAGGTTGCTACAATATTTTACACTAAAATTCATTAGTTACATTTACTGTTCTCATGATTTTAAAAAAAGGTAATAAATTATTTTCATACAGTTTTGTTCTTGTGAATTTGTAGTTGAAGTAATTATTGATAAATTGCAATATTTCATCCATTGTTTTAGTATCGCGATATATCGTGATATATTAAATCGTGACATGGATATTATGATATGTATCGTATTGTCAGTACTAGTAAGTTACAGGTCGTATCTGTGCAGAGGTTACTACTACTACTCACAGTAGGAATGCATGTTTTTCAGTGTTTTTTTTTTTGCTCCTTTCCATCTTGTGATGTCATGAAGTTGTAGTTTTTAGTTAACAGTTCATTTTACCTTTTGTTCAGAAGAGGTTAACAATTCCAGGACTGAAATTATCCGTATGATTCTAGTGAAGATGTAGGGAGATTAAAAACACAATGGAGCACTTCCTGTATTATCACATGACATCACAAGGTAGAACGTAGTATTTTCTATTTAAGAGAAGAACTCAGCCTAAATGTGCAGGGTTTGTGTGTTAAACATGTGTGACTGGAACAAAACACAACTCCAGATATGTTTTTGATGAGGAAACATTACAGCATAGATCAGAATAGAGTGGATCATGTGCCCTTTAATGTTACACTGTAGATCATTCCAAAACAAAAACATCCCCATGGAGACTAATAATTGACCGACTACCCAACAGAAAAGTGACATGGTGCACCTTTAAGTAAATATCCGGTCTTATTATTCCATGTAATTATACCTTTGCAAACAAGGTCATATCTAAACAGACAAACAGGCGACGCCAAGACCCGTGTGTATATTCCTGCCAATACAAACACGACTGAATAAATGCTAGAAAGACAGGTTTAATGCCATACTGTGGAACATCCCAATCAAAGCAATAACATCCAGAAAAGTTACAACTTACAAACCGACTCTTGTGAGCATTAAACCAGGTTATAATGTTGTTACCTCCTCAAAAACAGACAAGGAATTGTGTTTTGTTTCATTCACACATACGTCTGTCTACACCTCCGAAGCTCAAAATGCTCTGTTCCACCTTGTGATGTCATGAAGCGGTACACTGCAAAAAAGCTGAAGATATAAACACTTAAATTCTCTTGGTGCATGGACAGATAATTTTACTTAACAATTTATCTTTAAAATAAACTACCTCTAAACTAGAATTAAACAGTCTCAGAACTAGTAAGTATCATAAATCTGAAAACAAGATGAATAACCTGATATACGTTTTAAAATCTTGGCCAGATCAGAGAAATTTGCAGCCATCTTTCGGTCAGTAGAAATGATCAATTCCAGGGCTAAACTTATTAATATTTATGATGAGGAAACAACATTATACCATTGATCAGGAAATTGTATAATATGAGTTAAAAGCGTACCACAAACAAACAAAACATTGGTCGAGTGATTAATGGCCACTCTCGCCTCGCAACAAGAAGGTCCGGGGTTCAATTCTCAGGATGTATGAGGTTATAGAGTGCAGTTTGCATTTCTCCCCTGTGTCTGTACTACACTGCACTAGTTTGTTTTGCTTTAAAATAGTATGCCATTAAGCAAACTAGTAGCACAGAGGTGGGACAAGTCGTCATTTTGCAAGTCTCATGTAAGTCTGAAGTCTTTGACCTCAAGTCCAAGTCAAGCCCCAAGTCAAAGACAAACTAGTCCAAGTCAAGTCTCGAGTCACTGGCTCATAAGTCCAAGTCAAGTCTGAGTCATCTGCTTTGAGCTTCAAGTCATCTTAAGTCTTTAAACCAAAGTACCAGATAAGGTACTTTGGCCAGATAAGAGGAATTTGCAGTGTAGTTTTCAGTTTAACAGCCACCCTTTTATAGTCAGGGTGGCACCACCTAATGCCTCCGCTCAGTTTCAATTATCTCCAGGGACTAGGTCAGAAATCAGAATACACTAGATGGTTTGCAAGAACCCTGGAAGTTGTAGGCCATGCACCGGCCATTCAGCGGAGAGCTGTGAAGTCATGACGTCAAACTCAAGCTCCTGCCTGTGTCCCTTTTGTGGAACAGCACAACAGTAAACAAAGCATCGAGGTGAATGTAGACGAAGACAGACATTCTGTGTTGGCAACGATTCCCGAGATCGAGAATTTAAACCCGGAACAAAGAGAATGTTTGGTGAATTTTATCAAGGGGAAAGACGTTATTGTCCTTCTTTCTACAGGATTTGGAGCATTACATATACGTCACGGCCAAATAGCAGCGATCGGTTAAAACAAAAGAGTACCCACGTACTGACGAGCAAAAGAATCCTAATGCTGCGAGGTCACACGGGTCACTTCATGGAAAGCGACTGATGAATCAGGCTAACCTTTTACTTTTAGGTCAGTAGAAATGATCAATTCCAGGACTGAAATTATCCAAATGATTGTTGTGAAGGTGTGTAGACTTTAAAAACACAGTGGTGCTTCCTGTATTACCACATGTTTAAGAAGAACTCAGCCTAAATATGCAGCATTTGTGCGTTAAACATGTAATGTCGTGTAATATGGGCTCTTTAAACTCTGTCCTGGTTGAATATACTGAATTACTCATCTTTGAAAATTTCAGTATAATATGGAGCAGTCCCATCTTTCTCCATGCTCTAGTTTCAGCTGGAGACCCCCGGCAGGACTCTCCGCTCCCCCTCTCCCTGCTCCGTGAGGCCCATCATCTGTCAACAAAGCCCAGTGCTCCTGTTCTTCTTAAAATACAGCTCTGTGCGTGCGTGAGCGTGTGTACATTATGGGTAGAAATGCAAAAAATCCAGCTTTTTCAGTTACTGATACCGATTCTGATACTACAGCTGTTAGTATCTGCCAATACCCGATATCCAAACACAAAAACACAAAACGAAACTGATCCAAATGTGTTACGCAGCTGTTACTTATAACTCTAGTAACCAGTGAACAACTTTATATAAAAGAAATTTCAAACATACTAGTATCATATTGGTGCATTAATTATGGGGACCTGCCTCCTTTATGGGAACCAAAATTCGGTCCCCACAATGTAAACTCTATTATTAGATCAATATTTTAAAGTTCAAATATGGGTTAAAATGAGGGTGTAGGTTTATGTTAGAATCAGTCTCTTCCAAGGGGTCTAATCTGGTCTATGAGGGGGCTTTGAGATTTTAAGAAGAATTTCTTTTAATTACTGAAACTACTGGAAATACTGTCAGGAAATGGGACGGGGGCCAAACCTGTCTATTTCCGAACATTTAAAGTGCATTTAATCACACATTTCTTCGCACAACAACATTTTTATGAGCAAACTGTCATTAGTTTTGGCTCTTGACTCACTCATGCACATTCATTTTGGCTGAGGAAAAAAAATCTTTGGGCACCCCAGGTCTACAGGAAATGAATGGAAGTCAATGTCTCCAAGAAGCATGGAAGCCCAACTGTATGTGCGTGTATCTGTGTGTGTATGTGTGTGTGTGCGTGTGTGTGTATGTGTGTGTGCGTTTGACCCTGTCCACAGCTGTCCCTATTCTGAGGCTCAGTCCAGGGAGAAGCAGGAGTCCTCAGAAGACGCAATTTAAATCTTTGCTTTGAGCCTTGACATGAAGTCTATATGAAGTCACAGCTGGACAGTAAAATGTGTATGTACTATACTGTGGGCATTATATACTGTATATGCATTAGGGAGGGTCTGATATGGATTTTTTTCAGTCTATACTAATATACGATAACAGACATTTACCGATTTTGAGAGTTAAATCTATAGCAAAGCCCATAAATTGAAGTTTACTTTGGAGATGTAGACAGATTAACAACTCCAGGTCTGTTTTTGATGAAGTAACAACATTCTAACATGGCTCCCAAGAGTTCATTTTAATATAAGACCTTTAAAGGTATGTCTTCTGCAAACAAATGAAATATATTTTAACTGTAAAAGAAAACAGGCTTAGGCAGTATAAGTACTTTTTACTTCAGTCTAAAACCTTTTGGTCATATCGTGATTCAAATCAGGTTGTAGTTTATGTTCTTGTACTGCAAATGACTGAATAAACTACTACTACTACTACTACTACTACTACTACTGCTGCTACTATTACTACTACTACTATTACTAATGCTACTACTACTACTAATACTACTACTACTACTAACTGCTACTACTACTACTACTACTACTACTACTACTACTACTACTACTACTACTACTACTACTACTACTACTACTACTACTACTATTACTATGCTACTACTACTACTACTACTACTACTACTACTACTGCTACTGCTACTACTACTACTACTACTACTACTATTACTACTACTACTACTACTACTACTACTACTACTACTACTACTACTGCTGCTGCTACTATTACTACTACTACTATTACTACTACTACAACTACTACTGACTGCTACTACTTACTACTACTAATACTACTATTACGAATGACTGCTACTAACTTCTACTACTACTACTACTACTACTACTACTACTAGTTGCTACTACTAGTTGCTACTACTGCTGCTGCTACTCCTTACTACTACTACTACTACTACTAACTACTGCTTATTACTACAACTACTACTGCTACTGCTACTACTACTACTACTACTACTACTACTGATTGCTACTACTACCACTATTACTACTACTATGACTTCTACTGACTGCTACTACTAATTACTACTACTACTACTTCTACTAGTTGCTACTACTGCTGCTGCTGCTGCTACTACTTACTACTACTACTACTACTACTGATTGCTACTACTACTACTACTACTACTGACTGCTACTACTAATTACTACTACTACTACTTCTACTAGTTGCTACTACTGCTGCTGTTGCTGCTGCTACTACTTACTACTAGTACTACTACTAACTACTGCTAACTACTACTGACTGCTACTACTAATTACTACTACTGACTGCTACTACTACTACTACTACAACTACTGCTACTACTGCTGCTACTACTACTACTACTACTACTACTACTACATACTGAAGATAAAATCTGTTCACCCTGAAGTTGAGACGTCCACAAACAAGATACAACATTGTGAAAAGGTGAGCTAAAAAAAGAAGAAGAAAAGAAAAAAAGATGGGTGTGATGAGCCTGTGAAACACACTGAAGCCTTTTATGGGGCAGGAGAAATGGGGAAAAGAGGAGACCAGAGACTGTACACATCGTTAGCTCACTCCAACCCTGTCAGGATTTGAACATAATAAAACCAAATACGTTTCAAAGAGTAATTGCATTTGATAAATAATACATGAAAGTGAAAAAGAAAGTGTCAAAATCATACGGCATTAGGTGGACATTACAGCAACATACAGTCCACACACAGCCCCCAAGGTTAAGGTTAAGGTTACATATGTCTACTTTTTAATTGACGTAAGAGGGAGTATTATGCTTTTTTAGCTTTCAACCAGCTTACAGTATAATGTTGTTCCCCCATCAAAAACATGCCTGAAGATGTTTTAGTCATGTTTGAGTAATTTAGCGATCTCTCCCGGGCCCTACTCAAACCCTCCTAATGGTTAGTTGTAAGATTCTGTCCAATGTTCAGCCCAATTCTCCATAAATACACAAAAAAATGACACAAAACTAGTGTTGTTCCGATGCCATTTTTGGGGGGGTATCCGATCTGATACTTGGCGTGTACTCGCAGATACCAGTCCGATACCACATAGTGTGAAGAAGTAATCTAGGCTGCTCAATTTTGTTACAGTACAAGAGCAATAAATAAATCTACTAAAGAAATTCTATAGAATGAATTCGATTTTATGGATAAAAACACAAAAACATGATATAAAGCTAGTGTTGTTCTGATACCATTTTTTCGGGTGGATCTGATCTGATACTTGGCTTTAGTGTACTCACCGATACCGATACCAGTCCGATACCACATAGTGTGAAGAAGTAAACTAGGGCTACTCAATTTTGTTACAGTACAAGAGCAATAAATAAATCTACTACAGAAAATCTAAGTGTTAAGAGTCAAATATATAATGATTTTTACCACAAGTAGTGCTGATTTAAGCACTTATACTTTTCTAATTCATTACTTTCTGCCACAGTACATGGATAAAACCAACAGTGAGGCCTGTAAAAAGACGCTCATCCTCGGAGCACATGGAGAATTATGCAAAGCAAACAAAGTCTGAGTTAGCGCTGTTGCAGCTGTGGTCGGGCTACACTCTCCATTGCACAGTTGTTCGACTAAGTTGATCGTCCACACCAAAGGCTAAATGAAGCTATCAGTGATGTAACACAAATGTCTTTTCTGGCATTATCCGTATGTTTTAAGTGTCTGTAGATCCTCCACATCTATTTAATACAGAGTGGTATCGGATTGGTGATATGGGTTGAGTACTCGCCGATACCGATAGCTGAAAAATGTGTGGAATGAGAGCTTTTGCCGATACCAGTATTGGTATTGGGACATCCCTATACAAAACTGTTCACTACAACATCACAAACCTGATGCAATGTGCTGTAGTTTCTTTATTGGGATTGAACACTGATTGTGTTGTGTAGCGCTCTGAAGGGGGAGTGACTTAGCATGGAAAGCAAAGCGAGGGGGAACTCAGATCATCAAAAACGAAAGTGAAACTCCTAAAACAGTTTATACGTTGTTTTTCGGTAAATATAGCATTTTCAAAACAATAAAAGTTAACATGGCGATCTAAATGTTTTGTGTTAACAGTTCATACCCCATACACATAAAATATCCCCTCTTTAATGAGTAAATTTCATATATTTTCCCCCATATGGATCCTATTTGGACATCGGAGGGATTATACAAATATTCCCCTTAAAGTAAATGGTAAACGCAGATCAAAAAATTTAATCATTGTGAGTTGTATGCAGTCTTCCCTCACTATAACGTGGTTCACCTTTTGTGGCATCTGTTTCGCATGCTTTTTTTTTTTTTTCCAGATTATGAAGTGCATTGTGTTCCTCCCCCTGCGTCCCAATTGGCTAAGGGACTGTAGACCATTGTCAATCAATCTGCTCTGTGACGTGTCTCCTGTACAGTACAGAATGTGTTAAGCTGGCAAATTTACATAAATGTTGGATCGCTGCAGTGTGATTCTGAAGTGCTGTATGTTTGCAAGTTTTCTCCTCGACAAAACCCACAATGTCGACGAAACGTTCTGCACTGACAAAGACTCCTGCGGTCGCAACCAAAGCACTGAAGAAGATGAAGGAAAGTAGAAGTTACGCAGCTGTAGGCACCATTACGGAATAAATTAAGCTTCAGTTTGTTACATAAAGAAGGAGGAAAATAACAAAAGGACGACAGCAGTGATAAGTTTTAAGAAGGATGCAAAATGAGTTGTAACTGTCCTGTCTGAGAAAAGTGTATAAAGTGTGTGGTGAGGGGTTTTACAGCCTTAAAACAGATATAATAATAAAGATGACTATGCTGCGGATTTCACCTATTGCGGGTTATTTTTAGAATATAACCCCCGCGATAAATGAGGGACGACTGCACATCTAACAAAGTACTTTATTGATCACAAACCAGGCATAAATAGGTGTAAACATTGCAAGAACTGACTCTTGACTTCACAATGAAATACTGTCACCCATGTCTCTGTACCTGCTGCTGTGAGCCTCATCATTTTGGTCTTGTGTTCGGATAAACCCGCTCCTACATGATCCTGGTGTTTTTATTTCTCTGTTTTGTCAATCCCTTTTCCTAATACGGACCTGGCTCCAAATTCTCTCTTATAACTGCCAGCCTAGTGAGCTTCATTTGACTGGAGCCGAACGCTACGGACGACATCGCACTCCCTCAGCCCATTTCTTTATACAGTCTTCGGGTTCACTTTGCTTCACAACTCCACCTGAAAAAAGCTGTTCTAAATCTGAGAACATGACCAAAAATGTATGAATATTAGCGATGTGCCAAAGAGTTTGCGAGAGATAGGAACTAGTCCAGTGGTTTTAAATATGCACTTCCTCCTTTCATGGTAATAAAATTTTAGAACTTCAACTTGTAACTGTCATGTAGGGAAACTTATCCTCTGCATTTGACCCAACCTTGAGTGTCAACAACAGTGGACCCATCTCCTGATCTTGAGTTGTATAAGGTTTAAACAAGTGTCTAGCTGAAGGTTTGTGCTACAGTACATGTCATTGAGGAATGAATGGGGAGATTGGAGGACCACTATAAATATAACTTTGGAGATGTGGTTTCTGTAATGTTCCCCAGTTTGGCATCGACCTATCTAGCATTTATTTCATCACTGGTGTTTTGATAGTCCAAATGTGTACTGAAAAATAAGCATTCTTAAAGTGGCCCTATGGTATAATGTTGTTTTCCTTGTCAAAAATATACTTAGAGTCGTGTTTTGTTTCATTCACACATGTTTAACACACTAGGGGTGTGCAAAAATATCGGAATATCGATATATCGTATCGTTTAATGTGATGATACAGTATCGATATCGTGGGCTACTATATCGATATTTCACCAAGAGTATTTTTAGGTGTGTTTTACTAAATTATTTTGTTACAGCGCTACAGTTTGTTGCTTGTGGAGTGAAAGGAAACTCATTTATGTGACACATTTGACATTTTTACTGTTTTGAGGATTAAAATGTTTGTGTTTCCTATGAATTTTGCACAAGAAGTAATTTGTATCACAGCCACGATTTAGCCTTTATTTTTTTATTGAACCGTAAGTAAGTAAGTAAGTAAGTCTTTATTTATATAGCGCTTTCACAGACATTTCTGTCCCCAAAGACGCTTTACACAGCATTATTCAACATTTAAAACTCTATACACCTTCACTAGAATCATTCATTTCAGCCTATCTCTACAAAACATAAGGTAAAAGGAGCTGTTCACTTGAAAACTACTTCTTCATGTAGACAGATTAATAATAAAAGGTTACTTAAACATGTGTGAATGAAATAAAACACAACTCCAGGTCTGTTTTTGATGAGGTAACATTATAACATATGTAATAAGAATGCATATTTTTCAGTACACATCTGGGCTTTCAAATAAACACAGGGATTCCTAGATACAAGTTTTCATGTTCCAAAATGTTACATCAAGAGCTCAGTTTTGCTACGATACAGGGGCTGTAAATTCTGGAGCCAGTTTTCACATCTGGTTAGTGACGGCAGATTGGAAACATTTAAAGAGTTTGAGGAAATGTTTGATATTTCATGAGAATGTTTGATCATCATGCAGTTGTGGATGTTTCATTGTATTTGGATCCACGTTTGAATCAAATGTATTTAATCTAAGGTGTGTAAATGTCAGCTATATAATGTTAAATTTTAATGTATTCATAAGGGAAAGTCTTTAATATAAGCGCTTTTGGGTGTTTTTGCTTCTTCTGGCACCTACTTTTTTATTGTTATAGATGATATATGTGCAAAACAAATAAAGAAATAAATATAAAATGACTAAGGGACTGTTTACATGAGAACGCTTGTGGGTAAAAATGACTAAAAATGAATAAATATTTTATCGGAAGTGGCTTTCGTTTATTTTGGGGCTTAAAAACGCAAAAATCTGAAACCACCCTCCAGAGTGGAAAAGCTGAATACACTCTGCCGTAGCATTTCTATCTACACTGCCCAAGATGCAAAACTCTGGTCAGATCTGCTCACGTCACGTACACGTTTACGTCACATACATCACCACCTCGCATCACCACGAGCCGCCTGGCATGTGTATCCAATCGAATTCATATGCAAGCAGATTTCCTTCCAGAAACACTCGTCTAAACGCAGAATAAAAAGTGAAGTTACGACGCCACTTTCTGTTCAGACCGTCATCATAAAAATGTAGCCAAAAAACTCACAATATTCCTTCAAGCAGCAGCACCCCAGTTTATTTTTCACACTGTTTGCATCTAATTGTAAAACCACTGGGAATCCCAAGTCCTACAGAGTGACAGCTGTGGCTCTAGTGCATACTGTTGTTGTGTCCTCGGGCAAGACACTTTACCCACCTTACCTCTAGTGCTGAAGTACTCTGGTGTGTTTATGAATGAATGAGAGAGTGAATGTAGAGCAACGCATAGAAATTAGTTGTGAGAAGTGAGAAGAACTAGCTGGATAGATGTAATACTTTTTCCTTTTACGGTTTGAAAATCAGAAGGACCCAAATATTACCGTCTATATTTTGATCATAATAATAAAGCTGCATTGTGTAACTTTTTGGTAGAAGGCTTGTCAAATGGTGTTCTTCACGGAGACGTTATTGTTTCATCTGGAATGTTTCACAGCATGGTATTAAACTCTTCTATCACGGAGACCAAATAAGACCAAGTGACAGGTCAGATCTGAGGAGAGGCAACCCCGTTCAGTCAGAATCCCCTTTGTTCTAGGCATTTCTGAGCTATAAAACCAGCTGTAACTGAATAAACGTAACGTAGAGCTGTTTAACGTCGGACTGTGGAACACTCTAGACAAAGAAAACATATCCACAGAAACGAGCAGCACACGGACTCCCAACAAAAAAAAGTTAGATAGTGAACCTTGAAAATCACCTATAATAACAGTTTTCATTGTCATAAGTGATTTTCTTCCGCATTTATTCATCTGGCTTCCACTAACACTGAGGACATGTGCAGAGGACATGAGACTCATCAGTATTCCCCTCACCGCTCAGCTCTGGTCTAACAGAATGTGCAGAGACAGGCCGGCGTGTACGAGCCCTGCCTGTGATTGGAGTTTGAACAGCGGGTAAGAGAAGGCCCCTGCCCCCCCCTCCTCTCCAATCATCCGTCTTCTAATCCACAACACATTTTAGAAAACATTCCTGCAGACCAAGAAAGTATGAACGCGGAGTGAAGCTGCGTTCCTCTTGCTTTTACGTAATGGGCCATACCCTAAATGGACAGGTTCAACGGCAGAGGTTAGGTCTGAAATGTGCGGTGTTATCTTGTGATTTTGAAGTTCAGATTGAGAGAGATTAACTAGGAGAGATGTCTTAAACTGGAAAAGATGATAGGGAGCAATTAGTTATTTTTAGGTTGCAAGATGTTAGGAGAATAGAGTTGGATTGGGGTTGTCAAAAGAATTGAAATGCAGACACTAGGGCTGTGCAAAAATATCACAATATCGTTATAGTGTATCATTTAGTGTGATGATACAATATCGATGTCGTGAGTTGATGTATTGATATATGGTATTTTTTGTTATATTTTACTAAAGGATTTTGTTGCATCGATTGATGGAGTTACTTAAATGTGCAAAATTGACTATTATGAGCTTTAAGACCACTGTTGGGCAAGTTACTTCAAAACTGTAATGCCTTATTTATTATTTGTTGCTGTCATTTTAAAGTAATTTGTTACAGTACAACATTACTGCATTTAAAATGTAAGACATTACACGACTGTTGCAGTACTTTTAAGTTACTCTCACCAAAATAACTGTCACTGACTGTCAAATAACAATCAGCGAGCAAAGATACTGCGCCATATATGGACTGAACCAGGAATACCAGGTCTGAACCGAGGATTGAACCAGGACTAAACCAGGACTGAACTGAGGACTAAACCAGGACTAAATCAGCACTAAATCAGGATTAAACCAGGTCTAAACCAAGACTGAACTGAGGACTAAACCAGGACTAAACTAGGACTAAACCAGAGCTGAACCAGACTGAACCAGGTCTAAAGCAGAACTGAACCAGGACTAAACCAGGTCTGAACCAGGACTAAACCAGGTCTAAACCAGGACTAATCTTGGACTAGGAATTGGAATCTAAGACCGCCCTTGAGAGAACCCTAACAGCGGTACAGTTTTGTTGTTTGTTTAGAGGAAGGAAACTCGTTTATGTGACACATTTAACATTTTCACTGTTTCGATGATTAAAATGTTTGTGTTTCATATGAACTTTGCATAAGAAATGGTTTAACAAAGACTTTTACAATCAAATCAATAATTTAACCATTATTTTTTATTGAACCGCATCGAACTGATTTGAAATACCCTGAATCGAATCGAAAGTGCACTGTACCGAGATATGTATTGTATCGTGGTCTATCTATCGAAGTATGTATCAGATTGGCAACTTCTGAATGACACCCAGCCCTCGAAGACACCAATCAATCCTAAAAACTATACGATACTTCCAACTTAAATGTTAAAAATGCCATTCTATTGTGTGGAATTGGTATTGATTCTATTCCTAAGTACTGAAATTTTTGTTTGACACTTAAAAGGCGCACTATGTAACTTTTCTGGTGGAGGATCTGCTACACCTGCTTGTCTCCATGTGGATGCTCTTGCTTTGCTTGGAACGTTCCACAATAAGGCACAGTAAAACTTCTCTATGGAGACAAGGAGCTTACACAACCAGGCCAAGTTACAGGTCAGATCTGTGGTGGAAGACAGGAGGTCCCTGCTCACAGTTAGAATGAATGTATTTTAGCGCAGTAGGCTTTATTCATGCTTACGTCACAAACCAGGAAGACGTTTGGAAACATGTGATGACAACTTTTGGTGTAGTTCCCGACACTGGAACTTGGAACTTGTGATCTTTGGTAAAATGAAGACTGCAGACGTACGTGCTGTTTGGAATCATCTGGAATTTGGCTCCTCATCTCTTCTAATCGCATGTACCCAGTGCGTTCGGAGTTGTGTGTCAGTGGGGAAATGATGAAACCTGAGGTATGGTTGTAACTGTTGATTCGCTGAACATAACAGAACCCTACATTGACACGGAGATGAAGAAAACTGGGACATTTTCTCATTTTTTGTAGATTTTGTCAGACTTACTACTGCGAACAGAAGCCCGCCGGAAGTTGTCATCGCATGTTTCCAAACGTCTTCCTGGTTTGTGATGTAAGCGTGAATAGAGACTATACAACATCTGTAACTGAATACATGCAAGATAGACTGGTTTTAGTACCATGCTGCGGAACATTCAGTGACATCTCCAAGGAGACAAGACGAAGGCACAAACTCCACCAGAAAAGTAACATAACGCAGCCATCAGCCCTTCCAACCACCACATAAATGGTGCTTTCACGCAGCATGGGAAAGACGATCCTCTCCACTTGTGAGGTGGAAATTACGAGGATGTGGTGTTCAAGTGCTTTTGTTGTCGTAGTGAAATGAAACATGATGGACACAGAGTTTATCCTGACCTGTTACTTCGGTAAAACAATTTTGGAGAATGCATTAAGACGCAAACGATCGGCTAAACCAACTAACAGCAGCAGAGAATGTTTAACAGAATGCAACAGGCTGTATTCACGACACTTTTGCTGCTCTAAGTCATGTTGAAAGGTCAAAGTTCATTTCGGCAGCTCATGTATCATAAAAATCTTCCAGCGTTCCTGTGGAAATTTTGACGTGAGTGGGTGTTCATGTGCAACGGTTTTTGGTATTTATGATAATTACCATATTTTTCGGACTATAAGTCACACTTTTTTCATGGTTTAAGTGGTCCTGTTAAGTGGTCCCAGAGTTCATGACCACAGGTGGGAGTAGGTTCAATCTTCGTTCCTACTCTCATCTATGGTCATGAGCTTGCAAGCGCTCAAAATGAGTTTCCTTCGCAGGGTGGCTGGGTGCTTCCTTAGAGATAGGCTGAGGAGCTCAGTCACATGGGAGGAGCTCGGAGTAGAGCCGCTGCTCCTCCACATCGAGAGGAGCCAGTTGAGGTGGCTTGGGCATCAGTTCCGGATGCCTCCTGGGAGTCTCCCTGGGGAGGTGTTCTGGGCATGTCCCACCGGGAGGAGGCCCTGGGGAAGACCCAGGACACGCTGGAGGGACTATGTCTCTTGACTGGCCTGGGAATGCCTCGGGAAGTCTGGGAGTCCCTGCTTAGACTGCTGCCCCCCCAACCCGGCCCCAGATAAGCGGGGAAAATGGACAGATGGATGGATGTGGTCCTGTGACTTATACTCCGGTGTGAGTTATATATTACAATTTTCACACTGACTGCCATCAGGGACCACTCCTGTACCACAGTACCACCGGTCAAGCTCTACTGCACATGTCTCCTGCAGAAAGAGCCTCTGTCCTGTCTGTATCATGTCAGTCGATCGCACCATTACTTCTGTACCACTGAAAATTTTAAATTTCAAACTTATGAAGACAACTGAGAAGACTGAACACAAATGCCCTCAAAAGAAAATTATATTTTTCAGATTACAAGCTGCAAGTAGTGAAATACGCAGCTGAAAAACAGTAATCAAGAAACAGAATGAAAGTTTGGAGTGAATTGGAAACTTGTGACACGGGGAGGGTGGAGGATGCACCACGCAACTTTCCTGGAAGTCACTGGATGGATGGACAAAGCCTGGACTTCAGTGACAACAAAAACCATCCTGTTGAGATTCAGAAAAGCCGAATAATTCTAACTGGAATTAATGCTGAGTCTGACGACAGCTACACAGAAGAAAGAAGAAATTTTCCACAAAAAGTGTGACTTATATTCCAGTGCAACTTATATTTTTTTTTTTCTTCTTCATTACACATTTTTTGGCTGGTTCAACTTATACTCCAGAGAGACTTATAATTTGAAAAATATGTGAAGTCACCAATAGACAAAGTGCCTTGCCTACAGATACAACAACATAGTATAATAGAGACATATTGGAGCCTGGACGGAACCGCTGACCTTTGGGTTGGTGGGCAAACACACAATCAGCTGAGCCATTCCCAGTTCAAAAGTACCAGAATCAGTTTGCCCCGTTGAATTATCTGACAAAAATATTCAGTCCAAGCCAATATCCACAGTGACATTTCTGTTAAAACATCTGGTCTTTCCTGTTTATCTAAGTCCCCATTCTGACAGAACAGAGGAGCGCGCGACTGTGAACTGTGTCCCTCGGCCGTGCGTGCGCCTGTGAAATGGGTCCCCTAGAGGATTGTTCCAGATGGAGTTTGTAGAGTTCCTCAGACGGCGCATGGCCCTGGAGATCGTCATTAGCACGTGTGGTGTACTGGTAGCATACATGGCAAACAGTGTAAGAGGAAATAGCAGGAGGAAGCCTGGAGCGTGCAGTCACAGTACTGTTCATTTGACTGGAGTTCACAGAGTCTGTCCGTGAATGAATGTATTATTTATGCAGAACGGAGGTGTCAATCAAAGGTGGAAAAGAATAAGAGAAGGTAACCAGACACTACAGGCTGTACAGGGGTGGGCAATTCTTTTTCCATCGGGCCACATGAGAAACAGATAATATTGTGGAGGGCCGGGCCAAAATGTTTAATTCAATTCTGCATAATATGAATTGTATTTCTTTATAAAAAGCAGTAAATAGTGTGGTTTTGATGAGCTGGTAAGACTGGTAAGAGTTTATGTTATGACTAAGCAATGAAAAAGAGAGGCTTCCTAACAAAACATTTCATTAAAATAACACCTCTAAAATAAATGGGCCCAGTCAAGCAGAAGTCTACAGAAAGGCCAAAAATTCAAGTTAATGCATCTGATATAAAAATGTATTCAACAGATACATATGTACTCTAGTTTATCAAACTGTTTAAAGTTCCATCCGTTTTAAACAGACCATGTATAAAACATGGAACAAAAATTATTTCCCAAATTTCAAAGATCTGCAAATCATGTCAATAAATGGATGTATTTCATCATATCTTGTGTTATTCCATCTTTGAACTGTTGATGAAGGTACATGATAAAAAAAAAAAAAAAAGTATTTAAAATGATAAAAATTTGCTTGGAAGGACTGACATATTTTATAGAAATAGTTTCCTTTCATTTTGAAGTAATATTAAAGTATTCAGAAGAAAAAAGCGACAAATGATGTAAAATCATGCACCTTCTACTTGTTTGCACAATTTTCCCTCCGTTACCATGACCTTTCTTAATAAAAAATCTCATGACTCAAAAAGTAAGAGGTTTTTCAACCTAATCTTGTACCATATGGTAGAAAACTATATGAAGCAAATATTCAAACCAGTTTGTTAAGGATATGGAAGTGAGAACCAAGAGTTATCACTGTTTGGATTTATTGCCCAAAAAGTGCTGCATATTTCATTCTCTCTGTTACTGACATGAGTTTTTAAATTTTTTGTCAACAACTTGAAAGAATATCACAGGTTTAACTTGACCCTGTTGGAGTGTAACTCTTTCCTACATTCTGATACTTTACTTATTTCAATAGTCCCTCTAGTTTCCGAATAAGAGACATTTGAATGTCAAAAATCTGCCCCTGCTTCCCTCCGTTACCACTTGACCAGACCCAAAAGTAATGCAGCTTTAGTCCATGCATGAGGTCAAATTATAAAATATGTTAATTTTGTAATTCCAAATGATCTTAAACAGCCAGTCAGAGTCAACCAAAGGGTCGTATGTTGCCCGGGAGCTGCACAATGCCAAGGTCTGGGCTATAGTCATGGGGGTTAGTAGTTACCAGAGCAGCAGGTTCCTTCTACATTCTGTTAGAATCCAAAAGACACAGAAAAAGAACAGAACCATAGAGAGTGAAAATTCTCTCCAAACTTAAGACGATCCAACCAAATTTGTGTCTCTCAAATGTGTGTCTCTCCAAAATTCTTGTAATATTCAGAAGAAAATACATAACTTCTTTAACCTGAGTAAGTTGTTCATTCTGAGAAAATCTAAGCTATTTCTTGTCCTTTATGTTATTTTTTTCCCATCCAACTTTTTTAGATGTAAGCAGCTATATTTGTTTTTGATGCGAACAGTGCATGCTTCTCTCTGATTGGTCAATCTGCATTATTCTATCAACACAGACATTCACATCAACAATCTGGCATAAAAATAGATTTGTTTCGGGTGTTTTGTGGAGTGAGTAAGACTGTTTTTAGTGGCAGGAGAACTATGACCATTGACATGCACTAGTCTAGCACCAGTGACCTCTGCAAATACAAGGACTGAATGGAATATTTTAAAAAAGTGTCTCCACACGTCTTCAACACTCTGGATCACTAGGAAATGAAGTCCTATGTCCAAAATTCCCAACTGTTCCTTTAACCTTAATCCTAACATGCAAAAATGTAAAAAAAAAATGACATAAAGGACTGAGATACTACATGGATTTTTACAGAAACAACAATCGATGCAACAAACTATTAGGTATCTAAGTTATATATTTAGTCTCCAAATCCAAATCCACTTCCCGTCTCTATAGCACAATTTACAAACAAAACAGTTTCCAAAGTGCTGCACAGAAATCATAAAATTAAGACAACAAAAAGCTTGTTGTTGCAAAAATTTGGTCATACCAGTCCTAAAACAATAAAACCAGTCAAATCTAATAAAAACAAAACCATAAAAATCATAGAATCGCAAAAAATAAAAGACACAGAGGACCACACAACTCACATGGTGTTAAAAGCCAGAAAATAAAAGTGGATTTTATAACGAGATTCTGAGTGAACAAACAATTTTGGAGAGATGTCTTCTGTATTTGAGAGACACAAGCTCGGAAATGTGTAGAAATGACTGGCTGGTGACGCAACAAGAACGGAGATCTTTTTCGTAACCTACTTGGTCATATATGTAACGGCTTAACAATAGGGGCACTGTACTGTACATATTAGACAAAAATAGACTAAAAAAAACACAGAGGACATTGAAAACGGCCTCTTACGGATTTTCCATCAGCACGTCTCCCCCTCCTACCTGCTCCACCTCATGACACCACCTCTACAACGGCGTCACAAGGACTCGCATCCAAATTAACAGATTGTACAGATTTGTGGAGGAGAGGAAAGGGCAGGAGCACAGAGGGGAGGGGGGGCAGCAGAGACCTGAGTTTCCATGACGACAGCACAGGACCCCCTCTTGTGCAATACATGATGCATAATACAAGACGGGGTACTGTATTTTAAAGGGCCCATATTATGCCGTTTTCTGATCTACGTTATGCTGTTTCCACATTACAAAAACATACTTGGGGTTTTGTTTCATTCACACATTGAGTAATCCTGAAAGGGATAGTTTGGGATTTTTGACATAAATCTGTATGTCATCCCTGTGAGCAGTGTCGTGCATCCACACTGACTTACCCCCGACAGCGTCCGGTGAGCCGAGATACGGGCCGTTTTTGATGCTGACGAAAGTAGTCCGGCAAGTTGGCTGGGGACTGTATAATAAAGCCTTTTTCTTCTCAAAACAATATATGTTCAATAGAATGATACATTTGCATCACAAAACCATCGTCGCCTAAAAAGTCAGACCTCATTATCGCTTGGCACTATTTTCTCTCCGTTCGTATCACTGCGCGCTGTCGCCAGGTGACAGCCGCGCACAGATCCATCACTTTGTTCAGTTGTTCTGCAGTGTTTACATGCACAGACCACCGCGACGCAAGAGAGCTAACGTGAGAGCTAGAGCCATAAGTATATAAGCTTGTCTAAGATACATACGAATATATCTAAAAAATGGTGCGAACTCTTGATTATCCAGGCTGTAACAACAAAATCTGGCTGAATCTCCACACACATTTCACTGTTTTCCTGTCACAGAATTTGCACTGAGGAAACTTTGGCTTCTTGCTTTAGACTTCAACGTGGAAACCAAACCAGGTAAGAACGAAGAAGTGCTGCTATGTTTACAAGAGAACAGGTTCAAGAATCAGCTGTAACTCTGTGTGCAGTAAATCACTCAGTGTCATATCACCAGTGAAGCTTCTACAAAACCTAACTTTATAAGTCGACTGTTATTACTATTGTAAATGTCACGTACACTGTTGGCAGCAGCTACGTGGACGTGTGGATGGTTCATGTTTCTATTAGTCGTCCATACTTCAGTCACAGTGTCGGCTCTATGTTCACTGTATACAAGTTTATAAATGACGTGATGGTGATTGTCGCTCACTCGGTCTCTCACGGCTCCAGCTTCAACTTGTACCACTTCTCTGTCTCTCTTCTCTCTCTGCTCATTTTAACTCCATCTGGCGAAATTCAGCATCAGTATATTCGGGTTCACAAAGATCTCCCCTTGTCTTTGTGGTAAAGGCAAAGTCTTTATTGTCGGTGTCATAATCAGACATGTTGTCGTTAACATTCCGAGCAGTAAACAAAGTGAACCCGGCGCGGCTGTCACCTGGCGGCAGCGCGCAGTGATACGAACGGAGAGAAAATAGTGCCAAGCGATAATGAGGTCTGACTTTTTAGGCGACGATGGTTTTGTGATGCAAATGTATCACTCTTTTGAACACAGATTGTTTTGAGAAGAAAAAGACTTTATTATACAGTCCGCAGCCAACTTGCCGGACTACTTTCATCAGCACAGAAAACGGCCGGTATCTCGGTTCACCGGACGCTGTCGGGGGTAAGTCAGTGTTAATGCACGACACTGCTCACGGGGATGATATACAGATTTATGTCAACAATCCCGAACTATCCCTTTAAGTTGAAAATGGTCTGTTCCACCTTGTGATGTCAAGAAGTGAAAGTTTTCGAGTTAACATCATTTTTTGTTCAGCGGAGATTTCGCAATTCTAAGACTGAAATGATCCAAATGATTCTAGTGAAGGTGTATGGAGTTTAATCAACATGCTGGAGCACTTCCTGTATCACCACATGACATCACAAGGTGGAACAGAGTGTTTTCTGTTTGAGAGAAGAAGGGTTTGTGCGTTAAACATATGTGAATGAAACATAAAAACACAACTCCAGGTCTGTTTGTGATGAGGAAACAACATTATATCATTAATAGAGAAAAGAAAGTGAGATTAACAGGCCAAGTTACAGGTCAGATCTGTGAAGAGGCGACCCTGCTTACAGTAAGAATGCACGTTCATCAGTGCATTTCCTTGGCAATAAAAGCACTCGTAAATTTAAGCACAAGATCAACAAGTTTAAAGCCACAGTGTGAAAAATTCCAAGCAAAGCAACATCCAACATCTCCGTGGAAACAGGCAGATGGCATACTGCATACCCTCCACCAGAAAAGTTCCACGGTGCACCTTTAGATAAGCGGATTTGGCTCCACAGCCCTGACACTGACTCATGCAGAGACGTGTGGTGAGTGGGTAGAACATATTGCGGTGCAGACTTTCGTGCTTCGTTCACGGCCAAAGGAGGCGCTGAGAGAGCCACGGTTTGAGACGGTTCAACACGAGAGAGCTGCTATTGGACGGTCATTAAAGGAGACATATTACACTGTTTTCTAATCTATGTTATAATGCTGTTTCCTCATTAAAAACAGACCTGGAGATGTCAATCAATCAATCAAACTTTATTTCTATAGCACCTTCCAACAACCAAAGCCGACCAAAGTGCTGTACAACATTAAAACAAGATAAAAAACAATAAACATCATACAAAGAGGTCAACAAAGCACATTACACCATTAAAATAAAGAAAGCGTCACAGGGCCACTAAGTGTTAAAATTAGTGATGGGCAAATGAGTCGGAGCTCTGGAGCACGTCTCGTTCTTTCTGAAACAAATTGCTCTGAAGCTCTGCCTCGGAGCTCGTCTCGCAGCAGCCGCTCACGTGACCAAAGTGTGGAAGTGTCGGTCCCTCCCCCGACTGCTTCGCTCTGCGTGTCGATCGCTTCAGTGTATCGAAGTGTTTCATTGGCTCAACGAATGATCTGACAAGTGCTAAACTGCTACAGTATAAAAGATGCACCAATATTTCATAAAAATGTTGGGTAGTGAAGAGTATTGTGTGATGTTAGAGGTGATTTTGGAGACTTTTGGTGACGTTTGGCATTTGTGTCATTTTCGATGGCATCTTCAAGTGGAAAAAAACGATCCATGGTTTGGGATCACTTTGATCTAATTCCACCTAACAAGATCACCTATTTTCTTATTTAAAGCATGTTATTTATGTTGCTCTTTAGATATTATTTTAAATCATTATTATTGTTGTTGTTGTTAGGTACGGTGTCGCTCTACACACAAGTATTGTCTTACACTAACAATACTTCATCGACGCTGAGACACCTGCGTGACAATGGTTAAATTTGTCCACTAGAGGTCAGTGTTTCTCCGAGGCCTCAGACACGTCCAACCATTTAAGACAATATTGCGACTGAGGTGTCAACGCTTCACGAGGCTCCATTCGCCCATCACTAGTTAAAAGCCATTCTAGAGTAGTAGGTTTTAAGTTTGGCTTTGAACAAAGGCAGGTCAGGGATGGACTGTAACTCAATGGGCAAAGAGTTCCAGAGTTTTGGACCGGCCACTGCAAAAGAACGATCACCCCACTGTTTGCACCGGGATCGAGGGACCTCCAGCAGATGTTGCTTAGCAGATCGTAGAGTTCTGCAGGGTTAGTGAGGGGTCAAAATCTCACACAAGTAGGAAGGTGCAAGACCATTGACTGCATTAGATGTGTTTTGTTTCATTGACACGTTTAAAGATGGATTGTTTAACTTTACCAGTGGAGGGTCCCTTAAACGCTTTTCTCCATGGAGATGTTATTGCTTCATCTGAAATGTTTCTCAGTCATCCAGGCAGAATCACTCAGTTGTCTAGGTAGAATCCATGGCAACGGAGAAATTCAATTAGTCAACTGGACAAATGTTTATTTTGGTCGAAAACGGTTCAGCAGTGTTAGGGTTAGGGTCAACTGAAGAAGCAGCTTGGATGAGCTCTGACACGTTTAAGACCAAAATAAATATGACACATTTTGACACATATTGACACATATTGATGCACTGAATTTCTCCTTTGCCTTCACAGTGTGGTATTAAACCTTTCTATCTTCATGGAGACCAAACCAGAACAAGTTACAGGTCAGATTTGTGGAGAGGTGATGCCGTTCACAGTTAGAATGTCTGTTTTTCTAGGTATTTTTGAACTATAATACCACTTCTAACTGAATAAATATAAAGCAGAGTTGTTTAATGTCATACTGTGGAACATTCCAGGCAAAGCAATGACATCTCCATAGAAACAAACAGTTGATGGACCCCAACCAGAAAGTTCCACTGCAAAAAAGATTGGCCAAAATTTAAGATATAAACACTTAAATCTACCAGAAAATTATTTTAAAGTAGTGAAGTTATCGGTCCATGCAGCAAGATCTTTTTACTTGACAAGTTATCTTAAAGTAAACAATCTCTAAACTAGAGCCTCAGAACTAGTAAATAAATAATACATCTGAAAACAAGATGAATAACCTGACAGAAGTTTTGAAATCTTGGCCAGATCAGAGAAATCCGCAGAGCACATAATGCACCTTTAACACACAAATTCTGCATATTTAATCTACGTTCACACTGCAGCCTGAAGTGACCCAAATCTGATTTTTTGGCCCCTATGTGACCTGTATCTGATCTTTTAATGACAGTCTGAACGGCACAGATCCGATTTTTTCAAATACGACCCAGACCACTTTGATATGTGCTCCTGAAACCGATACATATCTGATCTTTTGACATGTGACTTCAGTCTGAACGGCCAAAGTGCATTCATCCACCTACACGTTATCAACAAGCCACAAACGTCACTATTCTGCGCTGAAGTAGGCGAAAAATTGTTAATGAACTCCGTGTCACTGAAGTGAAGCACATCGCCACTCACCACTCTTGGCTACGTCTCCACATCCACACGTTCCTTTCAACGGACGTCGCTGCCGCTGCCCCACAAAACACCACGGCCAAAAACCTCGTCCTTCTCCTTCTCAATCTCCTCCTTAAAACAAGTAAGTTGTTCATGTTCTGGCTCCAGTACAAGAGGAACTTTAAAATCTCCAGGTGCTCAATGCTCGCGTCCATGTTTGGTCATCGTGTCTCCATTGCGCATGCGGGACACTTTCGGGCCGTTTACTGTTCACACTGGAGTCACATACAAGTCACATTTAATTGGAAATGTGAACGACCTCGCAAAAACATCGAATTTCACAAAAAAAAATCGGAATTGAGCATTAAGCCCTGCCTAAGACTGAGTTCTTCTCAAACAGAAAACCTCTGCTCCACCTTGTGATGTGATGTCATGTGGTGATACAGGAAGTGCTCCACTGTGTTTTTAAACTCCATACACCTTCACTTGCATCATTTGGATAATTTCAGCCTTGGAACTGCCCATTTCTACTGAACTAAAAATAAAAGATAGCTGTTAACTTGAAAATCTTCATGACATCACAAGGTCAAACAGAGTGTTTTGAGCTTTGGAAATGAAGATAGATCAATAATAAAGAGTTACTCAAACAAAAAACAACTCCAGGTATGTTTTTGGGGAGGTAACAGCATTCTAACATGACTGAAAGTGTCCGTTTTGCGTAAGATAAAACCTTCAAATGAATAGTCATTTACAAATCTTACAAGGGAGATTTTGACCTAATTTGAGCAACAAAGCTTCAGACAGACCAGTGCGTACAGTTAGCTTCACATCCCCAGGGAATGTGAATGTATCAATAAAACACATTTCTTCCGATACATAACCCTTGTATGTACAGTGTCCCGTCTAATAAAACAGAGCAGCTCCATTATCACGAGGACACCAGGTGACGATGACCTTGGTGTACATTACATAAGATCGTACTGGGAGCGGATATTGGTTTTGACACGGTGCTGGGGACAGGTGTCAGCTACAGGCGTTCTGATTGGCTCCCAGGTGTCTCCTAGGGTCTTTCTGATTGGATCATTATCAGCACTAACACCTGATGATCTGAGAGCCCGGACACCTTCTGGTCCTCCATCTTTCCTCTATTACAGTGCGACATGTGCACAATAACAGCCTAATACAGAGTCCGCAGCTAACACAAGGGAACATGTTGGTGATGGAGCTCATTTTGGGGTGAGATTTTGAGCCCAAAGACCAGGCGTAAAAACCATGTAACCATTAAAGGGGCGTTGTGTAACTTTTCTGGTGGAGGGTGTGTCAAATGCTTTTCTTTATGGAGATAGTATTGCTTTGTCTAGAATATGTCACAGTGTGGTATTAAACCTTTCTATCTTCATGGAGACCAAACCAGACCAAGTTACAGGTCAGATCTGTGGAGAGGTGACCCCGCTCACAGTTAGAATGCCTGTTTTTCTAGGTGTTTTTGAGCTATAAAATCTATGGAGCAAGAAAACTTTCAGAAATATTTGTGTGCACAGGACAGAAATCCATGCGTATTTGACTGTAGTTAAACATAAAATAAATACTCTTAAACTCTCAAATGGGTCCAGTCGTACATAAAATGCATTGTGTGTATTTTATCCATCAAAATACAAATTGAAAAGTTATGACGTCAAGAATTACAATCAGGAAATGAAAATTTACAATTTCGCTTTCTTCAGTACGAATACAAATTCACAGACGCAACTTTACTGTCAAAAATACGTCATCACTTCAGAGACATTATTTATCGAGCAGAAGAAACTTCGATTAACCGCATATGGACTGAACCAGGACTGAACCAGGACTGAACCAGGACTGAACCAGGACTGAAACCAGGAGGACTAAATCGGGACTGAACTAGGAATAAAACAGGAATAAAAGAGGACTAACACTGGACTAAAACAGGAAGAAACCAGGTATAAATCAGGTCTAAACAATGACTAAACCAGAACTAAACCAGGATTAAATCAGGTCTAAACCGGGACTAATCTTGGACTTGAGAGAAAGAGAGGGAGAACCCTGAACCACGGAGCTGGGTGCGACGACTGAGCTTAGCCCCAGTCCCAGTCAGTCCTCTTGCCTGCAGTCACCCAACAGTCTACGTGGGCGCACCTCAGCACTCAGTCCTGGTTCAGTTCTGGTATAGTCCTAATTAAGTTCTGGTTTAGTCCTGTTTTAGTCCTAGGTCAGCCCTGGTTTTGTCCTCCAGGTTCAGTCCTGGGATCAGTCCTGCACAAAAGTCCGGCATCTCGATCGATGTTTCTTCTGCTCGGTAAATAATGCCAGTGAAGTGATGACATATTTTTGACAGTAAAGTCGCGTCTGTGAATTTGTATTTGCACTGAAGAAAACATAATAATTTTTATTTCGTGACTAGATGTTGTAACATTTCAATTTGTATTCTAATGGATAAAATACACACAATACGTTTTATGTATGACTGGACTCATTCGAGAGTTTACGCATATTTATTTTATGCTCAACTACAGCCAAATATCCACCGATTTCTTACTCCATAACAAACCCCACCTGTAAATGAATAAACGTAAAGCAGATCTGTTCAATGTCACACACTACAGACGGTCACAGTGTCACCCTCTCAGCTCAGAACAGAAACCTTGGATTCATCTTGGACTCCACCCTCTCCTTCAGACCACACCTCCGCCACATCACCAAGACTGCTTCTTCCACCTTCAAAACATCGCCCGCCTTCACCCCTCCCTCTTCCTCTTCGCTGCCCTTGGGTGAAACTCTCATCCAAGCCTTCATCACCTCCAGACTTGATTATTGCAATAACCTCCTCTACGGGCTTCCCTCCACTGACCTTCAAAAGCGTCAATATGTTCAAAACTCTGCCGCCCCCTGCCTCCTCACCCACAACCGCGTACGAGACGATATCACCCCATCCAATCCCATCAGCTTCAAGATCCTCCTGATCACCGACAAAGCTCTCCATAACCAGGCCCCTCCACACCTCCAGACCTTGTCCACCCACCGTCCCTTCTGCCAACTCCAATCGGGCGACTCTAACCTTCTCACTCCCACGATCAAACCAAAATGCGGGACCTTGGGGGACAGAGCCTTTGCCATGGTCGTTCCCACCCTCTGGAACTATCTTCCTGTTCACATCAGAAACTCAGACTCACTACACCTTCAAAAAACAGCTCAAAACACCTTTTTCTCACAACCTTTAGTCCTCACACATGACCACTCCTCATTACTATTTTGTGTGTCCTGTCCTTGTTTTAGTCTTACTTTTCTATGAAGCGTCTTTGTGTTACCATGAAAAACGCTGTATATAAAACCGATGTATTATCATTATTATTATTATTATACTGTGGAATATTCCAGGCAGAGCAATGATACGACCATAGAAACAACGAGGTGATGGTGATTTTAAAAAAACTTTTATGATAATTCCCACAGACTTTTCCATTGCCTTTTTGCTCTATCACAGTAAGTTTTCGGTTTCATATGTTATTATTCATGTGTAAAGAGATATAGATATGTCATTCAAACAACACATGTACACACTTTTTTTCATTTTAATGCAGATAAAACATAACTTACAAAACTAACAAAAACAAACCGCTCGAGAAATACAAGTAGCGTCAAACAATATGGCTGAGACTGTTTCAATAAAGTCAATAAATGGTTGCCACTTTCTAAAAAATGTGTTTATGTTACCTTTCTTGGAATACCTAATCTTCAAAAAGGACATAACTTCCTTAATCCATTGAGTGCTGCTGTTTGCATTTATAATTTCACTCACGACTTACTGTACTATATATATTAGAGACAAAATATAAATTAAAAGAAACTAAATTTAATGCATAATACATATTTTTTTAAAAGACTTTTACAGTGTTGGACCTTTGTTTAAATCATCTTAAATCAGATTGTTCCATATACTAACCCCTCAAACACAAATACAATCGCTTTTTTTCTTAGTTCTTATCTTCATTTTTCTTTAAAGATGGAATACTTTATTTTTTTTGGTTTTTGGTTGTGGTTGCACAAACTAATAATAACGTTAATGAAGGCACAAAAGTTTATCGTTTATGATACAATATGGATTAGACTGTTTCAATAAAGTCAATAAATAGTTGCCACTTTCTAAAAAAATGTGTTTATGTTATCTTTCTTGGAGTATCTAATCTTGTCTACTTTTAAAAGGACATAACTTCATTAATCCATTAAGTGTTGGATGAGGCATTTGTTGATTTCCAGTGATCACAGGAAGTTTTTATATTATAAGCACGGTCACTGTTTGCAGTGTTGGGAGTAACGCGTTATAAAAGTAACAGAATTACTGTAATACATTGCTTTTTGCTGTAACGTAGTGTAAGGCATTGCAGGAAAATTTTTTAAAAATATTTTACTCGGTACAGATGTCAGTAATGCGCGTTACAGTGCTTTTGTAACCTAAATTGAAGTGGTGGGTTTTTGTTCATTGCTAAAATCACCGCAATATTAGCAGTGGTAAACGCCAGAGACGCACCCACGTAGACCGTCAGATAAGTGCAGGCGAAAGGACACCGCAGAACTCCACACTCCACAGGGCGAACCGCAGCTGACGCCCGATTACGTGTTGCAGACACCCTGTTCCACGGGCTCGGGGTACTCTCAGGAGCGGTCCTAGATACCAAGTTCTAGTCCAAGATTAGTCTTGGTTTGGTCCTGGTTAAGTCCTTGTTTAGACCTGGTTTAGACCTGGGTCAGTCCTGTTTCAGTCCTGTTTCAGTCTGGGTTTCATCTCTGGTTTAGTCCTGGTTCAATCCATATACGGCGCAAAAGTTCAGCATCTTCACAGTTATTTTGGTGAGAGTAACTTGTAATGCAAAAGTAATGTAATGCCTTACATTTTAAATGCAATAATATTGTAATGTAGCAAATTAAGTCATAAAATAAATAACACATTAAAGTTTTAAAGTAACTTGCCCAACAGTGACTGTTTGTTCCTGTTCTTGAAAAGTGGATTTTAACTGGAAATTGTAAAAGTTGGAAGTATTAGTAGTTTTAGTAATCAAGATGAGTTTTTGCAGGTCTAATTTTAAATTTTGAAAGCCTATATTACACAAAATTGACTCTTGTGAGCTTTGTGCCAGGTTATAATGTTGTTCCGTCATCAAAAAAATACCTGGAGCTGTGTTTTATTTCATTCACACATGCTTGAGAATGTACTAACAGTCAAGAGCTGAAAGCAATATCTGTATTCAAAGGTAGCACTGCCTGTTCCTGAAATGTCCATGCTAGGAGCGGTGTGAGTGGGTTACAGGGTTAGAGCCCAAACACAGACTCGTGTTTATAGCTCTCAAGGACTTGTACAGGGACACTTATTCCTCCATTAGCTCTGAACTCAAGACAAAGTGGGCCAGAGCACGGAGAAAGTATGATGTGTCTCCTCCTCAGATAAAGGGCACAGCCGACACACACACACAAAAGAAGACTGAAGACTGAGAGCGGCGATGCAAGTAAGCCTGCGCCGACAATCCAATTTTAATTTAATCAACACGATTTTAAAGTGTCTATGGCTTGTTTTTTAAAGGGCTCATATTACGCTACTTTCTGATCTGTGCTCTAATCTTGTTTCCTCGTCACAAACAAGACGTTCTGTGGAGTTGTGTTTTGTTTCATTCACACGTTTAACACACAAACACTGCAGATTTAAGTAGAGTTCTTCTCTAAAATAGAAAACACTCTGTTCCACCTTGTGATGTCATGTGGTAATACAGGAAATGCTCCATCCATACATCTTTACTAGAATCATTTGGATAATTTAGTAGTAGTAGTAGTAGTAGTAGTAGTAGTAGTAGTAGTAGTAGTAGTAGTAGTAGTAGAGTACATAGAGTACAACCCCATGGATCATGACCAAAAGGGTTTAGGCTGAAGTAAAAAATACTTTTAATGCAAAACCCGATTAAACAATGTCAGAATTCCAAGACAGAAAGCAGCAGAGGTGGGACCAAGTCTTTGTTTTGCAAGTCTCAAGTAAGTCTCAAATCTTTGACCTCAAGTTCGAGTCAAGTCCCAAGTCAAATGCAGAAAAGTCCAAGTCGAGTCTCGAATCACTGGCTCATAAGTCCAAGTCAAGTCCAAGTCGTCTGCTTTTTTGAGCTTCAAGTCAAATATAATACTTATTTATTAGACAATTTATATGAGTTTTAAACTAAAATGTACTTAAAAAGTCATGGAATATTTATATATGAGTATTTATATATGAGTTATAGAAATGCATATAGAAATGACATTTTTCCTTGACTTGACTTGACTGCCTTGTCTTGACAAAATCTTAGTGTGAATCATTATAGTCAGAATGGAAAGAATTCAGATTTAAAAGTGCTAAATAAGAGTTATTTTCTCATGTAGTTCTGTGTAGTTCCCTCCCTGTAGTTTTACTGTATTGTACTGTATATTCCTGTATAATATTGTGTTTTACTGTAGTACACTTGAGGATACCAGATCACAGCACTGCATTTATCAACTGCAAAGAGAAAAGTATTTTCTAAAAACATATATTTTTTTAGGAGAAGCATAAAGTCTTCTCAAGTCACATGCCTAAAGTCCAAGTCAAGTCCCAAGTCACTGAGGTTCAAGTCCAAGTCGAGTCCCAAGTCTTTGTCCATTTTATCAAGTCAAGTCTCAAGTCCTAAAAATAGTGACTCAAGTCTGACTCGAGTCCAAGTCATAACTTGCAAATCCCCACCTCTGGAAAGCAGCATATGAACAGAAAGTTTGCATTTACAATTTCACTTGTGATTTACTGTATATATGAGACAAAATATAAATTAAAACAAACAATATTTAATGCATAATTCATTCATTCCAGAGCTCTATATCTTTCAAAACATAATGCTTTATACTCTTTTATTTTAAAGGCTTCTACACTGTTAGACTTTTTTAAAATCATCACTCAAATTGTTTCACACACTAACCCCTCGAACAGAAACACAATCACTTTTTTTCTTAGTCCTTATCTTCATTTTTTTTTTAAAGGGACAGTTCAGAATTTTGGACATAGGACCTCATTTCCTAGTGAGCCAGAGTGTTGGAGACATGTGGAGACACACACTTTTAAAAAAAAAATTCCATCCAGTCCTTGTATTTGCAGAGGTCACTGGTGCTAGACTAGTGCATGTCAATGACCATAGTTATCCTGCCACTAAAAACAGTCTTACCCACTCCACAAAACACCCGAAACAAATCTATTATTACGCTGGATGGAATATTTAAAAAGTGTCTCCACACGTCTCCAACACTCTGGCTCACTAGGAAATGAGGCCCTATGTCCAAAATTCTGAACAATTCCTTTAAAGATGACTTTTTCCCGTTTATAATCGTATAAACTAATAATAACGTTAACAAAGCCACAAAAGTTGATCGTTTATGATCGTACAAATAAACCACAATGAGCATGAAGTATGAAGTATTTTTTTGTTTTCGTTTATGGTCGTACAAACTAATAATAATGATAAAGTACGCACAAAATTTCAACCTAGGAATAAAGGTAAAAGGTGTCTGTCAACTCGAAAACTACCACTTCATGACATCACAAGGTGGAACAGAGCATTTGGAGCTTAGGAAATGTAGACAGACTGATAATAAAGCATTACTCAAACGTGTGTGAATGAAAGAAAACATAACTCCGGGTATGTTTTTGAGGAGGTAACAACATTAAAAGGTGAACGGTGAAAGTAACTGAAAAAACTTTTGATTAGCTTTTAACTATAATTTTGTTTAAGAGCACAAATCTGATCAACAGAGCTCAGATTAAAGTCTAACAGAGCTTCAGACAGAGCAGTGCCTCCATGTAGCTGCACATCCCCAGAAAATATTGATAAAACCGGCAGCAAAGTATCAGTAGTAAAAAAAACAATGAATTTAAAGATGAATATTCTGGATTCAGATCATTGTTCTCGTGTCGCTGGTTCTTTTCCGCAGACTGGACTTGCTCCGTGTGAGTGGATCAGGTGTGGACAGACTCTCATATTAATAATGCCATTGTGAATCTGTGTTATGTCTCATGTTACGTAAGGCCGTAATTGTGACGCCGCTTTCACATCTTACCAAACTCCCCAGGTGCAAAATGATCCATATATTATTGTCAACAGATAACGTGAATAAACAAGTGAAATGAACTCCGTAAACTCATTTGCTTGGTGACAGAATGAATGGAGGTTTGTGAAAGGAGGACATGACTGAAGAGGGTCTATTGTGCAGAGGTTACACAATGTTTGCGACGAAAACTGGCTCAGGCTGCCCCCTAGTGGTGAAAAATGAGTTTGCTTTTTGTATTGAGGATTGAAATCGCAGTTGGGGCTTTAGTTTAAATGTGTCGTATTTGAAAGAAATCTACATTTTCTGCAATAAGCACTTCAAATATGATGAAATACTGTACGACACTGGCAGATAGTTTTGCTAAATAGTAACACTGAATTACTTGAATTAGTAACATATTTTCTAGATTTAAGTGGATTTGATTACATTTTTTTTCTTATTTTAAAAGCAGTGAGTTAAAGTGTAATTTTAATAGTTAATTATTTATTTTATTTTATTTTATTTTATTTTATTTTATTTTATTTTATTTTATTTTATTTTATTTTATTTTATTTATTTTATTTTATTTTATTTTATTTTATTTTATTTTATTTTTTATTTTATTTTATTTTATTTTATTTTTATTTTATTTTATTTTATTTTATTTTAGAGGTGCACTGTGTAACTTTTCTAGTGGAGGGTCTGTCACCTACTTGTTTCTATGGAGATGTCATTCCTCCTTCTTGCCTCTCCACAGATCTGACCTGTAACTTTGTCTAGTTTGGTTTCCATGAAGATAGAAAGGTTTAAACCCATACTGTGAAACTTTCTAAATAAAGCAATAACATCTCCATCAAACAAAATGAAGCATTTGACGAACCCTCCACCAGAAAAGTTACACAATGCACCTTTAAGTACCATGTTTTCCGGGCTATTAGACGCACTCTTAAGCCTCTAACCCCATCAAAAAACGACTGCGAGCCCCACAATCCAGAGCACCCTATACACGAATCCACTCGGGTGTCCCAGCACGACTTCAGTAAAATACAAAGCCGCACCACCCGCAGCGCACGCAAACACACACGGAGCAGACAGCGACCGCACAGCGAAACACACCCTGCAGCCACACTCATCACTCCACGCCGACGAGGAACGGAACGGAGGAACGAACCGAAAAAGCGAGTGCAATGTGCCACTTCTAGACACAACTGAACAACTGAGTCACTGCGAACACGCCGACAATCCGTTGGTACCAGACAGCACCCTCCCTACACGCCACAACTGAACAAAGTCCAGAGTCACTGTGAACGCCACAAACAAACAAAACCACTCACCCATCACACTGTTGTGTTTCGTTTTATTTGTGAAAAAAGTTCGAAAAGAGATCATTTAATGACAGAGTGCCTTATAATCCAGAGTGCCTAATAGTGCGGAAAATACTGTAACTGTTTCTATGGAGATGTCATTCCTCTGTCTTGCCTCTCCACAGATCTGACCTGTAACTTTGTCTAGTTTGGTTTTCATGAAGATAGAAAGGTTTAATGCCATACTGTGAAACTTTCCAGACAAAGAAATAACATCTCCATGGAACAAAATAAAACATTTGACGAACCCTCCACCGGAAAAGTTACACAATGCACCTTTAAGTACACACATTCAGATCATTTTATCATGAAATCAAATCCACTCAAATCAAGATTAATTCAAGTTATTTCAGCTGCTCTTGATATTGTTTTTTGCAACTAAGAACGTCCACTGAAATCAAGATGAACAGTTTAAACTCGAGTGTTTTATCCAAAGCAGGTCTTCTGTTATGGGGACGTACCTTTGGCCTCTCGTCCAGAATCTGCTGTCTTATGTCCTTGTGTTTCTCCAGTAGTCTCTCGTGTCTCTTACTCTGGGCGTCCTCCAACTGCACACACACAACACAAAAGAATCAATTAGAGGTTAGATTTAAAGAGAGGTTATTTTGCTTTTATGGGGTATTAACTGCTCACACATAACATATTTAGATCGTCATGTCACCTTTTATGGTTTTGAAAATACTATATTCGCTAAAAACAAGTATTAAGATGTTTTACAAGTTTCACTTTTGTTTTTGAACGCTATCACATCTCAATGGGCGTATGTTCTGCTCATGAAACTACTGCCATCGCATCAGGTTTGTGAAGTTGTAGTGTATTGTTTTGTGTGATGCTTTAGTATATTTCTGGAGGATTGTCGTGTGGGAGCATGGGTGGTGTAAGCTTGTGGTCAGCTACAGCTACAGAGATCACTAAATGCCTTAAACAAGCATCTAAACATCTAAACATGACATCTAACATCTAAAACATCTTCAGACATGTTTTTTTTTTTTTTTTAAACATCAGGGAGCGTTTTAACATGGTAGAAAGCTCCAAAAAGTCAGTGTTTTTTTCTGTTTTCTACTTTCTACATTTAAGAGACATACAGATGACATCAAATAAGAGATGAAAAAAGTGAAATAACTTAACAAAATATTGTGCATATTTTAGATTCAGATTTCTCAAAATATCCACCCTTTGCTTGGCTTGAAATGTTTTTCACTTCACACTTGTCCCTGTCAGCATCAAGAAATGCCAAAACTGCAAAGCAAAGGGTGGTTGTTTTTATTTTAAGTTTATATTTTTAGTTTTCTACCGTCCATATGTGTCATGGTTTCAGTGAGAATGTTCTATGTAAATAATACAAATAAAATCTAAAATAACAAAGGATCATAAAAGAAAACGTGTGTCCAAACTTTTGACTGGTCTTGTATTTGATCCCTCGCACTGGTATGGAGTATGTTTAAGCTCTGGGCAATAAATAATCCTGGTTTGGACCTGGTTTAGTTTTGGAATAGTCCTTAGACATGTTTAGATCTGGTTAGGTTCTTGTTTAGATCTGGACCAAGTCTAGACCTGGTTTAGTTCTTGTATAGACCAGCTCATGGTTTAGAAATAGTCCACACTTTAGTCCAGTTTAGATCCATCACTAGTTTGGAAATTGATGAACTGTTATTATAAATGTAGACTTTGGCTGGTCCTCATTTAGTCCTGGTTTAGTTCTAGTATAGACCAGGTCATGGTGGACACCTGGTTTAGTCTTTGTTTAGTCCTGTTTTTTGTCTTGTATAAACCAGTTCATAGTTAAAGGTTGTATGGAGGATTTTTTTTTTTTTTAGTTTCAAATTGTCAGTGAAATTTTAAAAGACAATTACAGAGATGCAGCAGCCTTGTAATTATGATGACCAAAAAAAAAAAAAGAGTGAAAATCTATCAACTGTGGACGTAGTGAGGCCAGATAAACATCAGCCAATAGATAACAAGGCTGCCTCATTTTCTATTGGCTGTTAGGTTGTCAATCAAACTTCCTACGTTTCCAGTGTAATTGACTCGCCGGCGTGCGGGGATTACGTGGTTTATGCAGCGCTTCTTAGAAGCTTTTTTAAACTGTCGCTTCCTCGCAGTTCGCACAAAGTTTGTTGAGACGGCGGACGAGAATCCACGACCAGTTCACCGCAAAACAAAGTCCGTTTTTGAGGTCGTTGAAAGAAGAAGAGAAGGGGAAAAGGAGCGAAGACAAACTGAGGTGATTCTTGGAGATCTCTTCTGGTGATGGCGCGACTGAAGCAGACAGAGGGTTTAAAAACTGACGCGTCGGTCGCTAAATTATTTCTAGACACGTCACTTCAACAGTAATTTTGAACGCACACGGGCTGTAAACAAGCGTGATTTCTAGATTAAGGAGGTGGGAGGAGATGTTTCTACTGAGGGAGCTGTGGAGGAGGAAGGTGGTGTCACGCAGGCACAACATTTGAAAAAGGACTGTCGCTGTATTTCTCTTCCCTTAAAAAATCCTCTATACAACCTTTAAATCCTGGATTAATCCTTTTTATAGTTTAGACCTTGGTTAGTCCTGATTAAGTTCTGCTTCAGTTACTTTTAGACTTGCTTTGCTGCTTCTTTAGACCTAGCCCTAGTTTAGTCTTGCTTTAGACCTTATTTAGTTTGTTAGTCTGGTTTGGTAAAGATCTTTATCCAGAACTGGCTCTGATTTAGTCCTGGTTTGATCCTGATCCTGATGTACCAGCAGACTTGGACTGGTCCTGTTCTAGTCCTGGTTTAGTTCAGGTTTAGTGCTGTGTTTAGTCTCTTTTTATTACCAATTTTGATGTGGTCTCATGCACTGTGTCTTGTTGATCTGGTTCAGTCTTGGTTTAGATCTGTTCATTTATGTATAGCTGTTGTCATTTTTGCTTCTTACCCTTTTAATATACTGCACCACTTCGTTCACAAAAGACCGGTTGATCTCCAGCTTCTCTCTGTGTGGGGCACAGGAAGGCAGACCCATCAGTACATTATTACTTTTTATTTACTGACATCTGGTGGCCAATAATAAAACTACACCCCTCCTGTTATATGTACAGTACTGTATGTCATTGAACACACTTACTCTTCAGTGACGTTTTTGTCTTTAGTTTTGGCTTCGTTGATCTTTTCTTGTCTCTTCTTGTCCATCTTTTTCTTGAGTTCTTTCTTCTCTCTGCAGTCGGGACACACAAACAAAATGTAAACGTACGAATACAATTAATTTCGAAACACGTGGTCAATTTAAAAATAAAGCAACATTTCAAAGAGTTTTAACTGGTTATGAATAATCTACTTACTAAATTAATACTAAAATACTACAACTAAATGCTACTACTAAATATACTTTGTGTAATGGGGAGAAAAACAGAAACTAACACTTTTCTATTGGCTGACTGGTTCATTCCCACATATTTAACTAATTCTTTATTCTGTCTACGTCTCCAAAGCTCAAAATGCTCCGTTCCACCCTGTGATGTCATGAAGTGGTAGTTTTCAAGTTAACAACTACATTTGACTTTTTGTTCAGTAGAGATTGTCAATTCCAGATCTGAAATTATCCAAATGATTCTAGGAGCACATGATTCTATTACCACATGATGACATCACAAGGTGGAACAGAGCATTTTGAGAGAAGAACTCATCCTAAATATGCAGGATTTGTGTGTTAAACATGTGTGAATGCAACAAAACAAAACTCCAGATATGTTTTTGATGAGGAAAAACAACATTATTATAACATGGATCAGAAAATAGTGTAGTATGAACCCTTTAAACACAAAAAATACAGTACTTTGAAAGCAGCCAAAATAATCTTTCAGTGATTTTTTTAGCCAATATACCAAAGTTAAAGTATTTTATTTTATTTGTTGGTTGCTTTTCATTTAAAACATTTCTTGCACTGAAAAACACATGCGTTGTTGCAGTGACCAGGCTCAGGAAAGCTACAGTGTGGCTTTAAAAGTAAATACTACATATATAATAAGAATATATCAAATGAAGTTGTACTATTTATGACACTGGCCTTTTAAATAGTGAGAAGAGCTTACTTTTCACACAGGTCTCGTATCTTCTTGAGTTGTGCGTTCTGACATTCCTCTGCGATGGTGTTCAGCTTCTCCACCAGCTGTGAAAACAAAAAGCCCAAAACATTAATTACAACAGTGTTTTTCAGCCTTTTTTGACTTGTCTTACACTTACACAGGTTTGAGCAAAAAAGTGTAAATAATGTGTAGGACTGAAGTCATTTAGTAACTTAAAGGGCCCATATTACGTTATTTTCTGATCTATATTATGTGTCTATGTTGTGTTGTTTCCTCATCACAAACAGACCTGGAGTTGTGTTTTGTTTCATTCACACATGTTTAACACACAAACCCCTGATAACACTCTGTTCCACCTTGTGATGTCATTTGGTAATAATATAATATTACCACAGAACTTCATACACCTTCACTAGAATCATTTGGATCATTTGAGCCCTGGAATTGCCAATCTCTACTGAACAAAAGGTAAAAGGAGATATTAACTTGAAAACTACTACTTCATGACATCACAAGGTGGAACAAAACATTTTAAGCTCTGGAGATGTAGACAGACTAATCATAAAGAATTACTCAAACTTGTGTGAATGAATCAAAACACTTCAGGTATTTTTTGAGGAGTCAACGACATTATATGATGGTATAAATCTTAAAAGAGCAGATTTTGCATAATACAGGACTTTTAATTAATCAACGGTGACTTGGTCGATCAAAATGTTACTTCATGATTTTGATTTTAGGGATTTATAAGTTGCAGAATCAGTAGCTGTGTGTGTAATATGTTAGCTGAAAATTTGGAAGTGAATCATGAATTTAATCTGCCTTACTTTCCTTAAAAAAATACAGAATTTTCTTGTACTTTTCAGTATAAAGTAAATAGTTCTTTTTGCATGAACTTCTATGGAGTTTTGGTCAGATACATGGTTCACTAATCAATCTGCAGGACGTGTTTTTAGAATTTCTTGTGGGCTGAACACCGGACAGAAGCGAACTACTAACAGTAAATTCACTCTTCAGGCATGTTTTTGATGAGGGAACAACACGTTATAACATGGTAGAAAGTTTGATTTTGTATAATACTCCCTCTTTAATTGAAATAGGACATTTTTCCAAGGAACACCTGGTAATCCCTCAAGGCACACTCATGTTCTCTGAGTACTGGTTTAAAATCAGTGACTTGTTAAACAGACGAATAACCAGGAATTTACAAGTCTAGTTGCTAAATTATAATTACGAATTCAAAGATGAATGATTGACATCTTGCTTGCATCACTTTGTTAAGACAGGTAAACAGCACCTGTCTGCACCTGCCGTCTTTTGGTTCAGTGACTCCTGATTCAGCGATGCTCATTTTACAGCTGAAGTGACACAGATTTTCCACAGAGTTCAGCAGAGCGGAGGAGGTACACTTATACAGTATGTTATATTGTATTTTGCACCCCACATTTAATTATTATATAGTCTAAAATATTGAATCATGAAATGTCTATCCTGCATTATAGCTAAAGGTAGGAGCGTCAAACTCAAATTCACAGAGGGGCAAAATTAAAATCTGGGACTAAGTTGTGGGCCAAACTAAATATTTACTGAAAAATTTCAACAACATCTGCATGTTTTCTCTTCTTTCGAGACATGCAATGTTAAACCTGTTCTTATTAAAATAAATGTTTAATAATCATTTTCCTTAAACACTGAATCCAGAACAAGCATCATATAAAATAATAACACAACTTTTTAAATAAATCATGTCTCTATAGTCTATCTGTATCCGACAGGCAGCTCTAATACATATTTGATATGATCTCGCAGGCCAAATATAATTACATCACGGACCAAATTTGGCCCCAGGGCCTGAGTTTGACATGTTGAAGTACATTCTGATTCACAATAAACATCCAGTCTGAGAACTTGAAACCAAAAGTGACATAACCAGAACTAAATCTAGTGTCACTAGGGTCAGTCCAGAGAGCGCAGGAACATTTATGAAAATGACCTCAGTGTGTAGTTTTTGTTTATTTATTTGTTTACAGTTTATATTGTACCTGTTTGACGTGCTCCTTCTTCTGATACTTCTCGCTGTAGTACTGCTCCTGTCTCAGTTTGCCATTTTTTCTGTATATTGCTTATTTATATTGTTTTATAGTGTTTTATTATATTCTTTATATGTTTGTCTATTGTGTACGTGCTTGATGTGCTCCTTCTTCTGGTACTTCTCGCTGTAGTACTGCTCCTGTCTCAGTGTGTAGTTTTTGTTTGTTTACAGTTAATTGTGTACGTGTTTGATGTGCTCTCTCTTCCAGTACTTCTCACTATAGCACTGCTCCTGTCTTAATGTGTTGTTTTTTCTTTATATTGCTTCTTTATGTGCTTAAAATTGTTATATTCTTTTTATATATTATTTGTTGTGTACCTGCTTGATGTGCTCTCTCTTCTGGTACTTCTCGCTGTAGTACTGCTCCTGTCTCAGTGTGAGCAGCTGTTGCTGTTGTTGCTCCTTGAGTTCGCTCAGTCTCTGGTGACACTCCTGCTCCAGGTCTGACAGCTCCTGGTCCAGCGTCGACAGAGACTGCTCCGACCGACTGCACACAACAAATGTAAATCTCTTTGTATATTTAGTGACTATGATTTCAGTTACTCTTCTTGCAGCTCCCTTTCTCTTCTTACCCCTCCCTTTTGTTTTTCTTACCTCTTCTTGCCTTCTCTCTTGTGGCTCTTGAGCAGGGCAGACCTCCTCCTCTGCTGTTGGCTCTGCAGCTCTGAAACTCGAGCTGAGTGTTCCTTGATGAGCTCAGTGGTTTTTCGGTGGTGTTTTCGGACCAGTTCCTTCATCTCTTTGTACTGTTTCCTCTGCTCACGGACGAACGCCTTCTGCTGCTTGAGCTCCTCCAGACTCTGAGCCTCCAACTCTGACGGATACAAAGAGGAGAAGAGACAAAATCAACTATCAGATCCCAATCATCAGTGAACCTACTATTAACTACAATGGTTGTCAAAAGTAGAAAAAAATCAGGCACTAATCGATACTAAAACTAATATTGAGACCTGATTTGTTTTTGTTTTTTTGGAGCAGGTATTGATACGAAAAAAGTCACATTGAAAGGACAGAAATTAACCTTTCCTGAATAGCTTTAGAATGATCTTGAGCTGGATCAGAAGAAGTATAAGAGCACATAGACTAGTATAGGTGAGTTTCAACTGACGTAATTGTTATTAAAAGCCTGCGTTGCATGCTGGGAAATATTTTGGTCGGAGGCAAGAAACAGGATAGCGATCAAACACAGTGCGTAACCTCACGTATTTATCCCTGATAATGGTAAATTCCTGCTGCATTATCAAATGCACAAATAGAAGCACGGAAGAAGGAAAATGTCTTTTTCGTATTCTGAGTGAAAAGAACCACTAACGGTGAATTAAATGGCTTTCAAACATTCGTAAAGCAAACGTAGAAGATCCTAACAAACCGTGGACTCCAACAAGTTCAACAACACATCGAGACTCTTGGAGGTTTTCATCTTTTCTGCTGTGAATGGCCCAGGAGTTTCCACCAAGTCATTGTGGATATCGCCCAAGTGAATATTTGTCCAGGTAGTTGGTGATTCTGACCAGAAATTTGGTTTGGTCCACCTTCTGTCGGGGTTGAAAAGGGTGATTTGGCTCCATCGATGCTTATGACCAATTTCTGGTCAAATGCTCTTGGGTCCTCTGCCGTTAGAGTGGATAAATAACTGGGATCAATACCCTTTACGTGCTTTCTCGCTCCATCCGTCATGTTCAATTAGTGCTTCTTGCCACCGACCAAAATAATTCCCAGCATGCAAAGCGCGCTTTTGTCAACAATGAAACTCGCCTATACGCCCAAGGATCACTATGGAACCCCTCTGGACCACTGAGGGATTACACACATATATGAACACATGGGAATAGAAAATAAAGTTCTACAAAAATGACATTCTATTGTCTAAAGAAAGAGTGTTTTTTATTATCATTGCTGCTACTGCTATCTGCAAATATAACAGACAGCATATCTTTACCTGTAAGGACGCTCTGGATGATGTCTTCAGTCTTCACAGCGGGCTTCAAAGAGCCTACAAGTAAAAATAGAACTGTGTCAATCACCAGAAAATCACTTTATTCAACTTTTGGGCATTTTTTTCACACATGTAGACAAATATAGTGTGTTTGTTTCATGAGTTGCTTTACAATTTGTGGAGTTAATATGATTAACTGAGATTCAGGAGCAGGACCGTGCCCCGACCGCCTCTCTTCCTCATCATCAGCAGGCCACAACGCACTTTGACCACACCTCTAATTTCCCAGAAGCCTATTTGTAGCAGCCTTTCCCATCATCCCACTTTGTCTCAGCTAAGTCGACCTCACTTGCCCACCCCCTATCGTGTTCGTCTTTCAGCCATAAGACGCCTACGAGGGGGGTCCCGTTCCGGCTGGGCCAACTGCAGATTGAAATGAGATGGAGCCCCCACCCACAGTCTTAACCCAGCTATCTCCGCCTCGTACATTATCAATAAACTTCTTCTTTGCACTATGTTGTTGCTGGTGTGGTCCTTGCTAGTGAGTGTACAGTTTTCCTTCACTCCATACTACTGTAGCCACAACTGCCCACAACTGTGCCACTGGCCTCTCTGGCTACATTCATACTTTGGCAAAATGGGTGTCGTGTCTTGCTCAAGGATGAGGGATGTAACAAAAAACAAAATATGATGAAAATATGGTCGTATTGTCAAAAGTCTCTCAATAATATAGTCCATTGTCACAGTATATCCAATTAGAAGTTCCTTTGCTTAAATGTATTGTTTTATAGTAGCAACAGCTTATAAACATAGGGAACTACATATCCCATGATTCATTTCAGCGTAGACATGAAGAAATATGTTTTTTACTTGAATTCTTAGGATTATGACAGTAATAATTCGCCCCAAAATCTTGTCATGGTATTTTAAAACCAAAAAAGTGTCCTATCTACAATTATATTAACCTCTCCAAAAAATTTCAATCAATATCATACTAAGAGATACATATAATATCGTACTGAGAGATTTGGATATTGTTACATAGTTACATAGTCTAAGAATGAACTGGAATGTTAATATATTTTTGTAGTGAGAAGTGGTAATCTTTAATAGTTTAGACATATAAATGTTCTGTGTTAAAATATCATATTTTCCGGGCTATTAGGATTATAAGGTGCACTGTCATTAAATGGTCTATTTTTGAACTTTTGTCACAAATAAACCGCACCGGACTTTAAAGGAAACACAACAGTGTGATGGGTGAGTGGTTTTGTTTGTTTGGCGCGTTCACGGTGACTCTGGGCTTTGTTCAGTTGTGGCGTGTAGGGAGGGTGCTGTCTGGGACCGATGGATTGTCGGCGTGTTCGCAGTGACTCAGTTGTTCAGTTGTGGCTCAGAGTGGTACACTGCATTTGTTTTTTTGGTTCGTTCCTCCGTTCCGTTCCTCGTCGGCGTGGAGTGTGGGTGTTTTTCGCTGTGCGGTCGCTGTCTGCTCTGTGTGTGTTTGCGTGCGCTGCGGGTGGTGCGGCTTTGTAGTTCACTGAAGTCGTAATGGGACACACGAGTGGATTCGTGTATGGGGCGCTCTGGATTGCGGGGCGCGCGGTTGTTTTTTGATAGAGTTAGAGGGTTAAGAGCGCGTCTAATAGCCCGGAAAATACGGTAAGTAAAGTTCAGTCTTATAAAACCAACAGTTTACATTTCACTAACACTCCTACAAGGACCTAAAGTGTAAGATTGAAGCTGGAGCCATGTGGACAGGTGTGGGTTACCTGCAGGCTGTGGCTGGTGCCCTCCCAGTGACGGAGGTTTGGGGGCGATGATGGGCGTGTGGCTCAGACCGTTCTCTGCGGGTAACGAAACCCGAGAGTCCACCTTCGACTCACAGGGAGCGTCACTGCCCGCCTCCACCTGTGCACCAAGAAACACACAAGTACATAAGAACGAATACTACACACTCAAGTACATAAGAATGAATAAACCTCCACCTGTACACCAAGAAACACACAAGTATGTAAGAAGAAATAAACCTCCACCTGTACACCAAGAAACACACAAGTATGTAAGAAGAAATAAACCTCCACCTGAACACCAAGAAACACACAAGTATGTAAATAAAAATAAACCTCCACCTGTGCACCAAGAAACATACAAGTATCTAAGTATGAATACACCTCCATCCCTACAAAAGGAAACATGCATAAGAATGAATACAGCTCCACCTGTGCCCCAGAAAATATACATGACAGTGAATATGCCTCCACCTAAACCAGGAAATATACATAAGAATAAATATAAACCTCCACCTGAACCAAGAAACAGACAAACACATAAGAATGGAATGTATAAATACAAATAAACCTCCACCTGTGCAGGGAATAGTGTTGTGACGATACTAAAATCAGTATTGAAGCATAGACTCAATACTCTACACTGATTCCGATATCCAAATGATCGTTTTAAAAGCTCTTTTAGAATGAGAGAGCGAGAAATATTTTATTGATACTGAGGAAGTTTCAAGTTTTGCTGCAAGCAATATTTATACTGCACTTCTCAGTCGCCTTTATCTCTCAGTCTCAGTTGAACAGGAGGACTGGTCAGAGAGGGTCTGCAGATCTGTGTCAGGGCAGTTTGAGAAGAGGAAAAGCCAAAAGTGTCTCTCCTCTGTGTCCAGCAGCCTCACAGCAGCCTCCAGGGGGCGCCAGGTGAACACAACAGGAAAGGCCTCGTTCTTACTCCGCTCTGGTGTTTCGGTTGGTGATAAAACGGTTCATTACCTTCAAAGTATTTCCTCTTGAAGGTCTCTGAGTATGTTCTGCCACATTTGATGCCACATACGGTATAAAAAAAAAAACTGTAGCATCTCAAAGGTCCATAGCTAGCTCCCTTTAAATGGAGAAAATTCAGTTTGTTGACTGGACAAAAGTTAATTTGGTTGAAGATGTTTCACAGCTCATCCAAGCTGCTTTTTCAGTTCTGGTCAGAAGCAGCTTGGGTGAGCTGCGAAACTTTTGTCCAGTTGACAAACTGAATTTTCTCCTCACCATGGATTCTACCTGGACAATTGAGGGATTCTTCACACTTTTTAAATGGATATAGGAAAAACAAACCATTCTCTTCACACAATCCTTCAGTCCCTTGTGTTCATTCCCTTTAAAGTATTTCCTCTAGAAGGTCTCGAAGTATTTTCTCTGGAAGGTCTTATTCCACATTTGCTGCCACATGTGTTGTAAAAAGCTTGTAGCATCTCAAACAAACAAAAGTTAAAATTACTTGAATTATAAAAATGTTGTCTTGATATGAGTAAATTTTAAAATTATTTATTGATAGAATAAGACTTTTTGTACTTCATATTAGAGAACATTCCAGGCAAAAAAATAACATTTTAATAAGACAAATCCACACATAATGATTTCCCAGGACACTCTACAGTAAATCTCGGTTGTAGTTTATTACCTGATCAGTGCTGTAAAGCCTGTAGACATAACTGTGGTACCCCAGCCTCAACATGGCCTCCTCTCCTCTCTCCTCTCCTCACCTCTTTCCTCTCCTCCCGTCTCTCCTCTCTCTGGAGTAAAGACTTAATTTCCCTTCAGAGTTCAGACTCAGCTCCTCTGTGTTCTTATCTCTTAAAGGTTAATACGACTTTAAATCATGTTGGACACAGACACGCCCTCCTGACACCTCCGCTCCTCCTTCACCCTCCCCTTTAATCTCTTATAAACTGCAGGGATGTGAAGTGTGAAATGTAGTGTGAGTATAGGTTGTGTCCATGTGAAAATTAAATTAGCTGAAACTATCTATAAAAACAATTAAAGTATTAGACAAAAAGCCCACTAATTATTACTCTTGCAGAAAAATCGACAAATACACATTTCTTAATTGGGACAACACAATCAAATATGCAGATTTAATTTTGGTATACAGTTTTTAATGATCTTGCTCCACCTCTGCTTTTGGACAGACTCTTATGCTTTTGGAGCAGGTCAAACATGTAGAACAGTGGAGCTCATGTACGAGAATTTGAGTGGTTGTTCAATGGTCAAATATGTTGCCATGTTTAACCAAATTACATTTTTTATATTGACGGGTTGTTGGTTTAAATCTTTAACGCTTGACTTTGAACTTCAAATGAACTGTCTGAAATGAATTGTATGTTAGGGATGTAACAATATTCAACCCTCTCGATATGATAGAAAGAACAAAAATGTGCCTGTTTGCTGCTGTTCCAATCAGTAGGAGCAGGTAGAGGGTGCTCTTGGAAAAAGGATCAAAACTTAAAACACAACGGACTCCAGGCCCTCCAAAGAAGTAAAAATCGCACGAATAAAAATATAGTTAAAAGGCCTTTATTTAAATGGCCAAAGCCAACATGTTTCGACCAACCAGTTTGTCTTCATCAGAGTTTAGACTCTCGATACGATATTCTCATGATATCCACATCTCATGGTACAATATTTATTGTGATATGTTGTGGATGCAAAAAATAGTAATACAACAATTGTGAGTATGCTACTTTTCTCACGTCATACAAAAAATTTATGATTTTAAAGTGCTTCATAACAGTTATTTCAGCATGTAGATTAGACTGAAACAGAGCAAAGGATCATGGTCTATGTAGTTTTCTCTATTTGTTAGCTGTTGCTGCACCAAAACAATAAATCTAAGCAGAGACTCTTGAGATTCGATATATATTGTGACAGCCCACAATATTATTGTGAGACTTTTGACGATACGATATCACGATATTTCGATTATTGTTACATCCCTATTGTATGTGTAGTGAGGGTACAGTGAGTGTGTTGTATGTATAGTGAGTGTGCTGGTGTTATGTACTTCTGTGTGATTATTGCTGTACTTTTCCCTGTCCTGTAGATGATTTGACATCAACCTGCCGAGGGACTGAGGCCACACTGGCTGTAATCTTTACATAATTACATTTTAAAGGTTCATTATTATGTGCTGTCCCTTAACAAATAATGAATAAATAAATTAATCAATCAATCAATCAATAAATAATTAAGAAAATAAAGCTTCTATATTAAACAAAATTGACTCTTGTGAACTTTAAGCCATGTTATTATGCTGCCTGGAGTTGTGTTTTGTTTCATTCAAACATGTTTGAGTAATCTTTTATTATTAGTTTGTCCATAATGCTCTGCTCCACCTTGTGATGTCATGAAGTGGTAGTTTTCAAATTAACAACTACCTTTTACCTTGGTTTTGGATTGAAAATTCCAGGTCTGAAATGATCTAAATAATTCAAGTGAAGATGAGTGGAGTTTAAAAACACAGTGGAGCACTCCCTGTATTACCACATGACATCACATTGAGAGTAGAAGCAGTCTAAATATGCAGGTTTGTGTGTTAAACATGTGTGAATGAAACAAAACACAGGTACATTTTTGATGAGGAAAAACATAACATAGATCATAAAATAGAGTGATATGGGACCTTTAGCAACAATTTATCAATCTTTTTTACATAAAGGTTGAATCAGCTTCAAAATACAGTTTAAAAAGGTGCAAACAAGCGTGAATGGTGAATGCTCTGACTTCTTCTCTGCCCCCCTCCCCTCTTCCATAGGGTCACTCACATCCTTGTCTCCCTCCTCCTCCCCTCCCTCCTCCAGCGTCAGAGCTGCGAGCTGATTGGCTCTCTGCTCCATCAGGTTGACGTAGCGAATCGGATTGGACAGAGCCTCGATCACATCTGAAAACAAACAAAGACAGAAAGAGGGGCCGTGTGGTTTAAAACTTTGGTGTGTTTGACAAATAAGAATGGTACAATGATACAGACAGATTGCCACATACTTAACTGAAAAGTAACACCACACGTTTGCCGAGTGATATCCTGAAATTTAGTATATGCTCTATAGACTGTATAACCTGCTGGCGGCTGCGTTCCGAATGGGAAGTGAGCATAGCAACCACCATAACCACCATGAAAACTACCATGACAACCACAGTAGCAACCACCATAACAACAATGGTTATAGTGGTTGTTATGGTTGTTATGGTGGTTGCTATGGTGGAAGTTACAGTAGTGGTGGTTATGGTGGGTGTTATGGTGGTTTTCATGGTGGTTGCTATGGTGGAAGTTATAGTGGTGGTTGTGATGGTGGTTGCTATGGTGGTTACTATGATGGTTGCTATGGTGGTTTTGGTGGTTGCTATGGTGGTTGTTATAGTGGTTGTTTTGGTGGTCATGGTGGTTGCTATTTAGCATTTCCCCCTTTCCTGTCTTCTTTTATTTCCCCCTCCTTTCTTTTTTATTACTTTACTTTTTATTTATTTTATTTGTACATGTTATGCGATACAATTTTTGAATGTTAATCACAGTTCTTTGTACACTGCTGTATGTATACACTACTTTTTCTTTCAATAAAAAAAAAAATGGTGGTTGCTATGGTGGTTATTGTGGTGGTTGTTTTGGTGGTTGCTATGGTGGTTGTTATAGTGATGGTTGTTATGGTAGTTGCTATGGTGGTTACTATGGTGGTTGCTATGGTGGTTGCTATGATGGTTGTTATGATGGTTGATATGGTGGTTGTTATGGTGATGGTTGTTATGGTGGTTGCTATGATGGTTGTAATGATGGTTGCTATGGTGGTTACTATGGTGGTTGCTATGGTGGTTGCTATGATGGTTGTTATGGTGATTGCTATGGTGGTTACTATGGTGGTTGCTATGGTGGTTGCTATGATGTTTGTCATGGTGGTTGCTATGGTGGTTGTTATGGTGGTTGCTATGGTGGTTGCTATGGTGGTTGCTATGGTGGTTGCTATGATGGTTGTCATGGTGGTTGATATGGTGGTTGTTATGGTGATGGTTGTTATGGTGGTTGTTATGGTGGTTGCTATGGTGGTTACTATGATGGTTGTCATGGTGGTTGCTATGGTGGTTGCTATGGTGGTTGTTATGGTTGTGGTGGTTGTGATGGTGGTTGTCATGGTGGTTGTTATAGTGATGGTTGTTATGGTAGTTGCTATGGTGGTTACTATGGTGGTTGCTATGGTGGTTGCTATGATGGTTGTTATGATGGTTGATATGGTGGTAGTTATGGTGATGGTTGTTATGGTGGTTGCTATGATGGTTGTAATGATGGTTGCTATGGTGGTTACTATGGTGGTTGCTATGGTGGTTGCTATGATGGTTGTTATGGTGATTGCTATGGTGGTTACTATGGTGGTTGCTATGGTGGTTGCTATGATGTTTGTCATGGTGGTTGCTATGGTGGTTGTTATGGTGGTTGCTATGGTGGTTACTATGGTGGTTGCTATGGTGGTTGCTATGATGGTTGTCATGGTGGTTGATATGGAGGTTGTTATGGTTGTGGTGGTTGTGATGGTGGTTGTCATGGTGGTTGTTTTGTATTGTACTTGTTATGGTGGTGGTTGTTAAGGTGGTTATGCATAACTACCACCATAGTAACCACCATATCAATCACCATAGCAACCACCATAAGAACCACCACCATAACAACCACCACAGCAACCACCATAACAACCACAGTGACAACCATAACCACCATAACAACCACCACAGCAACCACCATAACAACCACCGTGACAATTACTATAACAACCACCGTGACAATCATAACCATAACAACCACCATAGCAACTACCATAATAACCACCATAGCAACCACCATACATTATTTCTCTCCACTCATCTCTCTCTTTCTCATTTTTCTCTCTACCCAATTCTAGGTTCTCTCTCTATTCCCACCTCTCCCTCTCTATCTGCCTTTTTGTTTGTCATCCTCTCACTCTCTTCTTTGTCGTCACACTCCCTTAGTCCAACTCTTTATACGGTCTATGATTTTTAGAGCAGTCAGTAATAATGTTTAGTCTAAAAACTCACTGTTAAAAGTGATACCATTGAAACAGATGCGTTACCTGCAAAAGTGTCCGGCACATAGTCCTTGACCTCCACATAGACGAAGAGAGCGGGCAGCGTCAGAGACTGGTTCTTCTCGTTCCTCAGACTGATGTAGCGGTACCCTGCACAGTACAAATATGTGTTTAATCATTTCAACTGAGGCTCATCGATAAAAATTTGAAAAAAAATCTTTATATGGTTACTACTTTCTAGAGTTTAGATACATACAGAAAACATCAAAAAATGAGGCAAGATATATGGAATTGTCTAGAAAAGAGAAAAATACTTTGAATATAAAAAATTTAAAAATATATACATTCAGAGTTATTTTCTTTGCTACATAATGCATAAATCTTGCTTCATATATTTCATGTCTTCTGTGTGTATACAAAATGTAGAAAGTAGTAAACATATATTAAAAAAAAGTGAAATAAGGTAGTAGATTTTCTATTTAAAGATTTGGATATATTGTGCAAACAGTCATTATTCCTCATCAATATGAATTTGTTTTTGCTTATATTGTTGCGTTATTGCACTGTATAAAACAAAAAGTGGAATACCTGGACGGATGGAGGATACAGGGATGATGCGATGACCTATGAACTTTCCTCCTTCTTCAAACACTGCTATTCTCAGTGAGGCCAGAGTGGGCAGCACCACCTACAGGACAGAGACAACAGCGCAGTTTGTACTTGTGATGTATGAGTGTGATGAGTGAATTCAAGCAGTCATAGGAAGAGTGCATACAGTCATTGTGTCCTTGGGCAAGACATTTCACCCACCTTGCCTCCAGTGTCTATGTGCAATGGTGAATGAATGAGAGAGTGAGCCAGAGAGCACATGACTTCAAGGTGACATGTTTACAGCGTGTATTTCATGTATGTTCATTAAAGGCTCCATATTACACTATTTTCTGATCTATATTAATGTTGTTCTCCTCATCACAAACAGACCTGGAGTTGTGTTTTGTTTCATTCACACATGTTTAACACACAAACCCGAGTTCTTCTCTCAACCAGAAAATACTATGGTCCACCTAGTGATGTCATGTGGTATTACAGGAAGTGCTCTCATATGGTTTTAACTCCATGCACCTTCACTATAATAATTTGGATCATTTCAGCCCTGGAATTGCCAATCTCTACTGAAATAAAGGTAAAATGTAGCTGTTAACTTAAAAACTACTGCTTCATGACATCACAATGTGGAGCAGAGCATTTCGAGCTTTAGAGATACAGACAGACTAATAAACCAGGATTACTCAAACAGGTGTGAATGAAACAAAACACAACTCAGAGTATGTTTTCGAGGAGGTAACAACATTAAAGTTCACAAGAGTAAATTTTGTGTAATATACTGTAGGACCTTTAACCAAATACACAAATAATAAAAATGATGATTTGCCAAGCAATTCATCTAATATTAACTACAGAAAACCATTTGAAATTTTAGTATATGAAAGGGTCACTAAACACCAGCATTTTTTTTCAACAGATTATGTGTAAATTGATCTAATATAGAAATGTATCTTATCCCTGGTCTTATTTTGGCATTTTAGTGCATATATGTTAAAAATCGGGTCGGACAAAGGGCCGCCAAAGAGTCAGATGCAGGTTATTACGTGATGAGCACAGCCACTGGTGTCCACGGGCGGGACGTGAAGAGTCCCACTCTGCCCCGCCCCTACCTGGCACCGCCGGGCACCGTGATGTCCCCCGTGTCTGGAGAAAACTCAGTCGGCTCTCAATCATTGCTCCAGAGCCCACCCCTTACCCACTCCACTCACACCTGCTCCCCCTAACCCACTAGACACCGCCCACTCTGGAGGATTTTTCAGATTTTGCTTATGTGCGGAGTAAAGCTTCGGGAAGGTGTTTAATGGCTCTTTAAATAAAATGATTTAGAATTCCTGGGTTATAATATTTTTTGTGCTAAAGTAAGACATGTATGTATTTTCTGACCTTCTTGAACACGATGGCCTCCTCCTCCCACACTGGGTTGATGGCGTTGCCCTGGGACGTCTTGGTTTTGAACGCTTTTCTCTTGGTGTCCACCGGGAGGCCGAACATGTCAATCTCCACATATGTACCAACTTTTTTATCTGACAAGAACTGCCCCGATATGATCTGAGAAGAGAAACACACAGAGCATAAATGATAGAAGAGTTAAGGAGAGCTGAGGAGAAAGTCCAGATAAAATGTATTAGTTATAATGCAATGTCTCCATGGATTGTTCCACAGTATCGTATTAAACTTGTTTTTCTTACATATGCTTCATTGCTCAAAAAATACCTTGATAAACTGGGGACTGGCATGTGTCTCCACAGATTAGATATGTAAGATATGTAACTAAACCCTTTGAAGACATGTTTTTGTCTCCATGGATACAGATGCCCTACTATGGAATATCCGAACAAAGCAAACATCTACATGGAGACAAGCAGGTGGCAGAAGTGAGTGGAATTAGACTTAGACAAACTTTACTGATCCACAAGGGAAACAGTAGCTCACAGCATATTATAATAACAAACAGAAATTGTATATTAAATTCTAAATCAGTAGCAGAACTAGCAAGAGACTGATGTCAAATATAAGGCATCATTTTATATATATGTGCATGTACATGTCAAAATAAAATATAGAGTTAGAATTAAAGTAAATTTTATTTGAACATTTAAAAGTATGAAGGCACAACATGTAGTCTCCATACTCTCGGGACATGTACATTTAACAAAAAAAAGTAACAAACAAACAAAAGATAGAACAAAATTGCATTTTACTTTAAAAAAAAATTCCACCTTTGTCAAATGTAGATGTTCTGAGAGTATGGAGACGATTTGTTGTGCATTCATACCTTTTTTGAAAATGTTCAAAGAAAATTAACTATAGAAATATAGTAATAAAATATATATCTCAGCTGTATACAAGAAGTTGTAAGGAAAACAGTGCCAGAATGACGCTTGAGAGGACATAGGGTTTTACTGGCTTTATCATTTTAGGGCTGGTGTGACCAAATTTTAACAATTTTACCTTTTTGTTGTCTTCATTTTATGAGCTCTATCAGCATTCTTGAAACTGCTTTGTTTGTAAAAATGTGCTATAGAAATAAAGCGGATTTGGATTTATCTGTTACATAAGAGTTGTTTCGTTTTAGATGAATACTGCCGTTTAAAATGTGTAAAATAAAACATTATGATCCACGGGAGTCGTGTATGACACAAGCCCAGTATGTCTTTATGTTCTTTAAAAGTATTTAGTTCATGTTTTTGCAGTTTGATGAAGCTCTCGTACCTTGACAGATAAAGTATTGGCGACTATCCCGTCCACGGTGTTCTCGGTGAAGGGGTCAAAGTTCTTGTCTGGTCGTCTCATAAACTCTGGTTTGAGTCGATATCCACATTTCCCGTTGTACTCGTACATGCCCAGGTTCAGCTGCATGGACAGATCTGCACACAAACCACAAACTCTGTCAACCTTTGATTTAGGAGTTGAATAAACTGGTGGATTTTTTAAAGGTCCTGTATTACTCAAAATTGACTCTTGTGAATTTTAAACCTAACGAAGGACTAATCATAATTGTCTTACCAATCGTCTGGAAGTTGAGAGCCACCAGTTGACAGCCTGCGTTCCAGAAGAGCTGCGGGTTGTAGTTGGAGGAGTCCACTCTGGTGCCTTTGGGGTAGATCCTGCTCAGCTGAGACTTGTTGTATCTGAACAGTTAGATTTAAAGATTACAATGGGTACAGTTACATGACCAGGGAAATCCGATCACTACAGTAACCAGACGCAATAATTTTTGATCAGATTTTGTGTGTGTTTACTGAATTGCACGGTGTAACATGTCTGGTGTGTGTTTCCATGTCTTTTTGCAAAAAAGTCAGATCTATGAAAAGGTGACGCCCACTATAGTAAAGAACCATGTGTTTTGTTTCTTTTTCTTTTCTTTCAAGTATTTCTCAGCTATAAAAACATCTGTAATTGACTGAAGATAGATTTTATATCATAGTAACAGAAACTAGTAGCGGAAAAAGAAAAGTAAGCACTTTTAATATGCACCTTTTTCACCTGTATTACTAAAACTGACTTTGTATACAGCTACTATCGCCTGTGTTTTGTTCTCACAGATATATGACGGTACTGTATTTGATCTCCATTAAAATCCACGTGAAAAGGATACTCCACAAACTCCACAGGGGACTTGGTGAGCTGTTCCAGAGCTTTTGTTTCTACGAAGGAAGACATCTGGAAACTTCGATTTATCTCTAGAAAGAAAAACAAGAAAAACATTATCATATACTCTTACATATGATGGTAACTGTGCATATGTATGTAATAATAAATGTTATGTAATAAAGTATATGTTTTTGTAGTGCTGCAAATAACTTTCAAATGATACTACTACTACTACCACTACTACTACTACTACTACTGTGATTCATATAATGGTGATTCTTGAGAGTCGGGACAAAACAGGTCCTCTCTAAAATACAGCAGTTTGTAGAAGTGTATTTTTAAAATATCATACCTGGCACACTTACAAAGGTGCACTGTGCAACTTTTCTAGTGGAGGGTCTGTCACCTGCTCGTCTCCTTGGAAATGTTATTACTTTGTCTGGAATGTTCCATGGTGTGATATTAAACACGATCAATTATCGATCAATTATTCATTATGGGTGTTTCTGTTGCTCAGAAATACTATAACTCTCTCAGTGAATAGGGTTGCCTCTCCACAGATCTGACCTGTACTGTAGCCCATTGTTGTCTCAATTGAGAATTGATAGGTTTAAGATCTATTGTGGAACATTCTAGACAAAGCAAAAACAACTCCATGAAGATAAGAGGTGATGAACCCTTCACCAGAAAAGTTGCACCTTTAACTCTGAGGGAGATCTGTGTACTGGTCCTATTTATTTGATAATATTTTAAGTAAAATCTTCTAAATCAATGTTATTTTGTGTGTCCTCCACCAGGGTTCAGAGATTCCAAATGCTCAAAAATTACATTAGATTATATTAAAATGCTTTAAATATTTGTAAAAATATGAATAATAGTAAAATTAAATGTGCACTATGTAACTTTTTGTTTGGAGGTCCACCACCTGCTTGTTTTGATGGATATATCAGTGCTCTACCTGGAATGTTCCACAGTATGACTTTAAACAGCTCCACCTAACATATTCAATTACAGGTGGTTTTACAGCTCACCCTAGAAAAACAGGCATTGTAACAGTGAGTGGAGTCGCCTCTCCACAGATCTGACCTGTAACTTGGTCTGGTTTGGTCCCCATGAAGACAGGTTTAATGCCATACTGTGGAACATTCCAGACAAAGCAATAACGTGTCTATGGAGAAAACCTTAAAAAACATGCACCAGGGACTACAGGTGAATTTTAATGGCCTATACTGGGCACTGTCCCTGTCTCATAAATAAACAAAAAATAAATAAATAGATAGATAGATAAATAAATAAATAAATAAATAAATACAAGGGTTAGGGTTAGGATTGTTGACAAATCTGACAGACCTTCCATCAGAAAAGTTACACCATGCACCTTTAATATTGTATATTTATTGTTAATAGAGATGCACATTGTCTTGTTTTTAAAAGTAAAAACTCTTGATAACAACATACTTTTGGAAGCCTCAAAGCTGTTGAACTTGACTGGCTGGATGTAGATCACCAGGTTGGACATTTCTTCTGTAGCAAAGGCCTCACTACCAGCAGTGCCCTGTACACACACACACACACACACACACAAAACATTACAGTTGGATATGTATTAGATATTATTTTATGAGAAGGTTTTCAGAAAAAATTTTGTCTAGTTTTCCCTTGACAATTTGATGAAGATTATAATTCTACTTTGTGGCTGAAATACATTTAGCTCTGCGGTCTGAAAGCTGTTGTGATTTTACACTGAATTGAGAAGTAATGCATTCTCATCTGTTCCCACAAGTGAACACTAGGTGGCAGCATCTGATAGGTAATGTGACGCTGTACCACTGACCTCGTCCATGGATCCTTTTTTACAGTCATCATCGTCGTCGTCTTCATCCTCGCTCTCTGCCTCCACTTCACCTGAAATAACACAGACCATAGAGATTAGAGCGGCCAAAATGATTGAAAATCAGACACTAATCGATATTTAAACTAGTGTTGAAACTAAATACTCATTTGAAGTATTGATACTAAGTCATAGGACAGAAATGAACCTTTCCTGAATGTCTTTAGAAAGATCTTGAGCTGTATAAGAACAAGTAGAAGAGCACTTAGATTAGTATACACCCATGGACCACTATGAAACCTACCTGGACCATTGAGAACAGTGTTTTTTATCTGTTGTGTTATGAATGGTATGTTGTCTATATACTTGGATTCAACATGTATGTAGTGTTTTTGGATATTTAGTTTTTAATTATCAAGTGTCTGGGGTCACGATCCCTATCAAACACCTACTGGTCACTCCATCAGCCTTGACGAAGACGAAGTAGCCGAAAAACATTGGCGTGACAACTAATAAATACACATAGTGCCTCTGCCATCTTTTTTTCTACAAAACATTTGATCATTTGGATGGTGAATAGTCCTCAAATGACGCTTATAAACAGAAAGTTGAGGGACTATGAGGGAAGTTTTTCTTCTTCCCACTCCTTTTTGAGAAATGTGCTTTTCTGTTGTTTACAATGTATATGTAGTATATAGGGGTGTCAAGTTATCGCGTTAATTGCGATTAATTAATTACAGTCATATTTGGCGCGTTATGTTTTTTTTAATCACGTTAATCTCATTTTTAATCTCTTTAACTTTACTGTTTCTGTGTGCGAGTTGCCTTATTATAAAATCAGTTTTTATCACTCCCGCAAAGAATTGTAATTTTCATTCCCGTTTTCGCCGCATCTGCGATAAACATGCACATGTATGATCTCTGAAAACATCGTGACACAGACACAGAACAGACTCACCTTCAAGATTAACATCCCTCTGTCACAGAAAGAACCATCATATTCTACTGAGTCGTGTCCTTTAGTCCCATAGAAGCTGAACCACATCAGCGCACAAGAGCGTTTTTTTGTTTTGTTTTCTCGCTTAGTTTATGCAAATGAGCCATGCGGTTTTTAAGTTTCGTTTCTGTGAGAGTTGTGCAAAACTGCATTAAACATATTATAATGTCAAACGGGCTGATGTGGCTCTAGAGTGGTGATGGTTTATATGTTGTAAAGTTGAGTATATTTATGCAGATTAGTAACAGTAATAATAATGATGATACTGTGGAATGTAAGTGACTGCATCTGTTAAAGTTTGTTAGACAATAAATTACTTTATAAAGTCACTTTTTTGTTCTATATCAGTCTTTTGATCTGCCACAATAATGCAATAATGAATTTAAATGAAAATACCTCAAATTGAAGGCTTTTCTCAGCAATTTATAGGTGAGATTAAAAAGAGATTAATTAGATGAATTAATTACAGATCATAATTAATTAATCTCTCAATTTTTTAATCGCCTGACAGTACTAGTAGTATACATGACTACTGTTTCTCTCTTGGCACAAACTCGAAATAAAAACTAATCAATCAACCAATCAATCAAAGTTGGAGCAGTACACTTATATAAAGACCATGTCCACAAAATTGCAAATAACATTATGCAGTGATAATGATCGTTTTCCACCAAATCATTGGATCTTTATCAAAACATTTCATTTTTTGTTTCATGTTGCAACACCAAAGTACAACAACAACAACAGAATAAAAAAGCATTAAAAATATGCCAAATAAACAACACCTAGTACAAAAAAACACCCATATTTTCTTAACTAATGGCATGGGACAGTTGCCATAGTAAATAACAATTCAAAAGTAAACATTCATCATTTGAATATTGAAAAGTCCTCAAAATGGCGCCTATAAAAATGAAGTTGAGCCCCATTAATACAATAACTATGAGAAGGTGGAACAGTACACTAATAAAAGCCATGTCCACAAAATTGCAAATTACAAAAAACATTATGCAGTGATAGTGACCGTTTTCCATTTTAAACATATACACGATTAATAGACCTTTATCGAAAACTTCAGTGTTGCAACACCAAAGTACAACAACAGCAATAGAAAAAAAATGTTGAAAATATGCTAGATTAAAAAATATATATATTAAAAACCACCCATATTTTCCTAACTGATGGAAAATTAGCACTGTTGCCGTAGTAATTAACAATTCAAAACGTAACATTTTATTATTTGGATGGTGAAAAGTTCTCAAAATGGCGCCGATAAACAGAACGTTGAACCCTACTAATGGGGTTCAACGTTCTGTTTAATAACTAGGAGAAATTGGAACAGTACACTTATAAAAGCCATGTCCACAAAATTGCAAATAACATTATGCAGTGATAGTGATCGTTTTCCATTTTAAACACATACAAGATTAATAGACCTTTATCAAAACATTTCATTTTCCAAACCGCCAAAGAACAGGAAATTACCATCACTTTGTTTGGGTCACTCCGCCCCAGTGATAACATCTGTGTTATAAAATCTCTACTTCAGATTTGTATTTGAATTCAGGGTCAGTGTGGTCTGAGGAAATAGAGCTCAAAATACGGCTGTCTAAATTATAGCTGGTGAAAGGGAGTAATGATGTCTCCTGGTTTCTCTTTGGATCTGAGGTTAAAAGCGTGACTCACCAATAGTCCTGGAATAGTCCTAGTTTAGACCTGGTTGAGCTCTGATTTGACCTGGTTCAAAGGGTCTATAAATCTGTGTATCATTAGTTCATTCGTCTTTCAAAATAAAACCAAAAATAAGAAAATGAAAAAAAAATAAAAAAAATGTCTTCATTATTTGTCTCCAAAATGAAAAAAGAGATAACAATTTGTTTTTTCAGTTTTCGATTATGTGTTTGAATGAATCCGTGACTTTTGTGCCGCATACGGACTGAACCAGGACTTAACCAGGATTAAAACAGGATAGTACCGGAACCAGACCAGGACTGAGACCAGGACTGAGACCAGGACTGAGACCAGGACTGAGACCAGGACTTAGACCGGGACCAGACCAGAACTGAGTCCGGGACCAGACCAAGATCAGGACTGAGACCAGGACTGAGACTGGGACTGAGACCGGAGCCAGACCAGAACTGAGACTGGGACCAGACCGGGATAAGACTGGGACCAGACCGGGACTTAGAAATGGACTGAGACAAGAACTGAGACCAGGACCAGACCGGGACTTAGACCGGGACTGAGACCAGCACTGAAACCGGGACTAGACCAGGACTGAGACGAGAATTGAGACCAGGACCAGACCGGGACCAGAACAGGATCAGACCAAGATCAGACCAGGACTGAGACTAGGACTGAGACTGGGACTGAGACCGGGACCAGACCAGAACTGAGACCAGGACTGAGATGGGGACCAGACCAGGACCAGACCGGTACCAGACAGGGACCAGACCGGGACTGAGACCAGGACTGAGACCGGGACCAGACCAGGAGCAGACCAGGACTCAGACAAGGACTGAGACCGGGATCAGACCAGGACTGAAAATGGTTTAGTCCTGTTTTAGTCCTGGTTTAGTCCTGGTTCAGTCCTGGTTCAGTCCGGCATCGCAGTTTAAGTCACATAAACGGGAAACAGCCATTATCCGTTTTTTCCATTATTCATTTAAACACAAAATTGAAAATAATGATACACAGATTCCTGTGTCACACTATTTTCTGATCTGTTTTGTTCATTTGCACATGTTTAACACACAAATCTTGTATATATGTATGTATAGGCTATAAAGTTCTTCTCTCAAACTGGAAACACTTCATGACATCACAAGGTAGAACACAGTATTTTGAGCTTTGGAGATGTGACGTGTGACAACAAACCACAACTTCAGCTATGTTTTTGATGAGATTTAAAGCTCACAAGAGTAAATTCTGTGTAATATAGGCTCTTGAAGAATGAAACTACTGCATTGTATCAGGATTGTGAAGTTGTAGTATAATGTTTTGTATCATTTTTTTGTACAGTTCTGTGAAAAAGTTATAGGCAGGTGTGAAAAAATGCTGTAAACTGGGAATGCCTTCAAAAATGGAAGTGTTAATCATTTATTTTCATCAATTAACAAAATGCAGTGAATGAAAAAAAGAGAAATGGAAATCAAATCAGTATCTGGTGTGACCTCCCTTTGCCTTCAAAAGAGCATCAATTCTTCGAACAGTTTTTGAAAGAACTCGGCTGGAAGGTTGTTCCAAACATGTTGAAGAACTAACCACAGATCTGGATGTGGATGTAGCCTTCCTCACATCCTTCTGTCTCTTCATGTAATCCCAGACACACTCCATGATGTTGAGGTCAGAGCTTTGTGGGGGCCATAACATCACTTCCAGAACTTCTTGGTCTTCTATTTGTTAATGACTTTGGCTGTATGTTTGGAGTCATTGTCCTGCTGCAGAATTCATTTGGGGCCAGTCATACGTCCTTGATGGTACTGCATGATGGATAAGTATCTGCCTGTATTTCTCAGCAGTGAGAACATCATTAATCCTGACCAAATCTTCAACTCCATTCGTAGAAATGCAGCCCCAAACTTTCAAGGAACCTCCACCATGCTTCACTGTTGTCTGCAGACACTCATCACTGTACCTCTCTCCAGCACTTCGACAAACAAACTGCCTTCTGCTACAGCCAAATCTTTCAAATTTTGACTCATCAGTCCAGAGCACCTGCTGCCATTTTTCTGAAACCCAGTTCCTATGTCAAACAATCATTATTTATATCTTTGAAAGCATTCTTTGTTTACAGCATTTTTTCACACCTGCCTAAAACTTTTGCACAGTACTATATGTTTAAGGAAAATTGCCATATGGGAGCATGAGTGATGTATGTCGAGCATAGACACATCAAGAATCTCGGACTTCCGGTCATTGCGCGATGCATATTGGGAAGGATTTTCCAAAAAAGTGAGCATCAAACCGCCATGATTTTACAGTGGGATGCGTCTATTGTCAAAGCCAATCTATTCAAGTCTTTTGAACCATATCACATTTGTTTCTGGTTCTGATATTGTCATATTTTAGTTTTGGGATTCAGACATCGTAATTGTGTGGTTGTTGGATCCTAACAGCGGAAAACGGCTCAAGAAATTTGTTTGTGAACTCCATAGATGCAAAAGGGAATCAGATGTGTGTGACTCAAACCTCCGTTCAAACTGTTTCCCTTCCCAACGGAATTGAAAAATAGTGAAAGGCAAAGGCGATGGGCAGTATTGATCCACGGGAAGGACGAAAAAGGTAATCTTTGACTGCCTAAATAATCCCGAGTTTGCAGCGAACATTTTCAGCTGTTAGGAGAGCCAACAAAGACACAATTAACGATGTTCGAATCCCAAAACTAAAACATGACAATATCAGAACCAGAAACAAAAGCCATATGGTTCAAAAGACCTGAAAAGATCGACTTTGACAATAGACGCATCCCACTGGGAAAACAAACACGGCGGTTTGATGCTCACTTTTTCGAAAAATCCTTCCCAGTATGCATTGCGCAATGACCGGAAGTCTGAGATTCTTGATGTGTCTATTGGAAACAGAACACTGTTAACTGAAATAAGACTATGAATAGGGCCCAGGAGAGATCACTAGATCACTCAGACACACATGGATGACGTATAAAACCTCTTCAGGCATGTTTTGATGAGAGAACAGTCTTATAACGTGGCAGAAAAGTCGATTTTGCAAAATCCCCCCTCTGTAAATATGAATCATCGTCATGCTTTTGGCTAATGACTTCTAAAATACCATAGTCTGAATCCTGTCTGGTGTAATGAAGCCCTGTTCCTCTGTGTGGGAGGTCAGAGAGTGTGTGTGACTCACCAATAGATTTTCTGCCATGAGGTCTCAGGCTCAGCTCGCCCCCTTCTGGCGGCTGTGAGGAATCAACCATCTCCTCTTTGGTCGAACCTGCATAACAACAACAAAAAACACAGTATAATAATAATAACCAGGGATGAGGAGAATGTTTTTTAAAAGTATTTAGTTACAGAACACTGAATAACTGGATTAAAGGGCCTATATTACACAAAATAGATTCAAAACGCTCTGTTCCACCTTGTGATGTCATGTAGTGGTAGTTGGCAGCTACATTTTACCTTTTGTTCCATAGAGATTGGCAGTTCCAGGGCTGAAATTTATCCAAAATATCCAAATGATTTTAATGACGGTGAATGGAGTTTAAAAACACAATGGAGCACTTCCTGTATCGCCACATGACATCACAAGGTGGATTCAGTTAGTGTTAGATTGGCAGTTCCAGGGCTGCAATTATCCAAATTATCCAAATGATTTTAGTGAAGGTGTATGGAGTTTAAAAACACAATGGAGCACTTCCTGTATCACCACATGACATCACAAGGTGGATTCAGTTAGTATACAGAATAGTATTTTAATGTATGCAGTTACTTCCCAATATTGAGAATAACACACAAGACACAAGGCAAATATGTGACAAATAAAAATAAAATAATGAAACTACTGCATCACGCCAGGTTTGTGAAGTTGTACTATAATGTTTTGTATAATGCTTTTGTATATTTATGGAAAATTGCGATATGGGAGCAAGCTTGTGGGCTGAGCAAATTGATTTTTGTTGTATGTTGAATGTTTTTTATCCTCATTTGTTGTTATTTGTCTAATTTTAGAGCTGGTATAGTATAATTTGGAACCTCATTTGGTCCAGATTTAGGCCTGAAAAAGTCAGCGTTTAGATCTGGAGCTTACTTACTATTTGGAAAAACAAATAGTAAGTTAATGCGTTTGAGAACTACTGTATTATATGACACATTACAGCTCATTTTTTTGATGTAATTATTGGGGACCGAGCCTTTGCCATGGCAGACCCAACTCTCTGGAACTCTCTCCCCGATTACATCAGAAACTCAGACACACTAAACATCTTCAAAAAATGGCTCAAAACACACTTCAGAGTCTACAGTTCCCACACACAACTGCTCCTCATTACTGTTTTGTCTCTTCTGTCCTTATTTTAGTCTTACTTTATTGTGAATGTATTATTATTAGTATTATTATTAAATTGCAATGAAGAACTTTACTACTATAAAAACGTGCTACTTTTATTTACTAGTATCGACCTAGGCTATATGTAACACAACTAAGTACTGTTGTACAAATCAGTGTTTTCCAACCTTTTGTCTTGAGTTCTCTCTAATTTATGTCATGGTAATTTTTTTGTAAGTATTTCATAAGTATAATTAGCTTGTATAGTGTCTGTTATTGCAGTATTGTATTGTCGTTTTAATGATACCCAAATGATCCCATAAAAAACAAAGATCTAAATTTTAGACCATTTTATGTTCTAAGATACTACATCTCATCTTCTTATAAAATTTAAAAAGTATGTCCTGGCAAACTGAACTAACATGTAGTAGTAGTACTAGTAGTAGTAGCTGTAGTAGTAGTAGTAATAGTAGTAGTAGTAGTAGTAATAGTAGTAATAGTAGTAATTGTAAAATGTATTATGTATTCATAAGGTGGAGCCATTTTGGGTTTTTTGCCTCTTCTATTGTCATGTTATATGTGCAAAATAAATAAATAAATAAAAATAAATAAATTGTAGTAATAGTAGTAGTAGTTGTAGTAGTAGTAGTAGTAGTTTATTCGGTCATCTTGCAGCACTACAAAAAAAAAAAAAAAAAAACAAAAAACATAGACTACAACTACAACCCCAGACTGAGGTAAAAATACTTAGAATAAAAAGTACCAAGAATTTCAAGAAAGAAAGCAGCATAGGAACAGCATGTTTGCATTTACAATTTAACATATGACTTATTGTATATATAAGTGACACATTAAAACAAACAAAATTGAATGCTTAGTGCATTCATTCCACAGCTCGATCATTTCTTTTTAAACATAATGCTTTATACCCATTTTAAAGCCTTCTACAAATGAGACTTTTATTTTTATTTTTTTAAAGATACCTGTTTTTCTAAGGTTATACTGATGTGTAACTGAGAGTAAATACAATACTATATAATATAACACCATGTAAAGCTATTAAAACATACAATATCTGCCAGAAATATCTATAATTTAACAGTATTATTTTTGCATTCTATTTTATTTAAGTATATTTGTATTTTTTCCTTTAGTATAACTGATTTTTGTACTGTTTGTATAATTTTGACACCCCAAGTTTTCTCCTACATTGGTGTCTGTATATTTGATTATGTTAAATAATAATTCAAAGAAAAAACATACTTGTGCTGTATTTTTATTCCAGCAGGGGGCAGTGTGGCTTAACGCAAAAAGCATCAAATTTGAACCACTGACCACTTGAAGCTGAGCTGATAAACCACACATTATGTTACAAATTGTCTAAACACCTAAATATCTTACGCAAAACGGTTATATGCACATTTTTACTCATTACACACTCCAGACTGCGATAAACACGGATAAGGTTTTCAAAGCGCATCTGGCAGAATATGTAGCACCATAAAACACAACATAAGGCGAACGAACGGGCTCCACGTTTAGGACCCTCCGGTGAATAGACTTGTATATGGTATGCAGAATCCGATATCGCCGCGAGGAGACGGAGAGGGCTATGAAAATGATAAAAGATAAACAATAGCTGTGTTCCGCTTGCGTGATGGAGCCGTAGCTGCAGTGGTGCTCGGAAGACTGGAGTAAAGATGGACGGTCAGGCTGAAATAAGACAGATCATAACTCAAAGCGCTCACTGTGAAATGATGGTTTTATATCGGGCAGTGTAGCTTTACTGCACAGGGAGTATACTGTACACGCAATGAGTGACTGTTATTTTAAAGGGCCCGTATTACGCTGTAGGTTTTACTGTTGGTATTGTTTAAATCATATCACAGCCCACCTCTGGATTAATCACAAAAAAGCCAGTTTGCGAAGACTGCAGGTGACTACAATGACGCTTTGAGGGTGATTTTGAGGAGGTCACGATGGACGAGTGCGACTGAAACGCTTGTTACTGCACGACAACACTCCGCAAGCTCTACTAAGAATTTGAATGTACAGTTTTATTTGCCAGCTGAACAAATCGGACAATGAAATAATGTCACTCGCAAATTTGAGATTCAGTGCAATATGATATCAGTTCAAAAGGCTCTGTTCTGGCGGGCTCTGTTCTAAGAAAAATTTGAAAATGTCCCAGTTTTCTTAATCTCCATGTCATTGTCGCATCAACAATTACAACCATACTTCAGTTTTCATCATTTCCCCACTGACACACAACTCCGAGTGCACTGGGTACATGTGATTAGAAGAGATGAGGAGCCAAATTCAAGATGATTCCAAACACCACATACGTCTGCAGTCTTCATTTACGCATAGTTGTTGAGAAACTAATATTTCCCTCCCTCCGTTTTCCAAAATAACATCGTGCACACAGCATTGTTTTTGTTTACATCGACCCGCATAAATACTCCATCGAGCGCCGTCATAATTACACCGAGTCTCTGGGCGGCACCTGGATTAGATTCAAACCTGTAGCATTTATTTCATTAAAGTATTACTCAGAAATACCTTGAAAAGCGTGCATTACTGAGCGGGCTCGCCTCTCCACAGATCTGTTAAAGAAGTGTCAAAATGTCTGACCTCTGAGCTCGTTTGTCTCTGGTCGTGGATTTGATACATCAGCTGTGTGTGCAAATGCAAACACACGAAAAGTGTTTGCACCAAAAAAATGTGACTGTTGCTCTGAATGCGGCATCATCATCATCATCATCATCATAAACACTGGTCGCACTTTCGGCGTGTCAGTTGTCTAAAACTAACTTTACATGCAAACGCCAAACCATTTTCCAGAATCTCCACTCTAGCTGGAGTTTTTAGAAAGATTCATTTTCAGAAGCGAATTCACTGTTTGCGAGTAAAAGAATGGTACAAATGAAGAGAAATGTCTCTGTTTAAAAAAAAAATCCCCATGTATGTGTAAACTGGAGCACAGTCTTTATTAACCGCTGATCACATTTACTTCAGTGGGTTTGATCACAGTCGGTTGGTGAGCCCAGTGTCGGGAACTACACCTGAAGTTGTCATCACATGTTTCCAGACGTCTTCCTGGTTTGTAATGTAAGTGTGAATAGAGCCAATATGTGGAGACACTGGTATGGAAGTCTTTAAAAACAGAAATGTTTCTTGGTTTGTATTGTCACTGTCCTTGTCTGTTGTAAAAATGGATCATGAGTCTGGAATAAAGATGAATTGAAATTGATGAACAGACCTGGAGTTGTGTTTTGTTTCATTCACACATGTTTAACACAAACGCATATTTAGGTTGAACTCTTCTCTCAAATGCTCTGTTCCACCTTGTGATGTCATGTGACAATTAGGGTTGTGCAAAAATATCAAAATATCAATATATCGTATCGTTTAATGTGATGATACAGTATCAATATTATGGACTGCTGTATCCATATATCACCAAGAGTGTTTTTTGGTATATTTTACTCAATTATTTTGTTACAGTGCTACAATTTTGTTGCTTGTTTAGTGGAAGGAACCTAATTTATTTGACATTTTCACTGTTTTGATGATTAAAGCTGATGTGTTCAATATGAACTTTGCACAAGAAGTAGATTTAACAAAGACTTTCAGCATCACAGCCATGATTTATCCATTACTTTTTACTGAACTGTATTGAATCATTTTAAAATATATCGTATCGAATCGGCAACTTCTTAATGATACATAGCCCTAGTGATAGTTCAGGAAGTGCTGTCATATCTGTTTATCAACAGTTTTTCATCATTATTTTGCTTTATCTCCATGGAGACAAACAAGTGACACCACCAGTTCAGATCTGTGGGGCGGCTACCAAACTCAAGAGTAAAAATGTTGGATTCTTAAGGTATTTTTGAGCAGTATGAAGTAACTATAAATTGAGAAATTGCTACACAGATAAACATAATACTGTGGAACATCATAGCTAAAGCAACACTAACTTAATGAGCAGAGAAGTTACATGGTGCAACCTTAAAAATCCACTACTTAAGTTGAAAAAAGATGGAAAAAGATGGTGCTTCAACCATTTTCAAGTAATAAGAATAGAATAGATTCACTCTCAGAATTTTTGTAACTCTTTCAATTAAATTTCTGTCTTTACTTTGACATTGTTGTATAATTTTCCTTGTCCGTTGCTATAGACAAATATTTAATTACAGAATTTGTTACGAAACCTTAGCTACTCTTTTAATCATGAATCATACCTGCGCTGGGAGAGGAGGGCTCACACACGCTGGACGAGTCGCTGCACGTGTTGGACACCTGCTCGGACAGTTTCTTCTTGGTGCTGTCCTTCTTGTGGTGCTTCTTCTTGTTCTTGATCAGGATTTTCCCCATGAGCTCGAAGGGACTGGGCAGAGGAACGCCGGACTCCAACTGAAAACATACACAGAGGTACAATGTTCTGTCATATTTCAATAATCAATCAATCAATCAATCAAACTTTATTTATAAAGCACTTTTCATACAAAAATGTAACACAAAGTGCTTTACACAGATTAAAAACAATCCCACATTTCCACCCACCCACCCACTAACCCAACCCCCACAGCTGCCCAACTCGACACAACCAAACATCACAGACACCCAAACCCCCCCCCCACACACACACACACACACAGACACACACACACACATTAACCTGCTAAAATACATAAAACGACACATAGTAAAATGTGAGGCTGAATACAGGCGAACCAGTTGAGAAAGCAGCATCAGAGGAGCCGAGAGACGTCCACCACCACCAGGAACCACCACAGGAGCCAAGGGAGAGATGAAGCCCAAGCTCCAACTCTCCACCAGGAGCCCACGGGACAGACCCGACAGCTACAGCCGACCTCTGCTCCTGATGCAGAGGCTCCTACAGAGGAAACACTGCATATCCTAAAAATAAGTCTAAAATAAATAAATATAAATTAAAATGTGTATAGTAGAAACAAGTAAAAAATATGATATTTCATTCAAAAGCTAAGCTAAAAAGGTGGGTCTTGAGCCTACTCTTAAAAACATGAACGTTCTCTGCAGCCCTGAGCTCCTCCGGCTGCAGGTCCATAGACGAGGGCCACAGTACTGAAAAGACGCCTCTCCGTGAGTGTGTGTCCTGACTTTGGGAATGACAAGGAGCCTGCTGCCGGAGGAGCGCAGGGTCCGCGAGGGTTCGTAGGGTAAAAGCAGTTCTGAAAGATAAGAAGGCCCAAGACCATTAAGACATTTAAAAACCAGTAAAAGAACTTTAAAATCGATCCTGAAACTCACAGGGAGCCAATGCAGTGATTTTAAAACCGGCATAATGTGGTCCCGCCCTCTGGTCCTCGTCAGGACACGTGCTGCTGAATTTTGTAGTAATTGTAAACCTGAAATACTCTTTTTGGGAAGACCAGAGAGCAGGGCATTACAGTAGTCTATTCGACTGGTGATAAAAGCATGCATCAGCGTCTCTGTGTTGGCCAGAGAGAGAATGGGGCGGACTCTGGCTATGTTTTTTAAGTGATAGAAACCAATTTTTGTAATGTTCTTAATGTGTGGAATAAAAGTCAGCTCAGAGTCAAAAATGACGCCCAGGTTTTTCACTTGTGGAGAAGGGTTAAAAGACTGTGTTTGTAGTTTGGGTAAAAGTTTCTCTCTCTGGGCCTCAGGACCAATGACTAAAACCTCAGTTTTGTCCTGGTTAAGCTGGAGAAAGTTTTCTGCCATCCAGGATTTGATATCTAGAATGCAGTTAAAAAGAGCATCCATTGGTCTGGTGTCATCAGGAGACATGGAGATGTAAAGCTGCGTATCATCTGCGTAGCTGTGGAAGTTGATTCCATGTCTCCTGATGACACCACCAAGAGGGAGCATGTACAAATTAAAAAGCACAGGGCCTAAAATGGAGCCCTGGGGCACACCACATATGATTTTATGGACCCTGGAGGAGCATGTGTCTACACTCACCATAAATGTTCTGTCTGTGAGGTAGGATGCGAACCATTTATGAACAGCACCGGAGAGGCCGAGGTCTTTTAGGCGAGTTAAAAGAATAGTGTGGTCTACTGTGTCAAAGGCAGCGCTCAGATCCAGTAGAACCAACACGGTCACCTTTTGTGAATCACAATTTATTCTAAAATCATTTAAAATCTTTGCCAGGGCGGGTCTCGGTGCTGTGGTTCACCCTAAAACCAGACTGAAATTTTTCCAAAATGTTATGATCATCTAAAAAATAATTTAGTTGAATAAAAACAAGTTTTTCTAAAATTTTGCTTAAAAATGGTAGGTTAGACACTGGTCGGTAGTTGTTAAAATCATTAAAATCTAAATTGCTCTTCTTCAGCAGGGGCCTCACCACTGCAGTTTTGAAGGCAGAGGGAAAGACCCCCGTCTGAAGAGAGCAATTCATCATGGTTAAAAGCTCATCCCTAAAAGATCCATAAAATGACTTAAAAAATGGGGTAGGAATTGGATCTAAAAGACATGTGGTGGGCCTCACTGAGGAGAAAACTTTGTCAAGCATCTCAGCATTAACCAGGACAAAACTGTCCAGTGTTTCCTCTGGTCCAGACAAACACTCAGATGTACTAAAAACAGAGCTTTGACAAGATAAAATATCACATCTGATAGTGTTTATCTTACCCGTGAAGTGGTCTGCAAACTGCTCACAGAGAGAGTCAGTGGGTGTTAAGTAAAATGTGCTAAAATCAGGGTTTAAAATGTTGTCGATGGTTGAAAAAAGAACTTTTGGATTATTTTTGTTATTGGTTATTAATGTAGAAAAGTAATGGTTTCTTGTGTTTCTTATTGCGTTGTTGTATGTACGTTGTTGATCACTAAATAATTGATAGTTTATTATAGTTTTGTTTTTTCTCCATCGTCGTTCTGCCCTCCTGCACTCTCTCTTGGATTTTTTCAGCTCTTCATTTCTCCATGGGGGTTTTAGCTTAGTTTTGATGTTTTTAGTTTTGAGTGGAGCAACCAGATCCAGAGCTGACCGTAGTCTACTGTTAAAATGGTCAGTGATAAAATCGCAAGGGGCAGGTAAAACAACTGGGGGATTTTTATTTAAAACTTCGATAAAATTTGCAGCCACTTCAGGGGTCAGACGGCGCTTCCTCACAGTTCTCACAGAGGTCTCCCGGTGTATAAAACCAGTGATGTTAAAAAACACACAGTAGTGGTCAGACACAGAGGACACACTAGTGGTCAGGCCATAGGTGATGACCAGATCCAGAGTGTGTCCTCTGTTGTGAGTTGGCTGTGTGATGTGCTGAGTAAAATCCATATAATTAAGAACATTTAAAAATTCATTTGCGACAGGATCTAAAAGGTTATCTATGTGTAAGTTAAAATCACCGGTTATAATAATCATATTAAAAGAATTGTGTAATATAGATAAAAACTCATTGATAAAAATACTACATTTCTTTGGTGGTCTGTAGACTGTGACACATAAAATCTGGGGGTTGCTAAAAACAATTGAGTGGTGTTCAAAAGTTGTAAAATTATTCAATAAAATAGGTTTGGTGGCCAGTGTGTTTGTACAGATAGAAGCAGTGCCACCTCCCCTTTTACCATTCCTGGTTGAAAAAGCAAAGTTAAAAGTGGGTGGTGAGGCCTCTGTGAGAACAACTGGTGCATCTGTACCCAGCCATGTTTCTGTTAAAAAGAAGCAGTCAAGTTTGTGTTCTAAAATCAGGTCATTAACAATAAAAGATTTGTTCAGCAGAGAGCGGACATTTAAAAGGGCCAAACAAACTGATATTTTGCAGCTGATGTCGTCAACGTTCTCTGGGGGTGGGATTCTAACCGTGGGCATTTTTCTGTCTGAGAATTAAACACCTAAACATGACCATGAAACTTGTACAGATCACAGACTCCTGGAAATGTGTTGTTTAAAGCCGTTTTGTATTTTTTGTTGAGTTTTCAGACAAACTTTAAATGTATTTGGCTGTGTTTGCTGATGTGTGCATTGTGTCTCCATGGTAACTGGTGAACATTCCGCCAATACACATTCATGTAGAACACCCCCAGCAAAGTATCAGTACTGCATGAAGTGCAATGTTATTTTTAACTCTTTGTCTAATACTGTTAATGAAACTTAAACTACAGTCAGACTGCAGGGCTTAATGCTCTATTCTGATTTTTTTGTGGAATCAGATTTTTTTGTGAGGTTGTTCACAATTCCAATTAAATGTGACTTGTATGTGATCTCCAGTGTGAACTTTAAATGCCCTAAAAGTGTCTCACATCTGCACTGAAGGACACAACAATGTCACACGCATCAAGTGAGCTCATTATTTACTAAGGGTGTGCAAAAATATTGAAATATCAGTATATTGTATGGTTTAATGTGACGATACAGTATTGATACCGTGGGCTGCTGCATTGATATATCATCAAGAGTGTTTTTTGATGTATTTTACTAAATTATTTTTATTATATTACAGTTTTGTTGTTTGTTCAGAGGAAGAAACTCATGCGACACATTTGACATTTTCACTGTTTTCATGATTTAAATGTTTGTGTTTCATATGAACTTTGCATAAGAAGTGGTTTATTTTTAGTATCACAACCATAATTTAGCAATTATTATTTATTGAACTGTATCGAATCGATTTGAAATATATCATATTGTATTGAAAGTGCACTGTATTGACATATGTATCGTATCAAGGTATGTATCGTATCAGCTGCTTCTTAATGATACCCAGTGTTTATGGAAGTCGTATAAAACTCTGGGCTTGTCTCCCAAAATAAGGTCCAGTTTTTCATAAAATGCACAGGTCACACGTCCGGTCTTTATAAAGTTTTTATCCTCCTTGCATTTGGCTCAGACTCTTTATTTTTTGTTGACATTGGAGCCAGGACGCCTGTAGCCGCGCTCGGACATTTCTTTGGCAATTGTTTCAAAAACTGCCCGGTTCCGGTAAGACTCCTCCAGTTTGACCTGAATACAGAGATCCCCCCAAATATGAATGAACTCGCTCACCTCGCTTTCCCTCCATTGACTAGACTCTGAGCCTGACGTGTAGGTGGGATGAATGTGACCTGACCGTTCACACTGAAGTCACATGTCAAAAGAAAAAATTCGGATCTGTGTCGCTCAAACTGTCATTAAAAGATCAGATTCAGGTCGCATAGGGGCAAAAAAATAAAAAATCAGATTTGGGCCACTTCAGGCTGCAGTGTGAACAGAGCCTTAGATCATCACGTTACCTTTCATTGTTTTAAAATGCTTCACCAAAAAACAACATATTAACACGTTTTATAAGTTCCAGCTTGTTTCTTCTCTCTTTGCTCTCCTCGCTTAGTCACTCCCCCTTCAGAGCACTATCGCAACACTATCTGCGAAGTTATAGCGGATTGTTTTGTATCACGCTTTTGTGTATTAATAGAAAACATGAACGACGTAGGTTTGTGGGTCTTGGACAGAATCGGGGGCCTTGTAGAGATCTCTAGATTACTCAGACATGCATGGACGGCATCTACAACCTCCTCAGGCACATTTTTAATAAGGGGATAACATTATAACATGGTAGAAAGCACCAAAGAATCAATTTTGCATTACACCGCACTCATTTTGTTGCTTAAAAGTGAGTCCCTACCATTGTAGCTCACCCATGTTCCCCGCGGTGTAAACAAACTTGCATATTCTATTTAAGCGCTGTGTTTACGGATTAAACTCCAGCGTGTTCAGATTGTGCTGATAGGCTGAAGTTGGTGTCTGCGAGGCTCAAAACACGAGCTCTATGAAGTCTGCTGATGTAACTGCTACATGTTTGGAAATTTAACTGTGAAATTCTCTTCCTGAGGAGTTCAACCCAACACCAGGGTTACATCAGGACTGAGGTGGGTTCATGCTGGTTTGGATTGGTCCTGGTCTAGATCTGGTTTAGACCTGGTCTAGTCTTGTTCTGGTTTAATCCAGATCTAGTCTTGTTCTGGTCTAGTCCTGTCCTGGTTTAGTTTTAGTTAAGTCCTGATTAAGTCTTGGTTTAGTCCTGTTCTGGTCTAGTCCTGTCCTGGTTTAGTCTCTCGCTTAGTCCTGGTTTAGTACTGGTGTAGTCCCATTCTGGTTTAGTCCTGGATTAATCTTGGTCTAGTTCTGTCCTGGTGTAGTCCTGTCCTGGTTTAGTTCTGGTTTAGTCCTGCTTAAGTCTTGGTTTAGTCCTGTTCTGGTCTAGTTCTGACCTGGTCTAGTCCTGTCCAGGTTTAGTCCCTGGTTTAGTCCTGGTCTAGTCCTGACCTGGTTTAGTCTAGTCCTGACCTGGTTTAGTCTAGTCCTGTCCTGGTTTAGTCCTTAGTTTAGTCCTGGTTTAGTACTGGTGTAGTCCTGTCCTGGTGTAGTTTAGTCCCTGGATTAGTCCTGGTTTAGTCCTGGCCTTGTTTAGTCCTGGTCTAGTCCTGACCTGGTTTAGTCTAGTCCTGACCTGGTTTAGTCTAGTCCTGTCCTGGTTTAGTCCTTAGTTTAGTCCTGGTTTAGTACTGGTGTAGTCCTGTCCTGGTGTAGTTTAGTCCCTGGATTAGTCCTGGTTTAGTCCTGGCCTTGTTTAGTCCTGGTCTAGTCCTGACCTGGTTTAGTCTAGTCCTGACCTGGTTTAGTCTAGTCCTGTCCTGGTTTAGTCCTTAGTTTAGTCCTGGTTTAGTACTGGTGTAGTCCTGTCCTGGTGTAGTTTAGTCCCTGGATTAGTCCTGGTTTAGTCCTGGCCTTGTTTAGTTCTGGTCTAGTCCTGTCCTAGATTAGACCGGGTCTATTCCTGTCTTGATCTACTCCTGCCCTGGTGTAGTCCTGTCCTGGTTTAGTCTTAGTCCAGTAATGCCCTGATTTAGTCCTGGGTTAGTCCTGGTTTTGTCTTGTCCTGATTTAGTCTTAGTTTAACCCTGATTTAGTCCTGTCCTAGTTTAGTCCCAGTTTAGTTCTGGTTTAGTTTTGGTTTAGTCCTGCCCTGGTTTAGTCCCAGTTTAGTCCTGGTCTAGTCCTGTCCTGGTTTAGTTCTGGTTTAGTTTTGGTTTAGTCCTGCCCTGGTTTAGTCCCAGTTTAGTCCTGGTCTAGTCCTGTCCTGGTTTAGTTCTGGTTTAGTCCTGGTCTAGTCCTGTCCTGGTTTAGTTCTGGTTTAGTCCTGGTCTGTGTAACATTTCTGTAACCTGCTTGTCTCCAGGGAGATGTTAATGTTTGACCTAATGTTCCACAGTATCACATTAAACATATCTATCCCCATGGAGACGAGCAGAAGATGGCAACAGGCCAAGTAACAGGCCAGATCTGTGGAGAAATGAGCCTTCTAACAATGTAGATTTTTTATTTTTTTGTGCAATAAACACACCAGCAATTATACCAGTAGCAAAGCAATAAAATCTCTATGGACACTAGAATGTTCCACAGTATGGCATTACACTTAGGGCCAACTTACATCTCAGATCAGTGGAGAGGCGAGCCCATTCACAGTCAGAATGCGAGTTTTTAGGTCAATAAAACACACATTGTTAAGTAAACGCAATATGGAAACGTTTAATGCCACACTGAGACATTCCAGACAAAATAATAACATCTCCACGGAGACAGAAAAGTTACACAGTGCAACTTTACGTCTAAATAAAGCCATCATGAGGATTTGATGATGCACACGAGCAGGTGAACGCAAAATTGAATTGTCCGTGACCCAGATCTGAACCAGGACCAAACCCAGTCTACAAAGTGTGTTCTACAAAGAGCGCCCGCTTTAGTTTACACATCCAGGAGTGAAATCGCCTTCTCCTGGGAGCGGCTGGTGTTAAATACAGGCTCGCCGGTCCCGGGGGAGAGGGGAGATAGGCAATGTGCTGGTTTATTTATGGGGCTCACTGCTTTTGGATCATACTGTTTAGGCCTATTAATAATGCATGATAGAGAGAGTCAATGGTGCCGCTAACTCAAGTCCACATTCACACAAACAGATTCCAGATGAGAAGGAGAAACAAAAGAGGGTTTTACAGCACAGGTATCTAACGAATCTATGTAAATAACTGCAGTAACATTAGAGACTTGATGCGGTGAACCTTGGTTGAGGCTGAGATCCCCACAGGCTGCTGCTTTAATATTGACTCAAGCACTTTACAGTCACAAATTACTGTTTCATTTGAGTGCAGTACTTCTGTCTATACACTGACCATTATTATATCCTATGGAGTTGCTTACCGTGTGTATTTTGTATTAAGGTCGTTATTATTACTGTAGTAGAAGTAGATGTAGTAGTAACAGTATTCTTATAATCATCTCATTTATATGGTTGTTAAAATAATAAAAAAAAATACTTAAAAGTACTCAAACATACCCCTCTTTTAAGGTTCTATATGATAGTGTCGTAGTACTCGAGACCAGTACTCGAGTGGGGGTCCGCAGGGTTTAGTCGTAGTCTAGTTCTGTCCTGGTTTAGTCCCAATCTAGTCCTGCCGTAGTTTAGTCCTGGTATAGTCCTGTCCTGGTTTAGTCCTAGTTTAGTCTTGGTCTAGTCTTGGTCTAGTCCTGTCCTGGTTTAGTCCTGTTCCAGTCCTGTCCTGGTTTAATCCTAGTTTAGTCCTGGTTTAGTCCTGGTTTAATGCTGGTTTAGTCTTGGTCTGGTCCTGGTTTAGTCCTGGTCTAGTCCTGCCCTGGTTTAGTCCTGGTTTAGTCCCGGTCTAGTCCTGTCCTTGTGTAGTCCTAGTTTAGTCCTGGTTTAGTCCTGTCCAGGTTTAGTCCTGTTCTAGTCCTGTCCTTGTGTAGTCCTAGTTTAGTCCCGGTTTAGTCCTGGTTTAGTCCTGGTTTAGTCTTGGTTTAGTCTTGGTTTGATCTTGGTCTAGTCCTGCCCTGGTTTAGTCCTGGTTTAGTCCCGGTCCAGTCTTGTCATGGTTTAGTCATAGTTTAGTCCTGGTTTAGTCCTGTCCGGGTTTAGTCCTAGTTTAGTCCTGGTTTAGTCCTGTTTTAGTCCTGTCCTGGTTTAGTGTTCCAGTCCTGTCCTGGTTTAATCCTAGTTTAGTCCTGGTTTAGTCCTGGTTTAATGCTGGTTTAGTCTTGGTCTGGTCCTGTTTAGTCCTTCTAGTCCTGGTTTAGTCCTGTTTGTCCCTAGTCCTTGTGTAGTCCTAGTTTAGTCCTGGTTTAGTCCTGTCCTGTTGTAGTCCTAGTTAGTCCTGGTTTAGTCCTGTCCTTGTGTAGTCCTAGTTTAGTCCCGGTTTAGTCCTGGTTTAGTCCTGGTTTAATCCTGGTCTAGTCCTGTCCTGGTTTAGTGCTGGTTTGATCTTGGTCTAGTCCTGCCATGGTTTAGTCCTGGTTTAGTCCCGGTCCAGTCTTGTCCTGGTTTAGTCCTAGTTTAGTCCTGTTCTAGTCCTGTCCTGGTTTAGTCCTAGTTTAGTCCTGGTTTAGTCCTGGTTTAGTCTTGGTCTAGTCCTGTCCTGGTTTAGTCCTGTTCCAGTCCTGTCCTGGTTTAATCCTAGTTTAGTCCTGGTTTAGTCCTGGTTTAGTCCTGGTTTAATGCTGGTTTAGTCTTGGTCTGGTCCTGGTTTAGTCCTGGTCTAGTCCTGCCCTGGTTTAGTCCTGGTTTAGTCCCGGTCTAGTCCTGTCCTTGTGTAGTCCTAGTTTAGTCCTGGTTTAGTCCTGTCCGGGTTTAGTCCTAGTTTAGTCCTGTTCTAGTCCTGTCCTTGTGTAGTCCTAGTTTAGTCCCGGTTTAGTCCTGTTAGTCCTGGTTTAGTCCTGGTTTAGTCTTGGTTTAGTCTTGGTTTGATCTTGGTCTAGTCCTGCCCTGGTTTAGTCCTGGTTTAGTCCCGGTCCAGTCTTGTCCTGGTTTAGTCCTAGTTTTGTCCTGGTTTAGTCCTGTTCTAGTCCTGTCCTGGATTGGGTTTGGTTTAGTCCTGTTTACTCCCTGTTTAGTCCTGGTTAAGTCCTAGTTTAATCCTGGTTTAATCCTGGTCTAATCCTGGTCTAGTTCTGTCCTGGCTCAAAAGCTCAAAATGCTCTGTCCCCACTTGTGATGTCATGAAGCGGCAGTTTTCAAGTTAACAGCTACATTTCATTTTATTTGAATAAACATTGGCAATTCCTGAGCTGAAATGATCCAAATGATTCTAGTGAAGGTGTAAAAACACAGTGGAGCACTTCCTGAGTTACCACATGTCATCACAAGTAGAGCAGAGAGTTTTCAGTTTGAGAGAAGAACTCAGCCTAAATATGCAGAGTTTGTGTGTTAAACATGTGTGAAGAAAACAAAACACAACTCCAGGTCTGTTTGTGACGAGGAAACAACATCAGAACACAGATCAGAAAACGGTGTAATCTGAGCCCTTTAACTCTGCGTTCTGTTTTAAACGCACGCATAATGTCAGATGTGTAAAAGTACCAGGATTTCTGAGTCCGCGGTGTCAAACTAGGCTGGTATAAGGCTACACAAATTAGAGTAAAAGCTTTATTTGTGAGCGGCTGCCTCGCTGCTGCTATAATTCGGATGTTTTGGCAGAGGGGGCTTCGTTAGCATAATGAACGCACTGATGAAGGCCTGCGTAACAAACAAGCAAAACATGTTTATAGGCTTCTAATTTGTAAGCAATTTAAGTTTGAGGGGAATAAAAATGTTCAAAGTGTGCTGTTCCATTTGTGAGATTTTGTGGACACAAGCGCAAGGTGGGGGAAATGTCTTGCCCAAGGACACAACAACATTAATGTATGTATGGCCTGTAGAATATGGAATCCTTCAGGCTACTGTGCAAAATTTCTCTAGTCTTTCTTTTAAGAATAGTAATGATGGACAATAGTTTGAAGTGTCTTGCCAATGGACACAAGACAAGAAACAGTCTACAATGCTGGTAGAGATGAAACTACCAACTCCCCCGTTTTGTGAGCAAACATAGTCCAATGAGAGTTTGTGAGCAAACATGTTTAGCCATTCTTTCTCACGTAATGTCAACCCAACCTTAGTCTTCTTCAGCCAATGATGTTCATTTTGTCTTCTTATGTACTTTAACTTCTTGGGTTCTTCTTGAAGACAATACAGTAAAGTGTATTGACCTTATTGACATATTTCGGCTGCTCGCTGCAAGCCGTCTTCAGAAGTGTCACCGGTGTTGGTGGTGACGTGTCGTAGATCAGCTGTTGATCAGCTGTGGATCATTGGAACAAGTTCAAGCGCTGGAACGCTGGACTGAAATCAGGAAATGAGGCACGAACAGCATTAACCGTGATGATGGAGCGTTCCTCCTTTCACACACCTGGGACACCCTCTTCTAGAGAGCACTGAGAGAGGGGAGGCGTGGTCAGTGTGAGCGAACTGCCAGGTCCATCAGACTGACCACACCTACAACAGCTGATATACGACACGTCACCACCAACACCAGTGACAGCAGCCGAAACATGTCAACAAGGTCAATACACTTTACTTTATTGTCTTTAAAAAGAAGCCAAGAAGTCTTTGTCTTCTTCAGTATGACTGACAGTTGTTTGAAGTGTCCAGTATGTATTGCTAGTAGTGGAGATTGAACTACCACCTCAGTGGATTGAACTTCCACCTCAGTGGTTCTAGTTTTTTTGTTTTTGTTTTGTTTTTAGTAAATCATACATGCAACATTAATATGCCTTGATAGTAGCAGGGATTGAACTACCAACTCCCAGTCTCTATCCCATTATCACTAAAACAATACTATCACAAGATTAAGTCTGTAACTGAAGGTAACGGACAGTTGTCTTGCCAAAGGAAACAACAGCAGTATGTATTGTCTTTTTTTTTTTCTTTTTTAGCTAATGCCATCACCATCACCAGGTACAGAGTGAATGAATAATATGCTGAATGTAAAGCTCTGTAAAGCGTCTTTGTGACAAAAATGTCTGTGAAAAGCACTATATAAATGGGGACTTACTTACTTACTTACTTGCCCAAGAACGCAACATCAGTAGAAGCTGAAGGTGCCTGACTGCTGTCTTGCCAAAGGATACAACATTAGTATGCCTTGCTAGTAGCAGCGATTGAACTACCAACCCCCAGTTCCTCTACTCTTTATCTCTAACACAACACAATCAGAAGGTCAAGTCGTCCTTCTATTGGGGAGCAAGTTGACTAAAAGTTGCTGTAAGCCTCTTGCCCAAGGACACAATATTAGTATGCCTTGCTATTAGCGGGGATTGAACTACCAACTCCGAGTGTCTATCCCTTTATCTCTAACACAATACAATCCCAAGGTTAAGTATGTGAAGGTGACTGACAGCTGAATGGCGTTGGCTGAGTATAAATGTAATCCTTATTATTTATGGTGGCGTCTCAGCTGGATTCAATCTCGGAGTATTATGGTGTGTGTGTGTACATGATGGTGTGTGTGTGTGTTGTGGTGTGTGTTATGGTGTGCGTCTCTGTGGACTCAGAGCTCATTCACTTTACAGAGAGCGCGGGGCAGAGCCTGTCGCCCTTCTCACCTCTCACACTTATTACAAGAATCAGAAAATCTAAAGCACTTTTCACCCCAGGCACCTCCAAGTTCTACTGGAAAACAAAACGCGATCAATGGAGGTGTCAGGTTTAGTGTGAGACCGGACCGCTGTTTTGAGCTTTTAAGCATTTTCTATACCCGGAGTTGTGTTTTGTTTCATTCGCCCTAGTTTAAACGTCCTATATTATGCAAAATTGACTCTTGTAAGCTTTAAGTCATGTTAGAAAAAATGTTATCTCCTTAAAAAACAGACCTGGAGTTGTGTTTCAGTACCGTAATTTCCAGACTATTGAGCGCACCTGAATATAAGCTGCATCAACAAAATTTTAAAACTGTACATATATCGGCCGCACCTGAATATAAGCCGCAAATGTCCACATCTTCAATAGTGTTTTCAAGTTTGGGCGTCTGCTTTTATCGCCTCTGAAAGTTTTTGTCATCTTTTTGCACTGAGTCAGTTTGTCACGTTGCTGTTGCAAAAGTTTCACCATCGACTCCTTGATGCTGAGCTCACGTGCAGCAGCAGTCAGATCAATTGCAGTTAACTTAAAAGCTGCATCATCTGAATTTCTTTGTGTGTTTTCCAAGAGGAGGGTGTGTGTATGAAGCACGAAATAACTGTTCAAAACACAATCAAACTAGAATCTTTCTCGGCGCATCATCTCTGTCTCTCCTCATGCTCTACTGCGCATGTCTCCTGCAGAAAGAGTCTCTGTCCTGTCTGTATCATGTCAGTATTTCAGAAGACTTTCTCAGGGGTGTTCGGGGATAGTTCTATCAATCAGGTATAAGTGGATGTTCGGCTACTGAAGTTTGAGACGTTTCTTCTCGTCATTTACGCACACGGGTAAGACATATCCCCCTTACTAATGTTCATTTAGCATCAGAACTTATTTTATCACACGGCGATAAACTATTTGAGTGCACTGACAATATCGCAAACTAGTGTAGCAACTTCATGTGAACCCTAGATCCATGTGTAACTGCACAGACAGCGTTGTTTTCTGCATTCAGGCTGCCAAACCATAGACCGTACCATAGAATGTGCCAAACAAAGAATCCGTTCATATATTCACCGCATCCTTTCATTAGCCGTAGGATTCAAAATGTGAGAAAAAATAATAGTTTACAGTCTGGAATTTACGGTAATCCTGCATTATTAGTCTACATCTCCGTCACTCAAAATGCAAATTCCAGGGCTGAAATGATCCAAATGATTCTAGTAAAGGTGTATGGAGTTTAAAAACCCAATAGAGGACTTCCTGTATTACTACATGACATCACAAGGTGGAACAGAGTGTTTTTCGGTGTGAGATAAGAAGTCAGTCTAAATATGCAGGAGTTAAACATGTGAAAGAAACAAAACACAACTCTAGGTCTGTTTGTGATGAGGAAACATTCTAACATAGATCAGAAAACAGCGTAATACGGGCCCTTTAATACATTTATCCGAAGTCGTGACTCAAAAATGCTCTGTTTGACTTTTGGCTGTTTAGTCGTGCCAAAGATAAAACTCCAGTCTTCTTCTTCTCCTGCAGTTTAAGCTCATGAACCACCACGGGACTCATTGTGCTGTCAAATTGTGTTCACAGTGAGCACATGGCTCTATTCACACTCACTGAGGAAGAGCACTTCATTTGTTTACTTTCTAAATGTTATTCCTGTTGCTGACCGCAGGGGGAGCTCTAATGCCCAAATGCCTCATTGGAAACAAAGGGGAAGTTTATACATTTTATTATTCATCAGTAGTTTACAAATGCAGAAATTATTAGGTAAGAAAATGTGAAATACTTATCCCAACTCAAAACATGCTACACAGGTCTCCAGGAAGAATAGATGATAGTTGATAGTTAAGGTCAATTAAATACAATCAAACAGTTAACCTGCCCAGGGACTAGAGGTGGAAATTAGCACTGGAGCTACATCCTGGTACAATGCATCTCTCCTGTTAAGGTTAATGTATATTGTGCACCGTCCCTGTCTCAGTAAAATAACTAAACTAAACTAAACCTAAAAGGTGACCAAAGACATTTTAAAGGGGAATTAAAGACCCATTAAACCCCCCCTGAAGCTTTACTCCAGCCATAAGAAAAATCTGAAAAATCCTCCAGAGTGGATGGTGCCCTGCGGGGTGTGAGGAGCGAGTGTGGGGTGGGCTCTGGAGCGATGATTGACAACCGACCGACAGCCACAACAATCCGACATGTTCCATCTAACTTTGGAACAGAGCAGACATTTGCGCTTGGATCACGCTGCTTCCCTTTTCTCCAGACACGGTGGGACATTGCGGTGATCGGCGGTGCCAGGTCGAGGCTCCTCGCGTACCGCCCGTAGACGCCAGTGGCTGCGCTCGTCACGTAATAACTCCGCGCCTGACTGGACTGTTAGTCCAACCCGAAAACTCAAATGTTCTGGCTGTAGTTGATCCTAAAGAGGCCTTTACAGACATGACTTTGACCCAAAATCAGATTTTTAACAAATATGCACTAAAATGCCAAAATAAGACCAGGGATAGAGATACACTTCTATTTTAGACCCATACACACAGTTAATCCAGCCTTCATCAGCCCGTTTCACTTCGTAGAAACCGTCTGACCTCACAGTGTTAGAATTTGTTCGCTCGACGGTAGATGGGTACTTTTTATCATTTAACCAATTGCTGTTATTTGGCAGTCACCTATGTAATGCGCCGCTAACGGGGCTAACTGCTATATTAAGCTTTTCCCAAATCCCGTAGGAAGAAGGACAATAACGTCTTTCCCTTTGAAAAAATTCACCAAAAATTCTCTTTATTCTGGTTTTAAATTCTTGATCTCGGGAATCGTTGACAACACAGAATATATGACTCTTCGCTGATTGGCTGGTGCCCGAACTTGCACTTATGGGGTTCTATTGTATTCTGATTTCTGACCTAGTCACTGGAGAGAAATGAAATTGAGCGGAGGCACTAGGTGGCACCAGCCTGGCTACAGTTAATCAGTAGAAAAAAGTGACATTGGTGTTTAGTGGCCCTTTAAAGAAGAAAGAATGCACAATGTTTGTTTTTTTAAACTAAGGATAGAAATGGTTGTACACAATTATTTGGTTCATTTAGTTGTGTAAATTTTATCCAAGCAGATATATTGTAAAAGCAGCCTCTTCGGTTCAAAATGAGAGAGCTGCGTGGGGTCTGAATCAAATTATTAAGTGTCTTACTGTCTGAGAAACAAGAAGTGTGCTGTTATCATGCTTTGTTGTTAGGATTAACGTGGGGACCAGACTCTGCTTAGCGCCAACTGGTTTTATTTGTGGGATCTGGCAACCTAAAGTTCACACCAAAAAGGTCTGGCAAGATTTGTATAGCACAATTCGAGTAATTCAAAGGGTCATAATAAAAACAAATCAAAACATAAATAATCATGAGATTAAAATAAAAAAGAGAGACATAAATTGGAGAGAAGAGTGCGGAATACCTTTCAGTTATTGCACAGTTAACAGAAATGTTTTGAGTCTGGATTTAAACAGCGTCACAGAAGAGGCCTGTCTCACATGTTCAGGAAGACTGTTCCAGGTTTTAGCTGCATGAACCTGAAACGCTGACTCCCCTTGTTTAGTTCTGACTCTGGGCACCAGCAGGAGGCCGGTCCCTGAGGTCCTCAGAGTGCGAATGGTTTCATATGACACTAACATGTCACAGATGTACTTTGGTGCTCGGCCATGGAGAGACTTGTACACAAGCAGAGCTGCTTTAAAGTCTATTCTCTGAGGCACAGGAAGCCAGTGCAGAGACCTGAGCACAGGACTTATGTGCTCGTACTTCCTAGTTCGAGTTAAGGACCCGAGCTGCAGCATTCTGGATGTTTGCAGCTGTTCACAGCTTTTGAGAGACCAGTGAGCAGACCATTACAGTAGTCTAACCTACTGGAGACAAATGCATGGATAAGTTTCTCCAAGTCTGATTTAGACAGTAAACCTTTGATTTTTGCTATGTTTTTTAGATGGTAAAAGGCTGCAGATGTTATTGATTTTATGTGACTGTTAAAGTTCAAGTCTGAGTCCATTATTACCCCTAGTCTAAACCAGATCCAGAGCAGTATATATTCTAAACATAAGTAAATAAATAAAACGGTTCATACGAAGATGTTCTGAATTCACCTCATTTTCACCAAACACCGTCTTTCTCACAGTGGGACTAATGCAGACACTTGTCAGACATGCTGGACCGCATCAAAACACACCACACGCAGAGATGAAAATGCATTTTTTATACCGCACTTTTCACTTTGACCACCGGGGACGCTGCGTGTGCGTCCCTGCGGGTTCTGACGCTCTCCAAGCCCTCCTCCTCCTCTTCCTCAGAGCTATCTCACTCATGCAGCGAGCCCTCTAACCCCGCTTGCTGCCGAAAGACACTCCCCGCGGAGAATTACAGCTTTGTGACAGCGTTTGACATTGAAGGATTATCGGCGCGAGGCTTTCCTCCGGAGTGGCACAGGGCAGGACAGGAGCAGAGACAGGGGCAGGGACAGGGGCAGGGACAGGGGCAGGGACAGGGGCAGGGACAGAGACAGGGACAGGGGGAGGGACAGGGGCAGGGACAGGGGCAGAGACAGGGACAGGGGCAGAGACAGGGGCAGGGGCAGAGACAGGGACAGGGGCAGGGACAGAGGCAGGGGCAGGGCAGGGACAGGGACAGGGGCAGAGGCAGGGACAGGGGGCAGGAACAGGGACAGGGGCAGGGACAGGGGACAGGGACAGGGACAGGACAGGACAGGGGCAGGGACAGGGACAGGGGCAGGAGGCAGGGACAGGGACAGGGACAGGACAGGGACAGGGCAGAGACAGGGCAGGACAGGGACAGGGGCAGAGACAGGGCAGAGACAGGGCAGAGAGGGCAGGACAGGGACAGGGACAGGGGACAGGGGCAGAGACAGGGGCAGGGGACAGAGACAGGGGGCAGGGAACAGGGCAGGGGCAGGGCAGAGACAGGGGCAGGGACAGGGGCAGAGACAGGGGCAGAGACAGGGACAGGGACAGGGGCAGAGACAGGGGACAGGGACAGGGACAGGGGCAGAGACAGGGGGGCAGAGACAGGGACAGGGGGCAGAGACAGGGCAGAGACAGGGGGACAGGGGCAGAGACAGGGGCAGGGACAGGGGACAGGGGCAGAGACAGGGACAGGGGACAGGGACAGGGACAGGGACAGACAGGGCAGAGACAGCGGCAGAGACAGGGGCAGAGACAGGGGCAGAGACAGGAGCAGAGACAGGGGCAGGGACAGGAGGAGAGACAGAGACAGGGACAGGGGCAGAGACAGGGGCAGGGACAGGAGCAGAGACAAGAGGAGAAACAGGTGCAGAGACATAAGGAGAGACAGAAGAAAAGACAAGATGAGAGAAAAGGAGAGACAGGAGCAGAGACAAGAGCAGAGAAGAGACACAAGAGGAGAGACAAGAGATGAGAGGGAAGACAGGAGGAGGGACAAGAAGAGAGACAGGGGCAGAGAGGAGAGACAGGAGCAGAGACAGGAGCAGAGACAGGAGCAGAGACAGGAGCAGAGACAGGGGCAGAGACAGGAGCAGAGACAGGGGCAGAGACAGGAGCAGAGACAGGGGCAGAGACAGGAGCAGAGACAGGGGCAGAGACAGGAGCAGAGACAGGGGCAGAGACAGGAGAGACAGAGAGGGAGAGAGAGGAGAGACAGGAGGAGAGACAGGAGCAGAGACAGGAGCAGAGACAGGAGCAGAGACAGGAGCAGAGACAGGGGCAGAGACAGGAGCAGAGACAGGGGCAGAGACAGAGCAGAGAGCAGAGACAGCAGAGGGCAGAGACAGGAGCAGAGACAGGAGGAGAGACAGGAGCAGAGACAGGAGCAGAGACAGGAGGAGAGACAGGAGCAGAGACAGGAGCAGAGACACGTCCACTGAAGACTTCAACTCTGTGAGAGGATGGAGAGAAAGGGCAATGCCAAATCCAAATGTAATAAGTAAGAAAAGTGAAGGCAATGACATCTGCCAGCAAAGGGGAATATGTTTTAATCTTTTTGTTCTGGACATTAGGAGACAGGAGAAACGTCTTGCTCAAGGACACAACAACATTTCCGGAAGCTATTTCAGAACTGCACATTAAAGGCCTGATCTATCTAAGTTCTGATCTCTGCTCCACTGTGATTTTAAACTCCATACACCTTCACAAGAATCATTTGGATCATTTCAGACCTGTTCACCTGAAAACTACCACTTCATGACATCACAAGGTGGATTACAGGACGTTCAAACAAATCAAACGAGGCTACACAAACTGAAACTGAATCCTAGAAGTGAGTTTTTGCAGTACGGCGCTTGCATCACTGTTACACGCAGAGCCAGATAAATGTCTGGGGAGAGAAGGAAGAAAAAAAAAAAAAAAAGACAAATCAAAAAAACAAAAGAGGAGTTTGACCACAAAGGACCAGTGAGAAAGCTTTTGACCGTCACCATGGCAACAGCGGAGACAGAAGATGCCCAGATAAAGGAGCGTGCCAAGAAAAGCTACGTGTTCAGGTTACGGCATTAGACAACAGGTCCAGTTAAAGGCCCTGTGTGCACTATTTTCTCCATGTGTATCAGGAAGAGCACTGTTGGCATGCTAGTGTTGTTAGCATTATTCAGTGGTGGAACATAGCAAAGCAAAAAAAGTAAAGTACTGTACTAGATTTTAAAATGTACTGTCTATCCCACTACATTAAGTTTTTTTTTTTTTTTCTTATTTTTTGACACCTGCTGTTTTTTTTTTTTTTTTTTTTTTTTTTTTTAAATTTTCAATCAAGGTTATAGTCAGAGGAAACAAAAATATACAAATAATAAAAACAACTAGGAAAAAAAAAGTTTCTGTTGGACAAAATTTAACACACATCTGTATCAAATTCACCGCATTTGAAGCTTTATTATATCTCAAAATCTGCATGAAATACTTTTACTTTTTGCGCTTTTTTGTAGCTTTGTTTTTCTTGATTTTTAGAAAATATTTCAAAACATCCACAAAATAATATAGATCAAAAAAATTTAACAAAAGTTTGGAGTTGCAGGTTCTTACTTAAACATGTATTGGTAATGACACTTTAATGTACTATGTTATTTTACTAGTGTCATTTATAAATGCATTCCACTTTTTCCGTTGCTCATTGTATTTGTACCTTTCAGTTTAAGATTGTATGTTATTCTTTCCATCACTGAAATACTCCCCAAAATCCTGATCCAGTCTTGTTATACGGGTGGAGCTGATTAAAACCAACTCTTTTTTATTCCCTTTTAAGACGCAGTCAGAACAATTTTTGTCAGATACATGTCATCCTTAGTCAGGCTGGCGCCACCTAGTGACTCTGCTCAATTTAATTTCTCTCCAGGGACTAGGTCAGGAATTGGAATACACTAGACCACGGGTCTCCAAACCTTTTTCCCTCAGTGAGCTACTTTACAAAATGAAAATGGCTGAGAGCTACAAGTTTTAGTGAAGTACAGTTAAATGCCTATAAAACATAAATCATTATTCACTTATTAGTGCACAAAGTTAGGCATCAAAATAATACATGTACAATGGTAATAGGCATTTAATTAAACACATTTTACTTATTCAGGACAAAACATGTAATTCAGAATACAGGTTGGAGACCTCTGCACTAGACGGTTTGCAAGAACCCTGGAAGTTGTCGACAGCACACCGACCAATCAGCGAAGAACTGTGAAGCCATGACATCAAACTCATCACGTCTGTCTGGGTCCCTTTTGTGGTACAGCACAACAGTAAGCAAAGCGGTCGAGATGGATGTAGACGAAGACATACATTCTGTGTTGTCAAAGATTCCCAAGATCGAGGATTTAAAGTCAGAACAAAGGGAATGTTTGGTGAACTTTATCAAGGGGAAAGACGTTATTGCCCTTCTTCCTACGGGATTTGAGAAACCCAGTTAGTCCCAATAGCAGCGCATTACATATGTCACGACCAAATAGCAGCAATTGGTTAAATAAAAAAAGTACCGTCTACTACCTTCTAGTACTACTGTCGAGCAAATGAATCCTATTGCTGCGAGGTCAGACGGTTTCCACAAAGTGAAACTGACTAATGAATCAGGCTATGTCATCCTTCCTCACTACATCTGATTTCCGGGATCACCAGACAAGTGTTTGGAATTCCATAATCCAGAATACTAGTTAAGGTTACGTTTAACTGTTCCCAATATACCGTATTTTCCGGGCTATTAGACGCGCTCTAAAGCCTCTAACCCCATTAAAAAACGACTGCGTGCCACAATCCAGAGCGCCCTATACATGAATCCACTCGAGTGTCCCAGCACGACTTCAGTAAACTACAAAGTCGCACCACCCGCAGCGCACGCAAACACACACGGAGCAGACAGCGAGTGCGCAGCAAAAAACACCCACAGACACACTCATCACTCACGCCGACGCGGAACGGAGGAACGAACCGAAAAAGCGAGTGCAATGTGCCACTTCTAGACACAACTGAACAACTGAGTCACTGCGAACACGCCGACAATCCGTTGGTCCAGACAGCAACCTCCCTACACGCCACAACTGAACAAAGCCCAGAGTCACCGTGAACGCCACAAACAAAGTCCCACTGACCCATCCAACTGTTGTGTTTCATTTAAAGTCTGGTGCGGTTTATTTGTGAAAAAAGTTCAAAAATAGACCATTTAATGACAGTGCGCCTTATAATCCAGAGCACCTAATAGCCCGGAAAATACGGTACCTTAATTTTCAAGCAATTCCAAAACACGTGTGTGATCAGCGTCCATTTCTCCACACAACCTCCAGTGCTCCTGCGAGGTGGAGATCTGTCTACTCTTGATTTGAGGTGTAATGAAAAAAGGTGGCAAATTTATCCAGTATTTTTTGCGTCGGTATTTGTAGTTTTTTAAAATAACAAAATGGAGTACTTCTTCCACCACAGACATTATAGAGGCTTTGCACAGTCATGTGACCCTATAGCAATGGTACCTACGCCGCCATGACACCGGGCACACTATGTCATTGACTTCAGTAACATCGGAGAAACATGGACAGGTTTTGTTGTGTATTTGGTTGTTCTAGACGCTCTTAACGGGATAAAAGGATTTGTTTCTTCACTATTCCTCTGGAAATGAGGGAATTATCGGAAAAAAACGGGAATTATGGCTAGAGAACATAAACCACGAAAAGATTTCCTATGGTCCCATCAAGACACACTCACGTCACTTTCATCAAGGTATTTGCTATTTAAATTATTTCATAGTTTATTTAATGAGAGAAGCACATTTACTGAACAAAAATTTTAAAAGAAAACATTTTCAGTGTGAGTGGCAGTAGAAACTGTGTCTTCCAACGCACATATAAACATGTCACTCGTCGTAGGACCGATGTTTTCTTCATTGTCTTGCTTAACCACAACTATGTCTTCTAGAATTAATCGCTTTTTGTGAGTAGATCTTTCTAACGTTCGCGAGAATCTTTTCATGGCCGATTCTTTCGAGGTTCGGCTCACAGACTCTTCGACTCGTCGTGTTGATCATAGGAGCAAAGTGTGGGTTTCGTTGAATCATAAACTAGTGCGGGTTTTCCTGGATAAATTAATGACATTTTAGTTCAGTAAATGTGCTTCTTTCATTAAATAAACTATGAAACAATTTAAATAGCAAATACCTTGATGAAACTTCGGGTGTCTTGATGGTACAATAGGAAATCTCTTCGTGGTTTATTTTTGCTAGCTATAATCATCGTCTTTTTTCGATAATTCCCTTGTTTGAGCTCCTGATGAGTCATTTCCAGAGGAACAGTGAAGAAACGAATCGTTTTATCCTGTTCAGAGCGTCTAGAACAACCAAATACACAACAAAACCTGCCCATGTTTCTCCGATGCTGCTGAAGTCAATGACATAGTGTGCCCGGTGTCATGGCGGCGTAGGTACCGTTGCTATAGGGTCACGTGACGGTGCAAAGCCTCTATTGTGACTACAAAACTGTGAAAAAGTTGAGAAAAAAACACTTATAAACTCATTGTGGTGATACTCCGAATGCATAAGAAAAGTGAGGAAAAACTATGGACCACTCACTTCCATTTTTATTATTCTTTTTATTACATTTTCAGGCACAGCTCCTTGAATCATCTACACTGCAGTCTGATGTATCTGGTGCGATAAATGAGAATAAAACTGATTGCGAGACGTGATTGTTAATAGTTGGTTTCCTCTGCACGTAAATAGCCACAGGTATGCGAGCGAGTGATTGAAAAGAGAGAGAAGGATGAAGGGATGGAGAGGTTTTAGCGCCCGGAGTGACAGAAAGAAGAATGTATTTACAACGGCTTCTGTCGGGACCCAGGGCTAAGCAACAAAACGTAACAGAGTGTAATGGTGTATAAAAAGAACAAAAAGACACGGCAATCCATTTAAATACTGCTAAAGTGTAGAAAGTTTCATAAAATACTGAATTCGGAATCTGGATTTGAGTAGTTTTGACTATCGATACGTCATGCTGGGGTGTTCTGCCTGTATGTTTATGATGGAATGTTCAGTAGTTACCATGGAGACGCAATGCACACAAAGGCACTCAAAAAAACTAAGCAGAAATACAAGAAAAATACATCATTTTGATTTAAGCCTGTCATAAATTTTTATTGTTGTTATAATTACACAACACACCTGTTATATCTGATTAAAAAAAAGCTTTATATGCACAGGTTTTAGAATGATGAGAATTAGTACCGTTACCATAGCGATTAAGAATATAAAAGAAAATATAATAGATTCCGAATGGGAGAAAAAGTCCTCAAAATGTTGCATATAAGAGAAACTAAAACCAATGAATATTTATGTATTTTGATAAGAATGAGTCAAATATAAAGGACTAAACCAGGACTAAACCAGGACTAAACCGGGACTAAACCAGGACTACACCAGAACTAAACCAGGACTACACCAGGACTAAACCAGGACTAAACCAGGACTAAACCAGGACTAAACCAGGACTACACCAGAACTAAATCAAAACTAAACCAAGACTAAATCAGAACAAAACCAAGACCAAAACAGGACCAAACCAGGAATAAACCAGAACTGAACCAAGACTAAACCAGGACTAAACCAGGACTGAACCAGAACTAAACCAGGACTACACCAGAACTAAATCAGAAGTAAACCAAGACTAAACCAAAACCAAACCAGGAATCAAACCAGGAACAAACCAGGACTGAATTAGGACTAAACCTAGAACTAAACCAGAACCAAACAAAGACTAAACCAGGACAAAACCAGGACTACTATAAACCAGGGCTAAACCAGAACCAAACCAGGACCAAATCAGAACTAAAACAAGAATAACCTGGAACTAAACCAGAATTGAGCCAAGGACTAAACCAGGACTAAACCAGGACTAAACCGGGACCAAACCAGGACTAAACTAGGACTAAACCAGGAAAAAAACAGGACTAAACCAGGACCAAACCAAGACTAAACCAAAAACCAAACCAGGACTAAACTAGGAGTAAACCAGGAATAAACCAGAACTAAACCAGAAATGAACCAAGACTAAACCAGGACTAAACCAGGAGGACGAATCCAGGACTAAACCAGGACAAAACCAGGACTACTATAAACCAGGAACAAACCAAGACAGAACCAGGACCCAACCAGGACTAAACTAGGACTAAACCAGGACTGAACCAGGACAAAATCAGGACTAAACAGCTCTACATCTACACTGGGCCTCAACCAGGACGAAATCAGGATGGAATCAGGACAAAACCAGGACTGAACCAGAACTAAACCAGGAATAAACCAGAACTAAATCAGAACTACACCAAGACTAAACCAGGACTAAACCAAGACTATATCAAAACCAAACCAAGACTAAACCAGGACTAAACCAGGACTAAACCAGAAGGACAAACCCAGGACTGAACCAAGACCAAACCAGGACAAACCAGGACTAAACTAAACCAGGACTAAACCAGGACTAAACCAGGACTAAACCAGGAGGACAAACCCAGGACTGAACCAAGACTAAACCTAAAGTGTGTGAAAAGCACTTACGGGATATTTCTCCAGGGGATCGGTCAGTAATGCGTCTCCGAATATCGACCGGCAGTACTCCGCCATTTTGGCCTGCTGCTTTGGTCTGCGGATCACGAAAACAAAAACACACTCGTCATAAAATGAGGTCAAACTACAGCGATAAACACAAATCAGCATTAACATTAGCAACCGAAGAAAAGGACTTACGAATCGACGTGGTTTTCAAAAGACAAGATGATGGGAAAGGGAGAAGTCTTGAAAGCGCACTCCGAAATGGCCTCAATCACTTCCTATGGGGAAAACACAGCAATCTGGTTAATACATTTAGAGTTCCAGGAAAAAAGAAATAAAACTTGACTCATATTTTTAAACAGGAAATGCATCCTTTGGTTCAATTAGACGTCCTATTGGATTTCTCAACCACTGACAATTACGGCCTCATTAAAGATGGCGTCAGCTCCGTTAATGCGTTCACTTCCATTTACTCGAACTCCAATAGAAGAAACCCAACCCAAGATGCACTAGAAAAGTTTGATAAGCAGTTTCAATGCTTATTTATTTCTTTATTTTTAAAGTTTTAATCAATTTTATTTGCTAGTTTCCTGGTTCAGTTGTGCATTGTTTGTCGATTCGATCCATATTTTTCTGTGAAGCTTTTAAGTGCTCATATTACACTGTTTTTAAAATCAATGTTATAATGTTGTTTACTCATCACAAACAGACCTGGAGTTGTGTTTTGTTTCATTCTCACATGTTTAATTAACACACAAACCTTCATATTCAGGCTGAGTTCTTCTCTCAGACAGAAAACACAAGGGTCGTAATGGTTCACGTATTTGTGCCGAACCGTTTTGGTACAAGACACCAGGTTGTGCATGAGTGAATTTGTGTGTTTTTACTAGGGGTGTGCAAAAATATTGAAATATCGATATATCATAATGTTTAATGTGATGATACAGTATCGATATCATGAACTGCTGTATCGATATATCATCAAGAGTAATTTTTGATATATTTTACTAAATTGTTTTGTGTAAGAGCTACAGAAGTGTTGACATTTTCACAATTTTGATGAGTAAAATTGGTGTTTTTCAAATTAACTTCGCACAAACTTAGTAAACTTTTAGTATAACAGCCATGAGTTAGCCTTTTTTACACTGAACATATCGAATCAATGTGAAATATATTGTAACGAATCCTGTCGAATCGAAAGCTCACTGTATCGCAAGCGTATCGTATCGTGGCCTGTGTATCGAGGTTTGTATCGTATGGACAACTTCTTAATGATACCCAGCCCTAGTTTTTACATTCCACCATCACATGTGCAGCTACACAGAGGTTCGGCTCTTTAATAATCAAGTGGGAACTCGTCCGTGATTGGGGTGTCAGTGTTTCCCGCAGTGCTTTATAGTTAGGGCGGCCACCTTGACAACAATTGACCCCCACCTTGACTACGTCCGTCAAACCTCGTGAATCCTCGCAAAACTATGGTCGTCGCACCGCGGTCCTCACTCTCTCCTTTTGCCAACACAGAATCTCAGAAGTTTGTTTTTCTGGCCAAAAATATGAAGATTGAGTAAAAGTTCATGCTGGAACTGTTAGTGCTGCGCTTCACTTTTTGAAAAGTTTTGTTTACGGTTTACAAGGAATTTATTTTTTATAATATGTCATTAATTTGTTGCTTATTTGAAAATATTTGATCTAACTTATTAGTTTTACCAAGCAGCACTTTGCATTGATTTAATTTTCCCGTTTGTATAATGTTCAAACAAACTGTTGGTTTAATAAAAACACAAATAAACAACAAGCAAACGGTTTTACATTTTGTTCCCATACATACCAAAAATGAACCGAACCATGACATCAAAACTGAAGTACCTACTGAACTGTAATTTTTGTACCGTTACACCCCTAGAAAACACTCTGTTCCACCTTGTGATGTCATGTGGTAATCCAGGAAGTGCTCCACTGTGTTTTTAAACTCCATACACCATCACTAGAATCATTTGGATCATTTCAGCCCTGGACTTGCTGATCTCTATGGAATTAAAGGTAAAAAGAGCTGTTAACTTCAAAACTACCACTACATGACATCACAATGTGGAACAGAGCATTTACAGCACAGGTGCTCAGACTTTTTCAGTATGTGAGCTACTTATAAATGATCGTGTCTGGAAGATCTACCACCTAATACAAAAATGTTAAACAGATATTTATTTGTAAATGTATTATGAATTCTTACATGTACAATACATTTTGGTGTATCTTGCATAATGTCATGAGGTAATACTGCACAACACAATTCAACTTTTTACATGTTCGTAATGACTTGAATCAGGGGTGACCACACTTTTTCAGCATGCGAGCTACTTATAAAATGTCCAAGTCAAAAATGATCAACCGACTACAAAGTCAAGTAAACTGTACTGGACTTAAGAGAACGTTCAATAGCACTTTACAGAAAACTGAAAAAAGTGAAGACAGTGATTAGGATTTTTAAACCTGTTTTATCAAGTTCCTAACTGGAGTTACATGGTTAGTACGAGTTTTACAGTGGGATTTAGCCTCTGCACATTTACCAAACCAAACCCAGATGTATTTGTGCACGTTTATTAGGCAAACTTTAGCCACATGTCTCGGTAGATCTGCTCTGTGCTGTTGGCTCCTCTGTGCCAACACTCTAACATACATTTAGATCAGTTTTTGCTACGCGTTTTGTCCTTCTAATCTGCGCATTGAGGCAGGAGCCTGTGCATTTTACCCGGGAAAGAGCGAGAACGTGAAAAGGCGAGGAGCGGTGCGCTGACGTGAGCAGATGGACAGGTAGGATGTTTTAAAAAAGTTTAACCTGCCCTGTGATACACGCTGGTACACGAGGACTAACGCTGTTGCGGACAAGCCGCGCGCAGGGAGCGTGTGTGATTGTGATGTGCTGCACAGTATCCGCGTGTCCCAAGTGGCGCACAGGCTATAGTGAGACGCTCCGCACGCTCCCGCACCAGGTACAAGTTTATTACCAACAGCAGCGGCCGTAATATGATCGCACTTGTCCAGTGTCAGACCTCGAGTGAGAGACCAGACCGAGTCCAAACGTGATAGAGTCCGAGACGAGACGCGGCGATCTACCCACACGACCTTGGCGATCGACTGGTAGATCATGATCGACGTATTGAGCACCACTGGTTTACAGTTTTGGAGAAGTAGACAGACTAATAATAAAGTGTTACTCAAACATGTGTGAATGAAACAAAACACAACTCAAGGTCTGTTTTTGATGAGGAAACAACATTATAACATAGATCATAAAATAATGTCATTTGGGACCTTGAATAAAAAGATAAACAGGTCAGAGAATCAAATCAAGATCTTGTTGGAAACTCGAGTCATTTGAACTGACGTAGATCGCTTTTTTCAGTATACGTGTCCCTTCGTCTCCCAAC